>NC_137827.1:28236469-28381469 GCF_963921795.1 Nannobrachium achirus
GTGAATCGGTAATTGAAGGTGCCTCACCACCCAGTGCCCAACGCAGGCCCGGCTAATGTGGTTTGTGAATAATTTACGGTGCAAATCCGTCTTCATCACAATCAAGCAGGCATGAAACAGGAGTCAATATTATGAATCCGGGCTCCTGTATTGGGATAAGGTGACGTGACAGACAGCAGCGGTGGACAAAGTACTCAGGGGTGTCGCACCACGTTCTGGGCCCCGGGTACAAGGATTCACTGCAGGCCCCCCCATAAATGTTCTTCATAGGGGGAGGGGGTTTAACCCATTTAGACTGGGAACGCATTGTTACGCATTATTTTGTGCTTTAACTATTGAAAAATAGCAGATCTACAAGCTCACAGCGCGGCACTCTCGATTTGCACAAATTGTTCTCTCCATCACATATGTTTCCTCCACAATGCACAGCCACTGCTCACAAGTTGGAGGGTCACTTTTATAGAACAATCTTGTTATTGCTTTTTTGCTGGCTGCCAGCAGCACCTTGACCAGATACATGTCATCTCCATGTGTGTTTTCCTGCGTCAAGTTTCCTAGATACAGCACCACACTTGTCTTCGGTATTTCAATATCTCCTTTACTACTGACCACACATCATCCCAATACTTGTCAATGTTTTGACAATTCCAAAATATATGTTCGTGGCCAGCATCCATGTATCCACATAATTTCCAGCATGGTTGTTTCTCTGCTGTGACTTTTCCTCTGATCTTTGGAGTTATGAAATATCCAATAGCGTTCTTCCAGCAAAATTCCCTCCACACTCTAGAGCAGTGTTTCTCAAATGGGGGTACGTGTACCCCTAGGGGTACGCAGAGGTATTTTAGGGGGTAGGCAGAAAATGCCCCCCAAAAAGAAAAATATAAGTAGGTGGGAGAAAAAACATTTACTGTTATGTTTAATGATGACACATGGAGAAACACATGATAGTTTGCTAACCCAAATGACATGGTACCAGGCAACTGGGATGTGTTTGAAAGTTGGCACCGTTTGAAACTCTTTTTCCATTTCTTATTTGTGATTTTATATTCTTGAAATGGGGGTTGTATAATGTTGTTGTTGGGTAAAGGAGGTACTTAGATTCAGAAATTAGGGAAAGGGGATACTCAAGCCAAAAAAGAAACACTGCTCTAGAGCTTGTGGCCATGCACTGTCACTGACGAATATTATACCAGTCCTACTTTCCATTTCTCTTTGACATAATGTATAAGGTAGAGGTCTTCTTACTTGTCATCAGTCCCTGATAAAGGGCTGAGATTACTCTACATTTTTTATTATCATAGGCCTGAACCATTATCTTGAAACCACTTAAACCCTTTATACCGTCACCATATGCAAATAGCGAAAATAAGCACAATCTACATGCTCAAAAGCTTGTAGAACTGCTATTTGTTATATGCAATATTCAATCTTCAATGTTTCTTTATTGTTACATCTTAATTTGTTTCTGGTTCATCAGACATTGTAGCAGCAAGAAACAAAATGTATACTAATAGTAAACTATTAGAAGAACATCAAAACGGATAGTTAATAAGAAAAAAATAAAACTGAAGACAGGGGATAATCAAGAATCAGACAGAATAGCAGTTTTTTTATATAGATTTTGTCAATTTTAATGACATGCCCAACATAGGGGAAGTTACACATTTACTGCCTAACATGCCTAAAGTGGGGTTATCAAATCCATGCGCTGACTACATAACCTGACTTAAAGGCCTGTCCGTTTTTGTTTAAAACAAGCCCTTTTCGGACCATAACAAAAGCACGGAGGGCCGCGGTTATAATCTTTTCCTTTCTTCTTTACCAGGTGAAAGAAAAGACAAAACGCAGACCGTTCCCGGGAATGTAATCTGACAACATTTGGACGGTGGTGCGTTCACTGATCCTTGAAAATAAGGTAAAAACACTGAAAAGCCCCCGCATGAAATCTACTGAATTAATGAATGATATACCTGGCAGTGTATGTGTTAAAGCCCAGTCTTGCTATCCAACCACACAGCCACCGCATATTAGCACTTTCATTATCGCCAAGACTCCGTCGGGAAGGAAAAGAACAAGGCACGGGAGGGAATTTGTCCATTCGGGCTCGGCGTGCAGCTTGGTGTCCGAACAGATGATTAATCACTTCCCTCGTATGTGCTTTTTTTCCCTCCCTCCCTGCTTCCTATTGGACCGTGGATCAGTCAGCAACACGTCTTAAGATTAAAGTTAAGTTTGTACTTGGCCCGAGCAGAGCCTGTCCGTCATCTCACCACCATGTGTGGAACACACCAGAGGGACCTCAATCTAATGTTAGAAGAAGGCGAGAAAGATAGAAAGAGAGAGAGAGAGAGAGAGAGAGAGAGAGAGAGGGAGAGGGAGAGGGAGAGGAAGAGAAAGAGATAGTCGTTGTCGGGTGAAAACCTTTTATGTCCAAAACCGTTAGTTTTGCATTTATCATTTAAAAAATGATCTAAACTAGTGAAAACGGACGATATACAATCACACAACGCCTCGCGGCGCGAGGCGTTGTGTGCTTGTAGATCTGCTGTTTTCACTACTTTTGTGCAACGGCCTTGTATGATGAAGCAGGGCTTTGCTTTGCGAAAGAACGTACACATTTGAAACTTGGAGATACGAGGTTTCCGCCCGACAACGACGATATGAGAAAGTGAGTGAGACGAAGGCACAGAAAGAGAAAGAGAAAGAAATGGGGGGAAGCGAGAGAGAGGGCAGAAGAAGGCAAAACAATTAAATGGACAGTGATATTCTTAGAGGTGGACGTGAGGCCGTGTGTGTGGGTGCGTGTGCGCGCGCGGGGACGGGAGAGAGAGAGTCAGGGAAAATGTCACGGCCAATCTCTAATGAAGGGCCTTCTGGGAACTATAGTTAGATAAATTATTTAAAGGCTTTCATTTAAAAATGTCCAAAAAGCTGTGCCGCGATGATTCGTGCGCGAGGCTGAGGGAAAGGTCAGCCATGTGTTGGGAGCGCTTCATTAACCTCCCACCACCTCCCCACCTCAATTATTTCTGTCACGGAGGAGCCGGGGGGACACGTGTGAGTGTGTGTGTGTGTGTGTGGGTGTTATCAGCGTGGTAGAGCTGATACTGGCTACTACTATTGCTGCTGCTAGCGATACCGCCTCAGAGAAAGGAGAGTGGAGTGTTTGGGGTGCGATCGGCTTATCACACTGCCCTGACGGGGGGTCCAATTCCAGGTGGGATGTCTCGGTGAATGTTCCCCGTTGTAGAATCCCCCTGAGACGTGGCAGTCTATAAGTGTAGCAGCAGCACAGTGTGTGTGTGTGTGTGTGTGTGTGTGTGTGTGTGTGTGTGTGTGTGTGTGTGTGTGTGTGTGTGTGTGTGTGTGTGCGTGCGCTTGCAAAGAGTAATAGAATTGTGGATGGTGCCCAATGCAGACCACAGGGAGGGTTGAGCGCTTTGATCTCGTGAAAACTTGCAGAGCTGTGAGGAAGCACGCTTACTGTACATGCAAACACACTCGTGTGGATATGTATATAGGCTACATACACACGCACAGACACACACACACACACACACACACACTAACACACACACACACACACACACACACACACACACACACACACACACACACACACACACTGAATTATTCTTTTTTTTCTACTGATGCCTTATCTAAGTGCAGCACCTCTCCCCCCCTCTCTCTTCCTCCTCCTCATATCATCATTTCTCTTTTAGTCTATACCCTATAGACTAAAAGTCTATACCCTTTCATGTTTTTTTGTGTGTGAAAAAGCTGCTGTCACAGCAAGGGGTGGCGGCGGGGTTCTTTTTTTCTGCTTGGGTGAATGGAGAGGGAGAACCTGTTGGCTTTATTGACTGCTCTCCGCTCACAATCCATGTACATCAGTGCTTTTCAACCCTTTTCATACCAAGGTCCATTATTTATTGGGCATTTGAGCCACTGACCACATTTTGATGACATTTATCCGCTCAGACCCAAGACTTAGGAATATTTTGTTACTGTTGGATAAGTTCTTTTTCCACAATTCCATGCTGTATTGATGTGGTACCATAGGAGAGATAACAGGCAAATGTTGATCAAAATAACTATTATCCTACATTCTCTAATTGTGTTGACTTCTTGTAGATCAAGTAATGCAGATGTTTAACAATATATGTAACTCTTGAGAGCGTAAAATTAAACCAAATGGACCCGTCATTTTACACTCCCAAGAATGTAATATCTAAAGGGTCCCTTTGGGTACCAACTCTCCATCATTTAGCTGGGGACCACCTGGAAACCCCTCAGGGACCACTGGTTGAGAACCACTGCTGCACAATCCATGCTATGCTAGTGCAATGAACAAAACAAATGGTTGAACTTGGAAGGAGCGATTCATGCCCATTTCCTTATCTAAGCAGACCTAATCTCAATCCAATTTATTCTTTTATTGGCGTTGGAATGAAAAAATCGGGTGTGTGGTATCACCACAACCAAATCAACGTTGTTACGATCTGGCTCGATCGTAGGCCACAATAAAAAGGTGGAAGACAAACGGCTGGTTTAAAAGTGCATACATTAACTTGAATATGCAACAAATAATCATATGGGGTGTGTTAATCAGTGAAATCAGCAGTGTCAGCAAACGTGTGGTTGTGTGGTACATGTAGTGTGGGGTGTTGAATGGTGCAAACCAAAGACTAACTAAAGGGCACGAAATGCTGTCATCTGGGGTGAGAGAGAGACCAAATATGGTTCATTTATGAAGATCCGCTATCGCAATTGTAGCCACCAGAGGCAAAATGGTACACAAATCCAAAAAATGGTCTCCTAAGTGGGCACCGTTTGATCTCACAAACATCCGATGTTTACTGGTTCCAAATCCTGCGTAAGAGTGATTCTGGGACAGAGAAAGGTCGATAAAAGTAGAATTTCTCCTGATTTTAAAATGTTGGGAAGATTGTGTGGCTTGTGACGATCGGGTCCAATATTTAGTTCAGTGACGATGGGGCTAAATAATGTTTCAGAGGCTGTGTTCACGTTCACTCTTCCATTGGAATTAATAGACTCCGACATGCTAACGGCCTCCTAAAAAGCTGTCCGCCTAGCAGATACAGGAAGTAAACTGGAGATGGAAAATCTTGCTATGTTTGTCTTAGGAGAGACTGACTGTGGCCAACACCCAGCATTTTATAGGGCACCCTGCCTGGGGACACTGGCCAGGTGCTCCCAATGCACCTGATTGGCACTGGCACCCCATTGCCCAACCAGCAGGCCCTGTGGAAGAGACAAAGACAGACAGAATATACAAACACACAGGAACTGGTAAGCCAGACTACAGGGGCTGTAGTCTCGCGTGGCCAGACTGTTGCCTCCGCGATTTGGTCAAATGCTCCCGGCATACAGTCTGGCAAACCGGGGAAAAAACGATGAGTGCGAGATAAAGCGGAAGTGAAGCCCCCACATCACTTCCGTTTCAGTCTCACATCACACATATTTATCATTATATACGGTAAATAAAAATCATATAAACATGTTTAGCTTGCTGCTTAGCAGAAATGACATTTTAAAATATATTTTCTTGAACGGTAATGCCCGTTTCCATTACTCGCCGTTAGGGAGCTGCTGTTCCAGACTCTATATAGCATTCAGAGATTGTGGAATAGTTGTCTGGCTACGCGAGACTACAGGGGCTGTGACATTGTGTGACAACATGACCAGTGTTACTGGAAAAAGATGGATGGTTCCTATGGCATGAACAACATCCTCTCTCCTCTCTCTCTCTCTCTCTCTCTCTCTCTCTCTCTCTCTCTTCCTTTGTCACTGCTCTGATCTCCATCCCAGTGAGAGAACAGCAGACTAATTGCCAGGCTGTTCCACTAATGCTTGATTTCTGGGTTAGAGGGCAGCTGTCGGGTCCCCTGAGGGTTGGGGAGAAAGAGAGAGAGAGAGCTCAGAGAGAGAGAGAGAGAGAGAGAGAGAGAGAGAGAGAGAGAGAGAGAGAGAGAGAGAGAGAGAGAGAGAGAGAGCAGACAGGAAGAACGAGAAGAAAATTGGACCTCAAATTCTTCTCATTCTCCAGCATTGCCCCACATGTTATTGTTCTGAAATGCTCCAAGTCTGCGAAAACAGGAAGTTGAAATACTTGTCCCAGACAGCAAAGCGTGGAAAATGCTGCAATTTGCCCACTGAAGAGAGGAAGTGGTGATTCAGTGTTCTTTTGCTCCTGTGGTCGGAGATTTTGGATTTGTTTCAATCAGTTCCATTCATCAAGCAAGTGCCAGTCCGGCTTCCCACATAAGAGCCTTAATATAGGCTGCTACTTCAAAGAGGTGACTAATCAGCCTGACGGAGAGAGGTGTCACAGAGTGTCAATCCTTCAGGGCTGCTGCCTGTCTTGAAGAGAACTGAGAACCACTCCATCTGGCCTGATCCCAAAGAACTCCACACACACACTCACGCACACACGCACACACGCACACGAACGTACACGCACGCGAACGTACACGCACGCACGCGCACAGGCACACACACACACACACACACACACACACACACACACACACACACACACACACACTAGGGCTCCAACTATCGATTTTTTTCTCAGTGATTGTTCTATCGATTACTTTGGATCATTCGAAGAATATGTATAAATCAATGAAGCAACGATCAGATCATTTAAGACCTATTTTACAATGTTGTCATGCAAAAATACAGAAAATAGCCGACCTGCAAGCTGACAACATGTCGTAAAGCGTCACGCTGTGAACTTGTTGTGACCGAAGGTTGGAGTTTAGTATGTGAAACGACACATGCTCATGTAGAGTGGTTCAGGGGAAACACATAACAGATTCCCTTTTATGCCCATATATGGAGTTCCCTGATGTCATCAATATTAAGCCCATATCTAACAGGACTTCATATGGGAATGCCCATATACAGAGGCCACTTCGGCCACATACCACACTAACAGAATCCATATATGGCCAATACAGCCCATATCTGTGTGGCTGGTTCTACAGACAGGGATCTCTATGTATGGGCATAAAAGGGATCGTATGTATGATGTCAGATGTCATAGACATCATAGGACTTTAACATAACGAATAACTGAGTAGCATGTTTGGGGTCTCACAGCATATCTCCATATACAGTACATGAATCTGCATATATGGGTACCAGGAGTCTCCATGTATGGGTAACTGGTCCGATATACATCACTGACCAGTTGTCCAAGACAAGGCGCGACCTCACCCTTTAGGCCCTGAGGCGTCTTACTAGTATGGTTATTTCCTGTATTCTGATTATCGATTAATTGAGGAAATCGATTAGCTCGATTAACTGTACCACTAGACCCAACACCCCCCCCCCCCCCCACAGACACACACACACACACACACACCAGGCACGTGCACAAATAGACATCAAAGGGGGCTTGAGCCCCTGCCCTTTTATCTGTCTCCTGAACTTGAATGCAGCATCTTATGTTGAAGAATAATTGTCCTCTCTGTGTTAGAAATCGATCATCGAAAATAGCCGACCTCCAAGCTCACAACGTGTCGCGCTGCGATGCGTTGTGAGCTTGGAGGTCTGCTATTTTCGATATTTTCACCAAAAGTGCTCTTTTAGAAATTTCAGCCCCTGCCTCTCTAACATTCTCTGCACGTCCCTGACACACACACTCCAACCAACCAACACGATATCTTGTATGCATTACCAAGCAACAGATGTCTCTGCAGGGATCAATGTGGAAGAGGAGGTTCAATGATGGGCCTCGGCTGATGAGTGGCTGATTAAGGAGGTGAAAAATGGAAACTCATCTTGATGTATTTGGGTCAATTTCACGTCCACAGCCATTACTTGGCCGCTTGGTCTATTTGTGGCTCGAGTGGCGGCTGTAATTATCGGGCGATAACGGACACATTTAATTGGCTGTAATCTGTCCGATGAAGTGAGAGGCGCGCGCTTTGCTCTTTTGAGGACAAAAGCCTGATGGGAGGGAGGGGTCGGAAGGACCTTGCCTCATCTCCTATGCTGCAGGCATATGAGGCAGTATGCAGCGGCAACAACTATTAATAAATAAACCTTCACCCCACACACAGTGGTGGAAAAAGTACTCACATTTTCTACTTAAGTAAAAGTATCAATATTGCATTGTAGAAGTACTCTGTTACAAGTAGAAGTCCAGAATTCAAAATTTACTTGAGTAAAAGTACAAAAGTATTGGCATCAAAATGTACTTAAAGTACTAAAAGTAAAAGTACAAAATGTTTGAAAATAGCAGATCTACAAGCTCACAACGTGTCGCATCGCGCCGTGTTGTGAGCTTGTAGATCGGCTATTTTCAAATGGCCAAGGTATAAAATAGGGCTAAAGTGGTTTATGTAAGTTTTATACCATTATAATTTATATCTGAATAGTAACTTGTAACTAAAGTTTTCAAATAAATGTAGTGGAGTAAAAGTACAATATTTGCATCCGAGATGTAGTGGAGTAGAAGTAAAAGTATTGGAAATTGGAAATACTCAAGTAAAGTACAAACACCTAAAAGCTGTACTTGTAAATGTGAAGTAAAAGTACTTAGTTACTTTACACCACTGCACCCCACACAATATACCTACTGTATCCAAGCTGTCGTTATAAACAATTAAACAGTACACATGTACAACGTACATCGGAGGCTATGTAAACTCACATATCCACTGTGAGCATGACTGCATCTTTCGGCATGACAAAAACATGAAATGCAACTAGCCAGAAAGGTGGGGGTGGGGTGAGGGTGAGGTGGGGGGGGATGGATATGGCACTGTATTTAACATGAAACTCAATAAATCAGTCCGAGGGAGGGAGCCCCTCATGGCTGGTTGGCCCTGGCTGGGGAACATCGCTATACAACAAGCTACTAGATCTGCTATATGATAGAGCGGAGAAAATGCAATCTGCCAAGCCCTCCTCCCCGAAGAGGAGCGAGGCTCTTATTTGCATTGAAATGAACTGTTCGAGGTTTGTGTGTGTGGTGCATGTTTGGTATGCGCTCGCTCGCTCGCGCGCGCGCGTGTGTGTGCATGTGTGTGTGTGTGTGTGTGTGTGTGTGTGTGTGTGTGTGTGTGTGTGTGTGTGTGTGTGTGTGTGTGTGTGTGTGCGCGTGTGTCACCAGGGGAGGACGTCGGCGTGTGCGTCGACCTGCATGGATCACTAGTGATAGGGTGACCCCCAGTGCCACTCCAGCTCTTCCCCCTCCCCCAGCACTCTGGTGGAGGTTGGGGGGGGGGGGGGGGTGTATGTATATATATATATCATCGTTGTCGGGTGAAAACCTTGTATGTCCAAAACCGTTCATTTTGTATTTATCATTTTGAAAATGATTTAAACTAGTGAAAATAGCCGATCTACAAGCACACAACGCCTCGCACCGCGAGGTGTTGTGTGCTTGTAGATCTGCTGTTTTCACTACTTTTGTGCGACAGTCTTGTATGACGAAGCAGGGCTTTACTTTGCGAAAGAACGTACAAATTTGAAACTTGGAGATACAAGGATTCCACCCGACAACAACTATATATATATATATATATATATATATATATATTTGTGTGTGTGTGTGTGTGTATATGTGCTTGTACTGACACACGTTCTCTGTCCCGGGCAGTGATTCCTGGAGGGCTTGTGCTGTGCTGCGCTCCTCTATCTCCTATAGGATCTGCTGGCTTATAGATTTACAAGCACGCAGTCTGTAACCTCTACACAACCTCCGTCGGGCCAGGCCTGGCCCAGCCATGGATGGCCCTGCTGCTCGCTTGTCTGCCAGTTGCCTGCGCACGCACGCACGCACGCACGCACGCCATATCGTCGTTGTCGGGTGGAAACCTTGTATGTCCAAAACCGTTCCTTTTGTAATTATGATTTTAAAAAATATAAAGTTGTGAAAATATCCGATCTACAAGCACACAGCGCCTCGCGGTGCTTGTAGATCTGCTATTTTTACTAGTTTTATGCGACAGTCTAGCTTGTATGATGGAGCAGGGCTTTAATTTAAGCCAAGAAACTTGGAGATATGGTCTCTGCCCGACAGTGACGATATATATCATAACATATCTAGTTCACTGAGATAAGTGTGGAAATAAAGGTGGTTTTCTGTTGGGGGGGGGGGGGGGGGGGTGTTTGAGGAAGGGTCGGAGCCGGAGGGGGACGGGTACAGAAGTGGTAGGAAAATGGAGTCAAATAGCTGCCCGTGTTGCAGTAATTACGTCCATGTTTTGTTTTGACAACATCAGCACATTGAAAATGCATAATGTTGTGATTCTTGAGTCACATTTTATCACAGCAACATTCCTTGCCATGCATGCAACAAGCCCAGTCTCTTTGAGGGGGTTGCAGGGAGTTCCCAGCAAAATGATGACGGTTTAAAGGACAACTTTGTTTTTTTACAACAAGGGTTCATATTTTAGATAGTCATTAGAGAAAAGAAAAGATGAGTGTTAAAATGTTTTCATTTACTTCTTTCTATTGTTTGAGTGATTTTAATGATTTTGATTTGCTTGCCAGTGGCTAAATAATAAATATGTCTTTTTAGACACAATAAGCCCATTCCCAAGATGCACCGCAATCTTTCATGGGCAGATGTGACTTATGGGGGCTGGTGCAAATAGTAACAAAGAAATTGCCGGCTTATTGTGTCAAAAATACATATTTAGCAACATTTTTATTGGGGTTCCTGGCACAACATCTTATATATCATATCGTCGCTGTCGGGTGGAAACCTTGTATGTCCAAAACCGTTCCTTTTTTATTGTTTTAAAAACGAGCTAAAGTAGTGAAAATAACAGATCTACAAGCACACAACACCAATTTTGTGGGACACTTTTGTATGATGAAGCAGGGCTTTCATTTATGAATAAACATACAAATTTGAAACTTGGAGATACGAGGTTTCTGCCCGACAGTGACGATATACATATGATATACCGGTACATATCAACTTGACAGGAAAATCTTTGGTCTGGTTGCTATTGTGATCTCTACATGGGTTTAGCCATGACGGTGGCTGTTGCCATGTACAGTAGGAGAGAGCACTAGGTACAGTATATGTACGCATTGGGACATGTGGTGGTCCCTGTGCAATGCATTATCTATGGATCACAGCACGTCTCCATCGAGGGTTCTTTATTGGTAATCAATAGGCGAGCTGGCTCCTGATGGCTCTCACTCATTACAACTCTTTAATAAAAGTTCACCCTGCGGTGACTTCTGCACGCGCACGCACACACGCGCGCACGTGCACGCACGCACACACACGCGCACACGCACAGACCTGAGCCATATGGAAAGGCAAATCACTGTTTACCCAGATCCAGTCACTTGCACACAAACAGAGACATGGCTGGTGTTGTCTGCTGGCAGGAGGCTCAATCACAATCATTTATAGCCTTTACAACCTGCTGTCATTCATTTGTGTCACGATAACCATCTCGAGATTCCTTGTCGGTGAAGAGGATTCTTTAAAGATTTTGGGGTAGAGCCTAATCGATATACACATCTGTTTCCTGACGGGGTGCCTGGGTGGAAATAATTGGGATAGCATCGTCAGGTAAAGGTCCACCATATACACACACACACTCAGGTTCTCCAGTCAGGGAGTAGCGGCACTAATTCGTCAGCAGATGAACTAACTTTCCCATCTGGAAAACGTCTTTGCGTGTGTCAAGAGGATTGAACTTCAGATTGTGCAAACCTAGGCTAACGCTTCGCAAAGCACATCGTTTCCTTACTGAAGCTGTGATCCAGGTGCAGGTGTGCAAAGTCACAGACATTTCTCTGCTCTCCTCACATCCTAAACAGATGTTAGCTCTGTCACACCATACTGTACATACATACATATGGAACCTAGATTAGAGAGCTCTTTAGTTGTTGCCCTCATTTGTGGTGGGTGTAGAGGCTAAAACCATGTTTCCAGGAACCACACAACCACACACACAGGCATGCCAGACAGACAGACAGACAGACAGACAGACAGACAGACAGACAGACAGACAGACAGACAGACAGACAGACAGACAGCTTCACTGGTGCAGTTCAGAATGCATGCAATAAATGTAATTTTGTTTTAGGTCTTTTCTTTTCAAGTTTCTTAGTGCAGAAAGAATGGAAGCTGAGGGAGAGGGGGTAAAGGACATGCAACAAGGGGGCCGCTCTCCATTCCGACATGCTGCCATTCTGACATTACAGTAACTTCTAATTGTTGCACCCATGCAACACAGGTCTCCCTCCAGAACTGAACCCAGGGATATTGCGATTATGTGGTTGGTGCGCTATCCAGTCTGCTAACGGCATGCCCCGGGCAACTTCTGAACATAGACACAGCACAACTGACTACAGTATTCTGGAGCATTTCGCTATCATAGAAGTATAAATGTTCCATCTCCAATTTGTGTTCACATCAAATGATTACTATAGTAGTATAAATTATTTTATGACAACAGGTCATAAATCATGGTTAGACCGGAGCCCCATTGCATGAATACAACCACACATGGAAGAAGGTGCATGTGAAACCAGAGAGCCTGTGATTTTAATGGATTGTACGCTCGACCGTGATGATCCGGACATCCTTAGGTTACCAGAGGGGAGGCTGACCTTTTCCCTGCCTGGCTCAGAATAGCAGGGCTGGGGGGTGAGGTGGGGGCTGTTTATGACAAACACACAGAGGAAAGCCTGTGACCCAGCAGGGTCCAGCAGGGGCTCTCTGAGCTGAGCCATGTGGCAGGTCATCTCCAACTCCCTTAATGAACAACAACCTTCCTCCATGCTTCACATGTCTTTGCTTGCTGAAGACGTTTAAACACAGGTTTAAAAGGAGCAGAAATATCTTCCATATCGCACATTTTTCCTCTTGCTTATTATATTGATGGTTTTTCTAAAAAATATAATACCCATAGAAGTTATTTTATGTTTTGTTTTTCTACTTAAAATCGTTTTGAGAACTTCTGTAAACTAGGATTGTTACTGAAAACACTAGATTATCCACAATGTAAAAACAAAAATCCTTTGAGAAAAATGTAATTAGTTTAATCTGCTTATTGTAAATTGCTTTGCTTCTGCTAAATGCATAAACTGTTAACTGTAAACTGTATGAAAGATACGTTGCCCAATGCCCACTGCCCAGCCCTAATTCCACATACACCAAACTACAGATGCACATGAGTGAAAGCAGTGGACCTGAACAAACATATTTACATAATAATACTGTGCCCGACTGCATCCACACACACACACACACACACACACACACACACACACACACACACACACACACACACACACACACACACACACACACACACACACACACACACACACACACACACACACACACACACACATTCTCCCACGACATCGCCCTCCATCACCACTCCACCACCGTCCTGAGTGACAAGCCCATCGACCGCTGGCGTAACTTTGATACACTCCGAGCTCTCGGAGGGGGAGTCTCATATTTCACCCTTTGTTCTACTCTCAAAGACAAAAGACGGTGAAATCAGTCAGCAATACTGTTAGTCTACATCTTGACGGAGGGTATTATCTGACTGTGTATAAGCCGCAGAGTAACTAATATGGTTCCAATTAGGAACAAACACGAGGGGGAATCGTACACGGTTTGTGTGATGCCGTCCACACCTCACCCAATGTGATCGATTTGGGGAAAAAAAGAAAAGGAAAAGAGGAATAAACAGAGGGGGAACAATTTCTTTTACCACTTAAGCCCTATATAATTCTATCGTAAGACAAATAGCTGATGTGATGCCTTGAGAGCTTGAAGATCTGCTATTTGGGGGATTTTTGAATAATAATAATAAGAAAAAAGTAATGAAATGAGAATTTGCCCAAATTAGGGACATCAAAATGAATATCAGGCCCAAAATGAAAGGCATGTGTTTAATTCAGTCTAGCCAGAGGCAGGGGCAAAACATCAAAAGCAGAAGCATTGATTTATCCCCCATCCCACCTGCAAATGGAGCCCATGGTACAGTATATATTTGGAGGGCAGGTTGGTCCAGAGGACTGCAGCAGACAGGCCTTCAGTCCACCGTTTGACAAGGCCACTCAGGGGGACAGAAACCTTAAATGTTTCAGGCAAACACTGTCTCATTCTATCTGCCTATCTCCTCTCCACCTAGAGAGAGCCAGTCAAGGGGAAGAGCCAGAAAGTGAGAGAGCGCGCGCGCGCGTGCGTGCGTGCGTGCGTGCGTGTGCGTGTGTGTGTGTGTGTGTGTGTGTGTGTGTGTGTGTGCGTTTGTGTGAGAGAGAGTACGTGTCTGAGAGAGAGAGACACAGCGGAGGTGAGAAAGTGAGCAAAAGCTGTGGGGAGTTGCAGATCTAAGCTTCTCCATCCACACCATGCTAAATATTTCATGGGCGGTGAGCTTGGGGGGAGGCGTACGGAGGACGTGACGGTGGAAAGGGGGGGAACTGAGGGTGAGAGGGGGGAGGAGGAGGAGGGAGGAGAGAGAAAGGGCCACCCCTCATTTGGGAGTGTGTAAATTGTCCCAGGCGTATGGGGTGGGGTGCTCCAAGGTCAAGACGTTACAAGAGTTGCGCCAGCTCGCCGGGTGAATTATTCATGGGGCGAAGGCCCGGTCTAGCTGCTGGGCCAATACGTAGCAGCGAGGGTGGTCCCTGCTGGAGAACAGAGAGGCCAGTGCGGTCACCATTGCATAGGCAATCTGGGAACCCATTCATTTAAAAGAGGGGGATAAAAGGATATTTATATATATCGTCACTGTCGGACAGAAACCTTGTATCTCCAAGTTTCAAAATCGAACCTCTGTTCGAAGTGGAGCTGTGTGTGTGTGTGTGTGTGTGTGTGTGTGTGTGTGTGTGTGTGTGTGTGTGTGTATTGCAGTTGATGCTCAGGGCAGGCTAGACTCAACAGCACCTCTCTGGTCACCCAGGGTTACTACATACAGGCTACATACAGACCCACAGACCCACCCACCCACATACCCACCCACATACCTACACACACGGCCACGTATAGGGAGCTTGTGTTCCACACAGCTCCAAAAAGTGTGTTCTTTCATAAATTAAAGGCCTAATTCATCACACAAGAATGTTGCACAACAGTAGTGAAAATAGCCGATCTACAAGCACACAACGCCTCACATTGCGAGGCGTTGTGTGCTTGTAGATCGGCTATTTTCACTACTTTAACTCGTTTTTAGAATAACAATAAAAAAGGAACTGTTTTGGACATACAAGGTTTCCACCCGACAGCGACGATATATATATATGTCATAGTATATTAGAGAAACAGCACATTCGAGACGCGGAGCACTCGTGGTGAGGCACGGGGCGGAGCAAGCGGTCGCCAATACAACGTACTCCAGGCGGTGCGCCGCTCTATTGTCCACGACACTGCGAGCGGCTACCGAAGCCCCCCTGTATCCACGAAGCCCAAACGAGTTACGAGGCCCCCCTGGGTCCACGAAGCCCCAAGCGGCGCGAAGGCCAGCGGACCTTGGTCCTGCTCTTCGCCCCCGAGCGCCGCAGGCGCGAGTGGCCGCGAAGAGCGGGCCAGGGCCGCGCGGCCGGCGGAGCGCCGCGCGAGTTACGAAGCCGTGGTGAATGCAATCGTTATATTTATGCCCAGGCCGTAAGGCCTGGGCAAGCGCACGTTAAACGCCCTGTCCAAGTGACTACAATGGAGCTAATGGCTAGGCTAGGCTAGGCTAGGCTAGGCTAGGCTAGGCTAGGCTAGGCTAGGCTAGGCTAGTAAATAAAGAGTAAACACTTCCGGTCTGCGGCGAGTTCAAAGCGTGACGTAACTCTCTTATCCAGTGGCTGACGTCGCCATCTGGTGGTGATTAGTGTGTGGTGAACGTCAAAACGAGTGCTCCTTGACAACTTTTACTGGTTTCTTGAACATACTGTAACATATACACACACATACACACACACACACACACACAGTATTAACTCTGGGGGCAAGCTTGTTTCAATGCTTGCATAATAAGAAATCATGCTTGGCTGTGCCCCTTTTCAGCTTGCTTCCTCTATGAGAGCTTCTATCCAACTATCCAGCGATCGTGCAGATTTGCATTATAAATTTCAACTTTAAAATGTCTTGAGAGATTACCTCATATAGGCCGCTATAGTACCAAAAAATAATGTCAAAACTATGTGACTTGCCTTTCTCCTAAATTACTACTGCATTAATCAAACATACAGACATGCCTCATTTTGATCATGTCCGTGAGTGTAGTCTTTTGTTCAAAAGTGTAGCCACGCGCTCTTTTAATTAAGATCTAGTTAAGTAATCTAGATAACATGAATTAACATAATAGTGCCGGCCCAAGCAAAGCAGAACATCCAGAAAGATTATCCTAGAAAATCCCTATGGGACACTCTAGGGGCTTTGGCAGAATGCACCAATGGTCTGTTGAAAGCACAAAGTAGTCGGCGTCGTCTCGAAATAATAATGCCGGCGATAAACCAGGCATCATTCTATTCTGCACATTCTCAACAAAGGGGTTCTTGGGAATCGGTATACAGAATTGTGAGTCACTCTTCAGCCTCGGGAAAACATCCATCTGAAAATGTACACATTTCTAATAATAAATAGATATAAATACATTTGCCGAGTCAAATGTAACCGGGGCTTTAAGTCTGTTTTCTATCGCAGGAAATCTCGAACTCTCAAAAAATCAGGATCATTGCATTCATTTTCAAAAAGCATATTTATAATATGTCCTTACTGTAGCATTTAGAAAGTCAACAATAAGGTTTTCATTACAAAGGGTAACAATTATTATTGACACATGAAGTGGCCACTTGGTCTGACTCTGGAACAGGTGTACATTTCATTTAGATATAAAGTAGGCAATCCTAGATATGATAAGTTTGAAGAATAAATGAGTAGGGATGCCAGAAAATGATAAAAGTCAAATTTGATTATTTTACTGCCCTAACGACTTTTTGAGTGACAATACATCAATGGCGATTTGCTGTAGTAGTATTAGCCTATATTTTGGCTGTTAATCAAAATAACAATTATTCTACATTCTCTAGTGTCGACCTCTTGGAAATTAAGTAATGCAGATGATTAACAATAATTTAACTCTTGAGAGCGTAAAATGAAAGCAAATGGACCTGTGAGGTTTTATTTTACGCTCTCAAGAGTTAGAGATCTATTACGGGTTCATTTGGTTACCAACTCCTATACTTTAGCTGGAACTCCCTCAAGGACCACTGGTGGTCCCCAGACCACTGGTTGAAAACCACTGGCATGAGTGGGAAACAGAGTGAGGGAGAGAGAGAGTAGGAGGTGTAGTAGCAGGCAGGAACGTGCAGAGAATGTTAGAGAGGCAGGGACTAGAAGGGCCATTTGGTGAAAATAGCCGACCTCCGAGCTCACAACGCGTCGCACTGCGACGCGGTGTGAGCTTGGAGGTTGTCTATTTGTTGCGACCGTAGGTCGCATTTACTACCAAAACCTCCACGGGCTGTCCGTCCCTGAGTCAGTCAGTCAGTCACACGTCACACGTCACACTTTTGCCCTGCTCATATCTCCACAACCGTTGCCCCCATCCATGCCAAATTTTGCACACACACTCCTTACCTGCCAAACTACAACCTCCAAGGACCCCCAGAGCTCCAGGGACCCCCAGGTCCCTGGGGGACCCCCAGGTGTAAAAAATGACCAAATGTGCAAAAATGACCAAATGACCACCCCAACGGGCTGCTCACGGGGAATTCCCGGGGACCACCCACTCCTGGTGCTCCAGAACGGATGCAAAAATGGTGACGCCCCCAGTGGAGGACCCCCTCCACTGCAGCTCACATAAAATGCCGTAACTCGGGCTAGGAGCGTCCGGGAGAGCCGGGGCCGGTACCTATTCGTCCGCCAAGGCAACGCGGAGACCCCACCCCTCATTTCTCACATGGCCCTCTTCTAGCGCCACCTTCAGGCCGATTTTTTAAACACATTTTTGGCCACTGCTCCTACAGTTTTGGCCCTAAAATCACGCAAATTGCTACACAGTATGTCTACACTCATCCCATCAACATGAATCTGTCCCATATAGCGCCACCTTCATGCCGATTTTTAAAAACACATTTTTGGACACTGCTCCTACAGATTTTGCCTTAAAATCACGAAAATCACTACACACTATGTCTACACTCATGTCATCAACATGGATCAGGAAGATTTTGGAACAACCAATTTTTGCCCTATTTGTGGAGATAAGTGACCTACGGTCGCTTATCTCCCGATTAGGGAGTCTTACTGGTACATTATTGCTTGATATTACACTGAACCTAGTTCAGTATAGTATCAAGTAACAAGTCAATACTGGAGATGTGACGCAACGGCATGGATTTCTGCACAGAGAGGGCTTTCAACATAAGATGCTGCATTCAGGTTCAGGAGAGTTTGGACAAGGCAATTCTCTTGAATGCTGCCTTCAGATATGGCATGGAAAGGGGGGCATTTGAATTTCTTTCACCATAGTAAAAACTGCATTCATGGTCTGGAGAGGGAACTTTTTACAGAGAGATAAAAGGGCAGGGGCTCAAGCCCCCCCTTTGATGTCTATGTGTGCACGTACCTGGTAGCAGGGGGCATAAGGAGGAGGAGGAGGAGGAGGAGGAGGAGAGGGAGAAGGGGTATAGGAGGAGGAGGAGCAGAGATAATGTGACAACCTTGGTGTTGGAGGTTAGATAGTCAGAGTTAATTACATGGCCTCTGTGCAGTGGGATGTACTGTAGCACGAACGCTCTCCTGCCTACCGGCGTTATCAGAAACAGGAATATAATGAAACACTGAGGCGTGTTTAAATCACCATGCAAGGCTTTCAACTGCCCCTTAACCTTACGGAAAAGTGTTGTGTTTATGCCGTCGTCAGCTCGTTTTCTCTCTCATATTTGTGAGTGATGTTGAGGTTGTGTTTTTTTTTTTTTGTTAGACATATTGAAAAGTGGTCACTGTGTGTAGAGGGATAAAAGCATGTTTTTCTATGGTCAGCAGTCAGTGTTGATAATGTTGTAGCACAGTGCTTAGAGTGCTGCTAAAAGACCATTGTGACCATTGCTATTGATATTCTATTGTGCCATGCAAGCTACTGATGTGCTTCAACGTTAGGAATAGGTTTTATTCAAGTCAAAGCAAAATAATAATAATGCACATTCACAAAAGCAGTGCTTCAAAGCACTGCTTTGAAGCACTGAAAAAAGTATTATGAAAAAAGTATTATATTTCAAGCCCCCAACCTTCAATTTAGGAGAGAAGACACAATAACTACTTATTGTATTTATCTGCAAGCTCATCTAAAAAGCTTGCGTTGCGTTGTGAGATTGTAGATCTACTATTCTAAACATTTTGGAAAAAATGAATACATCTATATATATATTTTTTGGATATGTTTTGGGGCTTTTATGCCTTTATTGATAGGACAGTAGACTGTCAGGAAATGGGGAGAGAGATGGGGCGTGACACGCAGCAAAGGTAGTCGGGATCGGGACTTGAACCAGCGACACTCTGTCAGGCTCCACTGAGCCTATGTGGTATGCGCCTGGACCGGTAGGTTAGCAGGCACCTCACCTATAATATAGGTGAGGCAAATAGGCCTATATAATATTATTATATAGGCCTATTTGCCTATACATTTTGCCCCCAAAATAGGGATACTAGGTTAAAGGTAGTCATAGTAATTTAAAGGTAGTCATAGTAATTTAACTGTGGGAGAGCAAATTGAGCCGTTTTACTGTGCAAGTGCTGAGATTCTACTGCAACTCTAGACTCTAGAGAAGAACATAACAGGCATACTCTACATTCTACAGGAGACTCTTGGAGACAAAAAGAAACCACGGCTCTTCTTTCACCACGTTGGTGTAAAAGAGAGAAGATTTTGACATGTTTTTGTTTGTATCACCTCCGTGCTCCCTGAAGAGCATGTACCTGTATGGGATCTGTCTGGACGTGTGTGTGTGTGTGTGTGTGTGTGTGTGTGTGTGTGTGTGTGTGTGTGTGTGTGTGTGTGTGTGTGTGTGTGTGTGTGTGTGTGTGTGTGTGTGTGTGTGTGTGTGTGTTACAGCAGATGTAAAAGAAACAGCACTGTGTGAATTTTGACAGTGGAAACATTGCCAGTGTGCATGTTAATTTACACACTCACACACATGCGCGCGCACGAGTTGTGAGCTATTGTATTTGGAAAATTCGAATTTATTTACATTCCGAATAGATGGCTTTATTAAAATTGATTATTTGTATAATAGATTAAATTGATTAGTTTGAATAACTGCTGCATCCCTACTTTCCACCTCTTGGTTGAATGAGTAAACCCTGAATAAAAACTGTTGATTCTTAACTGGAAGATGTGGCTCATCAGTTTTATTCGTTTTAATTAATTAACATTTATCATAAAAAGGGAACACGCCTTTAGTTGCAGATGGCTGCACATGTTGGCTCCATGAGCCGGTAGCACAGAATGGGTCGACATAAAATATACACTGGAGTGAAAAGCTCCATAAGGGTGCAGTTACACCCAACTGTAAAGGTTGTTGCACACTGCTGCGTTTTTCGGGCGAATGAATTTTTCGAGTGAATTTAGGAGCGCATAAATACAAAAATCAACCTCACGTTATGTCAATCACGTTTGCACACTGCCGCCCGTTTCGTATTTATTTTCGGACCAGGGTTGATTTTTTTTCTCGATTTTCACAACTGTTGCCACTGGGTCCTTTGCTCTCTCTCTCTCCTCACTCTCCTTGGCCTGAAAAATGCTTTAGAGGATTTCGGATTTCCAAAACGCAACGAAAAAACGCAGTGCAGTGTGCATCCAGCTTTATTCTGCCTATGTGGCGGTTTCTGCCAATGCTTTTCAATGGGAATGGAGCGGTTTGTTGCCATTTGTGAATTTCAGCAAAAAAAAAAAAAAAAAAAAGTAATTAGCAAAGTGGCAATCCGGTCTGGAATCTGCCTTCAGTAATAAATTGCCATGAGCTCATTTTGAATAAAACTTAAGAGAATGATTATTGAACCATACAGCCCACTGAATAGCCATATCCAATATGGCAATGACCAAAGTCTTTATCGAAAGTGTTTCTCCTATAATTACGAGCCCTTAAGCACCTCAATATTAATCAGAGTCCATTTTCACACTCTCTGAGTTAACCACTTAAACTCTCAGTACAGTGCTTCGTCGCCCGGGGGACCCAAAGAGGTATTTTTCACCTCCATACCAAATCGCTTTGCTGAAAATTGCTGATCTACATATCCACAAATGCTGTCACGTTGCAGAACAGCAGTTTTTTGGCAAAAGTTCGGCAATTTTGCCAAATATTTGCCTATTATCACATGCTCAGAATTGGGATGCTATCGTGTTGGTGGTTAAATGAGCACTCGGGATTTCGCTGGTGGTTCTGGAGCAGAGGGGATGGGGGGAGATGAGGAGGAAGGTTTATCCATGTGTGAAATGCACTGGCTCCTTGGCTGGGGAGGTCCCTGAGGGGGACTGACTGAACCACTGGCTGCTGCTGGACAAACACACAGGACCACTGTGCTGCCCAGGGCCACCCAACACAATAAGAACACAACATCTGTTCCAGAAGATTCCCTTTCGCTGCACACATGCACGCACACACGCACGCACGCACGCACGCACGCATTCCATAATTAATTAATAGTTTAATGAAAATGCAAAAATAAAAGGTTGCCTACATTGGCACTGTACCAAGTTGGTTTTGTTTTGATGCCAACAACACAGGAAGTGTTGTTGTGCATGCAGCACAGGAAATTCAAATCTTTATCAGTGAGAAACTTGTATTGGACATTACTAGTTTGTCTCAAAACGCAGCAAAATGTGTCTTGCTACTGTAGGGGTGTTTTGAAAAATAAAGTGCCCCCTTTGGAAAATGTAAGGCCCTCCTGCTGATTATTCCCTGGAGCCGCCACTGACGCACGCACGCACTCAGAGTTTCAGACCTTTAGTAAAATACAAAAATATACACCGAGAGATAATTCAATATATATTTGCTGCATGAATTAGTCAAAGTCTCCTGTTCTTGTGTCTTGTGCGGGTCTGTTGGTCATCAATGTGACCCTGTTGTGTAATTATTCTTTGTTCTATAAGTTGTGACCATCAGCCCAGAAGTGAATGTCCACTGATCCATGTTCTCGACCTCGAATGTCAAGACATAATTAGCCTTCATGTCGCCACACGCGCATGATAAATTGTTATTAATAAAAATACAAACATGAAATGGGTGAATAAGCTATTAGAGCCAATTACAGCCAGTAGAACCCCCCCTCCCCCCACCCCCTTTAGGCCAGCAGAAATGTATTGGTTACTCAGTAGATTTCTGACATTCTGTGGGGGTCAATTAAAAAAACTAAAGTTAAGAGCTATGTGCAATTACAAGTGCATGTGCGTGTGTGTGTAGGAGAATATGAGCCAGCGAGCCAGATGGAAGCATGTAATAATGACACTCATGGCGAGACAGAGCCAAAGCTGACCTTATGTGTGCATGGGGGAGATGATGGGGGCGGGGGGCATCATTCCTGTCTTGAAAGTTGAAACATGGTATGTGCTAGAATATTAGAATAGTGTCACGTTACAGCCATTAGTAATGGTGGGGGCTGCTAGCCTGTGACTGGCGCATGCCGACGTGCCTGTGTGAGACAGGCAGAGATAAGGTGCCTTCATGATGAAAGACATGCCGGGAGTAGTAAGTGGGGTGTGTAATGTATACACAGGGGACAGAAGCCAAGTAGAAAAGGTGTGATGACGCGCCACACTGGCAGTGCTGGACTGTCGCACCAAATTCTGGGCCCTGGGTACAAGAATTCACTTCAATTATTTTGTGCTTTAACTATTGAAAAATAGCTATTAAAAAGAAAAAAATGTTTCTATGTCAGTGCCTGGTGGTCAAACCTTTTCATGTCAAGGACCCCCAAAATCATATGTATTTGGCCACGGACCCCCGTCTCGAAATATTTAGTTCCAGGGACACCCCCTGAATCAAAATTTGAGTTACAAATGTTCGCTTAAAAAAATACATATTCAAAGATTTGCACACATTTTCACGACTTTTTCAAAAGCTTGTGAAAGCTCGCAGCGCAGCACTCTGTGCGGTGCTGTGAGCTTGTATATCTGCTATTTTTTCAGTGGCTAAAGTATATAAAATAATGAAGGCCCCTCCACCTTGGGCCCTAGTAACTCAGTCCCACTTTTCCCTCCCTTGTGACGCCCCTGGCTGGACTGATAATAGACCTGGACAGTGTGCCTCCACTGTGAATTCCCCCTAGAGCTGCAGCCCAATTGAAAATCACACTATCTGTAATTACAGCCAAACCGTTTAGTGTGGGTTCATAATCTTTGACGGAGGGATAGATAATTTCATTCCTGAACTGTTACAACCTAAGGAGGTTAAGCTAAATGTTTTAACTTCATTTTTTTAAAGAATGTGTTTAATAATCAGTGGTTCTCAACCTTTTCTAGATCAGGGACCACTTGAAAATCTCAAAAGCGTTCGCAGCCCACCAATCTGATCATTCAACACGGCAGCCTTGCTGCTAGGTCGGCCTTCTGCATTTTCAGATTTTTTATTTTAATGATGAATAAATTGATTGTGTTCTGGTTTAGATCGATGGAGCTAACACAGCATTCCAGTACAAGATCTGGTCACTTTTTTTTACATATTTATTTTTATATTCATGTTATATTATTATCCAAATCTTAGTGATTTGCCAATTATTTGAGGGCCCACTTGCAATACCCTCGTGGACCGCCAGTGGTCCCCGGCCCACAGGTTGAGAAACACTGTTTTATACTGTAACGTCGGGCTTGTTTCCATGACATCTACTTACACTACCTATGGGTCTTCTTGCCAATCATAACACTCACAGCTGTGTGCCATGGCTGCGCTGCCAAGTTCAAGCTGTCATTTCAATTTACACGGTCCAACCTCCTGCTATGTGTTCCTCATCTTTAGTGTCATTCTTCAAGGAACTCACCAGTTCACAAGGCAACAACAAAATGTCAGAGAATTTTGTCTCACATTTGACAAATTGACAAAGATGTTTACGTGGTTTCTAAAACCAATTACCCAATTAGCTTTTTGTCGGTAACATGCGGGAGTCTGTACCTGTTACAATGCGTTAGACCCCTGGAAGATGGATCCTAGTACTTGCTGCACGACTTGCCGCACCCAAGTCGTGCTACTCATAGGCTGAGTTGGCGGTGCTCAGGTTCGAGGGCTCTTCTGACTGAGGTTTCAAATAAAAACAACCAAAAAACAATCAATGCATCATTTAGCCATTTATACAGTTTTGTTATTAGGCCTACTAAACATTTAGCATCATAAATGATTGTAAATGACAATGTTATATCATTGATATTAGCTGCTCAGGCTCTCACCATAACTTCCATCCACCATTCTGTATAAGCTTTGAAACCTTGGAAATCAATAAGAATCCCAATAGCAGTGGACACTGGAGAAGCCTCACCATTCAACCATGGCTGCCTATCACGCAGTACCCAATTTAGTCTTTTGTGTTTCCTCGATGTTCAAAACATAAATCTCATTTAATCATGCCAATCTTTGATCCCATCAAATTTCAGACAAAGTGATTAAATTAAATTGTATAAACGTGACAACCTTGACAGAACTCAGCAGTAGAGCCCACAAGCAAAACTCTTCCTGAAACCCTGGAGAACAGGGTCTAGACTAGAGTCGCTGAATTATCACATGTCTGCTAAGGTCTACTACTGTATGAGCAGTCCATGAACAGGACTGAGTCTACAAACAAAATCTAAAGGCTGTGCTATTCCTTAGATACAACTGGACCAACTCAACTGCCATCTTTAGAGCCCTAAGGCTCTAAATGTTAGGATTCATCCTCCATAGACAGGCATGACATGAAAAATCTCCAAAACAAATTTCTTGTTCGAGACAAAAGTTAAACCCTACAGAATATACTGTAATACTTCATTGACCGGGGTCCCCCAGGGGTCTAAGTTTGGTCTCCCTCCTTTTTTCCAACACCAAATCTCTTCACCAACAATAGCTGATCTACAAGCTGTGAGCTTGTAGAGCTGCTATTTTTGCAAAAAGTTTGCCTATTTTTGCTATATACAGTACTGTACGGTCGGTCGTATTTGCCTATTATGACATGCCCAGAAAAGGAATACTGAGGTTCATGTGGTAAAGGCCCACTGGGCCATCATGGAAGTGTCCTTGAGCAATATTAACTGAGCCCAATCCCAAAGAGGGGGTTGGTGCATTCATTGCATGGTTTCCTCCGCTATTGGTGTGTGAATGTGGTGTGGAATGGATGAATGTAATGCACATTGTAAAGCGTTTTGTTGAAAGGCACTACTAGGCTATATAAATGCACCATTTACCATTTTAAGACTTCTAGCGGGGCTAAAAATATTTACTAGTTTCTGATCATTCTGATGTAACGAACACATCCATGATACATTGAGTTTTAGTTTATATTTTTACCTTTTACTGTTTTATATTAACTTTTTTTTTTATGTATGATCAAAATATAAAAAAGAAGTATAATTAGTGTAGTGGTTGAAAAATCTTTAACCCATTAGGTCTAAAATTATTGAATGCTTTAACTATTGAGAAATAGCAGATATACAAGATTTGTGCAAATCTTTGAATATGTATATTTTTTAAAGCAAACATTTGTAACTCAAATATTTTCTTCTGGGGGGTCCCTGATACAATATTTTGAGATGGGCGTCCATCGCCAAATACATATCATCTTGGGGGTCCTTCACATGAAAAGGTTTGAGCACCGCCGACATAGAAACATATCTTTTTCAAAAAACCTTAGAAGGATTCAGAACACACTTATAGAATCAGGTCAAAATATTAAAGGAGTAGTTCACCCCCAAAATGACTTTTTTTCTATTGATTACTCATGCCATGGAGAGTAGAGTTCAATAATATTTTTTGTTTTTTGTCACATTCCTAAGACAAAAATTTGATTTGAGTAAAGTTACCCCCATTGATTCCGGATGGTGACCCGTTTCGAAACGGGTCACCATCCGAAATGAATGGGGGTAAATTTATTGTTATCACATTTTTGTCTTAGGAATGTGACAAAAACCTAAAAATATTATTGAACTCTACTCTCCATGGCATGAGTAATCAATAGAAAAAAAGTCATTTTGGGGGTGAACTACTCCTTTAAAAGAATTGCACAAATTTCCATGATTTTTCAAGAATAGCAGATCTACAAGCTCGCAGCGCGGCACCGCGTGAGCTTGCATATCTGCTATTATTCAATATCTGGGAGCTTGTATGTCTTCTATTTTTTATTAGCTAAGGCATAAAATGATACGCAATAATGCGTCTAAATGGGTTAAATATTTATTGACTTTGTGTTGGATGACCTTTTTCCGTAAGTAGCACCTAGAAGCAGTTTTTGAGCGGTGGTCACACCGTCTCCATAGCGTGGCCGTGTGTGTAGGTATGTTTGTTTGTTAGTTAGTTTGTTTGTATGTGGGTGGGTGGGTCTGTATGTAGCCTCAAGCCTGTGTAGTACCTTTTCTGACCACACATGTTAAGGGAGGGGCGCTGTTGTCCAGGCCCCACACACACACACACACACACACACACACACACACACACACACACACACACACACACACACACACACACACACACACACACACACACACACACACGGGGGGGGGGAGAACCACCGCTCAGTTCACACGGGTGTGATTTTTGGCACAGACTGCTACAAATGGCAAAAGCAATGGCTTGAAAATTCTTTAAATTCCTTTCGTAAATGGTGTAGTGAAACCTTTAGTATGTATTATAAATTCTCCTCCAACATCCTGCCTAAGGGAGAGAGAAAAAATTATACATCTTGCTATAATAACTGTGATATTATTATTACATTTTTAAATAATCTTAACTTTTGAGATTATATGTCAACCGTTTAAGTGTAATGGCAATCCCTGAACACATTAAGTAGTTCTTGACAAAATACTCTGGCTTTTATTACAGATGCTCTACTACTACAATGTCATTATGAGCTCCAGTTCTAAGGGTTTATCTCAGTGGTTCTCAAGCTTTATCAGGCCGCGACCCCCAAAATAATCACATTTGAACTGGGGACCCCCACGCTGACGAGCACCACTTGGAGTTGGAGGAGTTGAGGCATTACATTTTGTCGAACAGGATTCTATTGTGAGCATGTAGATCGGCTATTTTCACAATTTCTGCCTCTAATATTTGACAATTTAGCCAATGTTACATTTTTCATTTTAGAGGTATTAAAAAGTCTTAAAAGTCCTTTAATTGTCACTTTAGAAATGTGCAGATACCCTCTAGCCACAGTATATAATACACTTAAACGGTATGTTGGTTTGTTTACTGTTGAGTGAGAAAACAATGTTGCCATTAAGCTAATCATCCCAACAGGTTGAGAACCACTATCTGGTCTATCTGAACATTATAACTGCAGTGCGTACGTCAAACACCTGAGATAATAGGATGAGACTGGAGGGAGACGACACCCCATTTAAACTGCAGAGAAGGCAGGTTTTGCACATCAACAAGATGTGTGTGTGTGTGTGTGTGTGTGTGTTTGTGGGGGGGGGGACGGTGTCTCAACCTGCCAATGCAATTCCTTTTCATTTTTGCGCATATAGCGAAGGTCAGCAAATTTACTTTTGTTCATTGCCCGCGTCCTTGCCAAGGACGACGTGATCGGACACATTGGCAGAAATGTTATTTGCCTGGGCCAAATCGTGCCTCGGCTGGTCGTGAAGGTGTGGCTGTTCATGGAATGTGACAGGGCGCACGGTGCGGCGTGTGAGTGCTGATCCAAACAGGGCCGGACAAACCCCTGCACACACGCGCGCGGCGGCACTCCGTTGCCAGTTGCCTGCAGAGATGTCAAATACAATGATGTGCTGAGAGGCTGCAGGAGAGAGCTCCCTGCTAGGTACCGGTACTAGGCACATGAGACAAACACGCACACACGCATGCACACATTGTGCCACACACTAGGGATGGGACGATATGAAAATTTCATATCATTATTATTGTGACAAAAGAAATCGCGATTTACGATATTATCACGATAATTAAAATCCATTATCCTGGAGCGGAACATTTGCCAAACACGTTGTGAGCTTGTAGATCGGCTATTTTTTGGAAAAGACATTTGATAGAGAGTGAAATAAAGACTATGAAATACGTATATTATAAGTAAGTACCTTTTACCAATTATAGAGTGTTTAAGTGGTACCGGATATGCAGCTCAGCAAATAAAAGGTGAATTGAACCCAGTGCATACCGGAGGACGATATCACGATAAATGAAATCTTCACGATACGATTATCGTGAGTGTTTTTTATCACGATATACGATAATATCGCTTATCGTCCCATCCCTATACCACACATACACACACAGAGACAAAACACATCAAAAGAAAACACTCATTGGCTGTCACATTGAATACACGAGCGCGAGGGCAAGACCCAAACACCCGTGGACGGATGGGAAATGATCAGGTCTCCGGCGCTCCCTCTCCCCTCCGCCTAATTTCCAGAACTCGATAATTGTGTTAAACATGTCGGAATCCCCAGAGCCCGAACAGAGCCCGAACAATGTGGCGAATCATTTGAAAGTGCCCCAAATTCATTAATTACAGAGTGTGTTAATCTCATTGAGATGAGGAGTGGATGAAGAGAAGAGTAGAGCCTCATAACTCATCCAATTAGGTAATTGAGTGCGGCTTGGATTAGGAGAGAATGAAAGGAGCGCGTCCCACTGAGACCTGTGGAGGACAGAGGACATGTAGTCCTGTGTGGACGGAGCAGAAAGCAAGGAGATATTATCCTCTAGATTAGACAAAACCCCGGCACCTGCCCATCTACAGATGCTCAACATCCATTTAAAGGATTTTCCAAACCCCTTTCCTCCCCTTGAAGTCTCAAGATGTAGACCCAGGAGACGAGTCAACAAGATGAGCACGTATAGGCTACACGTATATACAGACAATTAAAATGGCTCCACTGTATCTAGAATGAGAGGGGAAGTTAACAATAATAAAAGAATGGCTGCTCGAATCAGCAAATCAAAGAAGTTTGAGAGGTTGGAATCACAGAGAGAGAGAGAGAGAGAGAGAGAGAGAGAGAGAGAAAGTGAAAGTGAAGATTGTGTGTGTGTGTGTGTGTGTGTGTGTGTGTGTGTGTGTGTGTGTGTGTGTGTGTGTGTGCGTGCGTGCGTGCGTGCGTGCGTGCGTGCGTGCGTGTGTGCGTGCGTGTGTGTGTGCGTGTGCGCATGTGCGTGTAATTGTGTTACTATACTTGCGGGGGCTAAATGTTCCCGCAAGTATAGTAGTTTTTCCTGATTTATACTTAGATGTACACCAATAGCCAATCTAGAAGAGTGTTGTGAGCTTGCACCATACATCGTCAATTTCCGTGGGTACACATTTTAAATAATGGCATTAATAAAATTGCCGTACTACAATGTCCTCACAAGTATAGTAATACAAGCGTGCAGACACACACACGCGCGTGCCGTGCACTTATTTCGTGGAGCAGTCTGCCTGGCAGCCCATAGAGTGGTGCAGATTATGCATGAATCAGGCTGCTTATCAGCTGACCTTTAAATTGGAGCCGCCGAGCGACTCCAGCAGGGCCCGGGGCCTGACGCTCACACCTGATTGGCCGCTGTGTGCCTCAGACCTGCTGACAATAGAAATTAACAGAGCCAGGCGGGCATATCCCGCAGGGGAAGAACACTGCATTAATATATATAAATATATATATATATATATATATATATTCCCTACTATTTTCTCCCACTGTCTCGTTCCTAAAGCTTTGGAAGCAGACGGAAAAAGTCATTATGTGCTACCAAGCATGCTGAAGGTAAGGACATCAGAGGTTGGTATTACCTGGACTCTCTCTCTCTCTCTCTCTCTCTCTTTCCTCCAGATTCTTTCTCCACATTTCCCTTAGTCCTATCCTTCACTATCCTCCCCACCATGATTGCCAGATCGATAGATCGATTGACAGCCAGACAGATAGACAGATAGACAGATAGATAGATAGATAGATAGATAGATAGATAGATAGATAGATAGATAGATAGAGGTGCGGCAGTGGTTCAGGGGTAGAGAACAGTCATTAGCAAACGGAGGGTTCCCAGTTCAAACCCAGGCTCCGCCAGAGTTAGTGTCGAAGAGTCCTTGAGCAAGACCCTGAACCCCTAGTTGCTCCTGGTAAGCAGGTTGGTGCCTTGCATGGTTTCCTCGGTGTATGAATGTGTGTGTGAATGGGTGAATGTAATGCAAAATCTCTATAAAGCGCCTTGGATAAAGGCACTATATAAATGCACAATTTACCATTTACACAGTAGATACTGTAGATAGATAGATAGATAGATAGATAGATAGATACCTATTGGAGGACAAGGAGCTGGTAAATAAGATGGGGACAGAGGATCGGGTGTGTGTTCTGTCGTCCGCAGAGACAAGCAGCTCTGTGTGTCTGTGGACGATGATGGATTACACAGGGGCCAGGGGTGCGAGTGTGAGTCTAAGTGTGTGCATGTGTGCATGTCTGGGTGTCGTTTTGTGTTGGCACACACACCGATGTATCTCTGTGTGTACACAGGAAATGCCTGGCAACGCATTAATTTTCACAACAGCAGCTGGAAAAGGTCATTAAATAAAGCAAATGTTTGTGAATGGGAATCCTCTGGAATTAACTTCAACGCTGGATAAATAGAAATGGCATTGCGTGCTGGCAGAGGGGGTGAGGGGGGGGGGGGGCTGTCTGTTGTATTGTGGACAGGAGCACAGGTGGTCGAGGACACCGGCATACGCTTGGCCTTCTGTCAGATTGTAAAATGAAAGAAAACTAGAGAGGGGCACTCTGGGGAGTGTCTAGCCCCACTAGCTCGGGCTGTGTAAGTTGTGTGTTGCAGCCGTGAGGACCCACAGAAGCTGTGGGGGGAAATAGCATTTACAACATATGGTGCACGTTTTTTTGCATTTGTGGTGCCTCCCATGGGCAAGAAGTTAAAGTGCTTTTGGAGGTGTGTGCCAAGCCCCTCATCGTGCCATTCTAATTACGGTTTGATTGAATGTTGCGTTATTGTTAGGATTAATAAAAAAGAGGCCCCCTCTCTCGCACATTTTGGAAGCCAGCTACAGACAAACAGTATGAATATCAAAACCCTGTTTGACACTCATTGCCACAATCCTTCTGAGATCATAGAAACCTACTGCTGAAGAGCTGAAGAGACAAATGTAAAGCAGCCTTAAAAATGTGGCTACTGGCAGTGTGCATGAAAGGTTTGACGCTGATTGGTCCATCTGTTTCCTAAATCAGTGGTTCTCAACCTTTTCAGGACGCAAGCCCCCAAATAATCTTATTTTAACTGGGGACCCTCCCCCCCAACCCTGATGAGCACTAAGAGTCAATTGAGGCATTACATTTTGTATATCACGGTTCTGTTGTTAGATCGGCTATTTTCACAATTTCTATCTCTAATATTTGACAATTTGTAAATGTTTAATTTTACATTTTGGAGGTATTAAAAAGTCCTTAAATTGTCACTTTAGAAATGTGCAGATACCCACTATACACTTAAACTTTATGTTGGTTTGTTTACTCCTGAGTGAGAAAACAATGTTGCACGTTAAGTTAATCATCTGGGAACCGCCCAAAATAATTTGGGGACGCAACTGGGTGTCCCGACCCACAGGTTGAGAACCACTGTCCAAAATGATCTGTGCATTCACACACACTGAAACAAAGACAGAGAAGGGTGAAAAGCTAATTTCCGCCTCCCAGCCACCCGCAGTGTGAGGAGATGATGCAGTAAGAGGTCATACAGTATGTTTGGGTATGGACTGTGACTAAGCCGTCACGCGCACATGAAGACATCACTGCGTCCAATATGGTGCATGTGTGCATGTGTGTGTGTGTGTGTGTTATTGTGTGCCATGACATACACATACAGAGCAAGACAGAGTGGCCAGTTAGCAGCGCATCTGTCACCAGCACAAAAACTATACACCAGCCTTCCAGGCTCACAAGACAGAGAGCAACCATCAGTGTGTGTGTGTGTGTGTGTGTGTGTGTGTGTGTGTGTGTGTGTGTGTGTGTGTGTGTGTGTGTGTGTGTGCATGCGCGTGCGTGCGTGCACGCGCGCATGTGCGTGTATGCTGGTGCGCACACGCAAGCCCAACAATGTTTGTGGGTGAGGTCTTATCATAGCTGGCCACATTCCTAGCAGGAAGATAAAAGAGGCCAAACGAAGCAAATCACAGTGTCTGTGTGTGTGTGTGTGTGTGTGTGTGTGTGTGTGTGTGTGTGTGTGTGTGTGTGTGTGTGTGTGTGCATTTTGCAATGTGTGTGGTATGGCGTGTGTGCACACAAGACAGAGAGCGACCATCAGTATGTGTGTGTGTGTGTGTGTATGTGTGTGCGTGCGTGCGTGTGTGTGTGTGTGTGTATGTGTGTGCGTGCGTGCGTGTGTGTGTGCGCGCGCATGCACGTGCGTGTGTGCTTGTGCGTGTGTGTTTGTCAGTGATGAATGGGGGTTTAGGGACCTACACCTTACAGATAAGCGAAGAAAATCATCTGGACAACAGCAACAACGTGAGCTCCAACACATAGCGCTACGCTATAGCCGTCTAGCCACAGATAAACTACACAGCGACACACGCTGCATATTCAGCGGCGCAGGACCGCATGAATGGGTGCGAGGAGGAGGGAGGCCATACCGAATATACATCCTCTCCACTTACAGCCATGCATGTGACTGCCTGTTGGGTTGAGTTGCAGCCTATAGTAGACTAGGGATGGGACGATACACGATATTACCGTTTATCGTGATAAAAACACTCACGATAATCGTATTGTGGAGATTTAATTTATCGCGATATCGTCCTCTGTCATGCACTGGGATTAATTCACCTTTTATTTGTCGAGCTGCATATCCGGTACCACTTAAACCCTCTATAATTGGCAAAAGGTATGTATAATATACGTACTTGATACAGTCTTTTTTTCATTCTCTATCAAATGTCTTTGCCAAAAAATTGCTGATCTACAAGCTCACAACGCGTCGCGTTGCGACGGGTTGTGAGCTTGTAGATCTGCTATTTTTTGGCAAATGTTCCCGCCCCAGGATAATGGATTTTGATTATCACGATAATATCGTAAATCACGATTTCTTTTGTCACAATAATCATGATATGACATTTTCATATCGTCCCATCCCTATAGTACACTCCCAGCGTCCCTATCGTTCATCAGTGTCACTATCAGTGTCTGATGTAAAATTGATGGTCACTCTGTCTGACACAGAGGTAGGGCTGCAATATTTAATCAAACGTATCTGTTAATCAATTATAAGAAAAATTAAAAAATAAAAACACTAATCAATCATTTAATAGAACAATCGACTAGTAATCGATCTCGATTTTGGACATGCCATTATAAAATACTTAAAACAGCCAACCTACAAGCTATTTTAACTATTTTTGCATGACAAGGTTACAGTATGCGACAAAGTATAAAATAACTTTTAAAGGTTAGTGACATTTTGATATACAAAAAACACACCTCTCGATTATTTGATTAATCGAAAAAGTAATTGATATAATAATTGCTTAAACATAATCAATAGTAGGCCTAGATTCTAGTGCAACTATCTAACTAAATAACAACAATAGGCTCCATATTGTTCATCACCACATTCATTCTGAATATTCTATTTACAGTAGGCACTCCATCCCATAATAATAATAATAAAACTATATAATTATAGCACCTTTCAAAACTGGGTTACAAAGTTCTTTACAGAGGAAACAGCAAAAGACAAAAACAAAGCACATCTTGAGATAGCGTCCCCCACCCCCCAAAGTCTGCTAATTCTGTCGTGCCACAATACAAATCCTAAAATCCTCCTCACAATCCTGACAAGACGCATAGAATTGTGTTTACAAATATGGATTATGGTAATGTTTTTGGAATGAAAAAGACTCTTATCCCAGCCTAATTGTACACAGTATGTCTCTAATGGTCTGGAACAGTGTTTCCCAAACATAGGGTCGCCAGTAGGGCTGGGCAATATATCTAAGGCCCCTATTAGACGAAAACGCGGTTCACTGTAAACGTAATGGTTTATATTCGTTTGTGGGGGGTCATTTAGACGAAAATGGCGTCTTCGGGGGGTGAAACCGTAACAAAGTGAAACCCCCTTTGAAAGTGGAAAAGGTAAAAACGCTTTGTATCTCCCGCTTTCATCTAAATACCGTAAACGCAGCAAACCACTGAAAATGATAAGATGTGGGACGTCCTAATAGGGCTGTCAGATGATTAATTGTCATACAAATAATCGGCGATTGACGAATATATCGTCTTTTTTTCCCCCTTCATTTTATTCCACTATGATAAATAGCTTTGAGCTCATACTCATACTGTACCTTAATGAAGAGCAATTTAATTGCGTTTTAAACATCAGTTCAGTGGTGTAAACTGTAAAGTAACTATTAAGTACATTTATTTGCTAACGTTAGCCCTAATTTATACCGTAGCTATTTGAAAATAGCCGATCTACAAGCTCACAACAACGCGTCGCGGTGCGTTGTGAAAATAGCCGATCTACAAGCTCACAGCGCGTCGCGGTGCGTTGTGAAAATAGCCAATCTACAAGCTCACAACGCGTCGCGGTGCGTTGTGAAAATAGCCGATCTACAAGCTCACAACGCGTCGCGGTGCGTTGTGAAAATAGCAGACAACTGCAAAAATAGCCGACGCTGAAAATAGCGACAGTAGCCTATAATGTTTATCATGACACGATCCAACATCTATAGCTCGTCGCCGTCTGTGTAATCATCATCCCCTCCATAAGCTGCAGTAAAGGCATTGACTCCAGTCCTCTGTGTTGAAACGAAACGTGAAGTGAACGCCTTTTTCTGTATCGTATCATAAGGAATAAATATAGTCCCGGGATGTGTATGGTACATGTGTCTGTTCCGACCGTCTGGAACAAACTTTTTAAGCATTTTTAGTTAGCCAGCCAGCCAGTCTGCCTGTGCTGTGTGACGGCAGTGAGTTGTGTTGACTGACTGAGGAGTAGAGGCGGGATGTTCGCGAACGAATCGAGTCTTTTGAACGGCTCTTTGATATGAACGATGGGATCCGGTTTGCAGTATAGGGAGCCGTTCCTTTCTAATGAACAACAGTGGTGGGAAAGGTACAACAATGTAGAAATACTCTGCCACAAGTTGAAGTTTAGAATAAAAAATGTAGGCTACTTGAGTAAAAATATCAAAGTATTGGTATCAAAATGTAGTTAAAGTAGGCTACTAATAGTAGCTAGAAAGTACTCATTATGCAAAATGTTCCATTTCACAATTTTTCCAATGAATAAAATGTAGGGAGAAAAAAACATTTGAAAATAGCAGATCTACAAGCTCACAGCTTGTAGATCGGCTATTTTCAAATGGCAGGTAGGCCTATGTACCTATTATGTCCGAAATAAATGTATATAGGGTTAATGTATAAGTGATAATTATAATCAAAATCTACAAAGTAACTACAACTAGTGACTAGAATGAGCCAGTCTTTTGAACGGCTCTTTGAAAGGAACGGATCCCAGCGATTCGGCTCACTTCAAAGAGCCATAAATCCCATCTCTACTGAGGAGGACCAGAGAACGGAACTTGGGCAGTGCGGTCATGGCGACATGCGCCACCTAGCGACCTGGCATGCAAATTACCGCGTTTATGGACAAATTGCGTTTTCATCTAAAGACCACATAAAAAATGAAAACTAAACGGCTCTTAGCCGTTTATAGTGAAGCCTGTTTTCGTCTAATAGAGGCCTAAAATGTATCGATATCGAGGTATCAACAAGCAAGGTATACATATCGACGAAGGCGGCTTGAATATACACATAGTACATGCAAAAAAGCAGTCCATCTGTAACCAGATGTGGTTATTTCAATAAAACCATTTTTGGAAAATGGAAATAAGGCATTTAATTTCTTTATTTTATGTGTACTGTGCAGTATGCATGCATGGATATGCTATTCATTATCTGGGTTAGGCAGGCAGTGGACTTAAAGCAGAAAAACATTAAAAACTATATAATGCAATTGTTTTTTACTAACATCGTGAGTAATATCGATATCGAGGTATTCAACAACGTTATCGAATATAGAAGGTTTTCCTAATATTACCCAGCCTTAGTCGCCACCCATTTCGGGTCAAAGACCTTTAAAAAAATAAAAATAATAAAGACATTCTGAAATCCTGAAATCGTATCAAACAATAAAATTGCAGTCGACCACTAGGGATGGGACGATAAGCGATATTATCGTTTATCGTGATAAAAACCACTCACGATAATCGTATCGTGGAGATTACATTTATTGTGATATCGTCCTCTGTCACTGGGATCAATTCACCTTTTATTTGCCGAGCTGCATATTATCCGGTACCATTTAAAATCTCTGTTGGTAAAACATACTTATTGCGACCGTCAGGGAGCAGTTTACTATGAAAACCTCCACCGGCCGTCCGTCCGTCCGTCCGTCCGTCCGTCCGTCACACGTCACACGTCACACCTTTGCCCTGCTCATATCTCCGCATCAGTATGACATCACACCACATGTGTACACAAACCTTTGTGTACGTTGCTGTGGCAACAGTCTGTTGTTGCTGGTCTGTTAGTGTACGTTAGCAACCACCTTAGCAACCATGGTTTTACCCTAGCAACCAAATGTTTACCCTAGCAACCAACTGTTTACCATAGCAACCATGTTTTTTTACCCTAGCAACCAACTGTTTACCATATAGCAACCAGATACGCAGAGCAGGGATCTCCATATATGGGCATAAACAGGTGACATCACACTGATGTCAGATACTCAGAGCAGGGATTTCTCCATAATATATGGGCATAAAAGGGATTCTGTTAGGGATCTCCATATATGGGCATAAAAGGGATTCTGTTAGGGATCTCCATATATGGGCATACAAGGGATTCTGTTAGGGATCTCCATATATGGGCATAAAAGGGATTCTGTTAGGGATCTCCATATATGGGCATAAAAGGGATTCTGTTAGGGATCTCCATATATGGGCATAAAAGGGATTCTGTTAGGGATCTCCATATATGGGCATAAAAGGGATTCTGTTAGGGATCTCCATATATGGGCATAAAAGGGATTCTGTTAGCTGTTAGTGATCTCCATATATGGGCATAAAAGGGATGCTGTTAGGGATCTCCATATATGGGCATAAAAGGGATTCTGTTAGGGATCTCCATATATGGGCATGAAAGGGATTCTGTTAGGGATCTCCATATATGGGCATAAAAGGGATTGTATCCCAGATGATGCCCTGTTAGGAGATCCACACTAACAGAATCCATATATGGTCCTACCGACAGCTGCTACCAGTAAGACTCCCTAATCGGGAGATAAGCGACCGTATGTCACATGTATACACAAAGAGGGCAAAAATTTGTTTTTCCAAAATCTTCCTGAGCCATGTTGATGACATGAGTGTAGACATACTGTGTAGTGATCCGGGGGTCCTTGGAGGTTGTAGTTTGGCAGGCAAGGAGTTTGTGTGCAAAATGTGGCATGGATCGGGGCAACGGTTGCGGAGATATGAGCAGGGCAAAAGTGTGACGTGTGAGGTGTGATGGACTGACGCACGGACACCTGGTGGAGCTTTCTGTAGTAAGTGCGACCTACGGTCGCAATAAGCCAACCCTGGCGATAAGGTCTGAGTCGAAGAAATGCTTCTTTCCTGGCAAGAATTGCCCCTTTATACTGTAGGGCTCGTTTGTGTATTGTACCAGTAAGACTCCCTAATCGGGAGATAAGCGACCGTAGGTCACTTATCTCCACAAATAGGGCAAAAATGTGTTTTTCCAAAAACTTCCTGATCCATGTTGATGACATGAGTGTAGACATACTGTGTAGTGATTTTCGTGATTTTAGGGCAAAAACTGTAGGAGCAGTGGCCAAAAATGTGTTTTAAAAATCGGCCTGTAGGTGGCGCTAGAAGAGGGCCATGTGAGAAATGAGGGGTGGGGTGTCCGCGTTGCCTTGGCGGACGAATAGGTACCGGCCCCGGCTCTCCCGGACGCTCCTAGCCCGAGTTACGGCATTTCATGTGAGCTGCAGTGGCAGGGGGTCCTCCACTGGGGGCGCCACCACTTTTGCATCCGTTCTGGAGCACCAGGAGTGGGTGGTCCCCGGGAATTCCCCGTGAGCAGCCCCGTTGGGGTGGTCATTTGGTAATTTTTGCACATGTGCTAATTTTTTACACTTGGGGGTCCCCGAGGGAGCTGGGGGTCCCTGGAGCTCTGGGGGTCCTTGGAGGTTGTAGTTTGGCAGGTAAGGAGTGTGTGTGCAAAAGGGGGCATGGATCGGGGCAACGGTTGCGGAGATATGAGCAGGGCAAAAGTGTGACGTGTGACGTGAGTCACGGAGGGAACTTTTTTTACACCAGGGGGTCCCCCAGGGACTTGGGGGTCCCTGGAGCTCCGGGGGTCCTTGGAGGTTGTAGTTTGGCAGGCAAGGAGTGTGTGTGCAAAAGCTGGCATGGATCGGGGCAACGGTTGCCGAGATATGAGCAGGGCAAAACGTGTGTGACGGACGGACGGACAGACGGACACCTGGTGGAGCTTTCTGTAGTAAGTGCGACCTACGGTCGCAATGACATCACGCCACATCATCGGCTGAGGACTGTGTGATGTCATCATATCTCCATATAATATGGAGACATAAGTTGCTGATGCCCAAATATGGGCTGGTGAGGTCAGACTTAGTGTGATGCGTAGGTTATCTCCATATATGGAGATTCAACTTCAATGAGTAACCATGGCAAACTGTCAACTGCCCGTATGTCTTGATAATTGGTAAAACAAACTTTTGGCCTATTTGTGGAGATAAGGGAGTCTTACTGGTAATATACGTACTATACGTATACAGTCTTTTTTTCACTCTCTACCAAATCTCTTTGCCAAAAAATAGCCGATCTACAAACTCACAACGCGTCGTGAGCTAGTAGATCTGCAAATTTTTGGCAAATGTTCCGCCCCAGAATAATGGATTTTGATTATCGTGATAAAATCGTAAATTGCGATTTCTTTTGTCACAATAATCGTGATATGTAATTTTCATATCGTCCCATCCCTAACCGACCACCCAGGTCTGGAGAAGACTTGACTATCACTAATTGCCCAACGGATACCAAATGGGCCCTGAGCGTTGTGTGAGGTGTCCTCTGTCTTCACATGACACGTGTGAGAACAGAGCTTCTTGCATCCTCTCAGCACAGAGGAATTTGCTGGATGAGGGAGCAGCACATCTCTCGCTTATAAGGAACATTGTTGCCTTTCATTAAGGACAAGATTCATCACAGCGAGCAAACAAGAGAGCCGTGCAAATCACATTGGAACAATTCCTGCACCATCTTCTACCTTACTTGCAACACATGCGCCTGCGTGTGCGCGCACACACACACACACTAGGGATGGGACGATAAGCGATATTGTCGTTTATCGTGATAAAAAACACTCACGATAATCGTATCGTGGAGATTTAATTTTTTTTGCGAAATCATCCTCCGTCATGCACTGGGATCAATTCACCCTTTATTTGCTGGGCTGCATATCCGGTACCACTTAAACCCTCTATAATTGGTAAAAGGTACTAACTTGATACTTCGCCCCAGGATAATGGATTGGATTATCGTGATAAAATCATAAATCGAGATTTCTTTTGTCACAATAATCGTGAAATGAAATGTTCATATCGTCCCATCCCTAGTGTGCGCACACACACACACCCACGCATGAACGCACGCACGCATGCGCGACGTGCACGCACACACGCACACACAAACACCACAGCCGCCAAACACAAAACAAAACCATGCTTAGTACATGCACACTTACTCTAACACACAGAGCAAGCCAAAAAGCAAACAAAAGAGGGAGCTGATTCGGGAGACAAAGGATTGCGTCAAGGATGATCACTCATCATTACTCTTTTCAGAATGAAGTATTACCTTGTATGTGGCAAGAACGCCAGCTCACTGCCTTGAATTAGCCACTTGAACCTTGACAGCTCATCCGCACTGCACACGTTTCAATGAGGATGTCCTGACCTACCGCGAGCGTCGTCGCAGCACCACGCAACGTCGTCCACCACTCCTGTTTTCGCCCGCAGAGTCTCTATTTGAGCGAGGTTTTGCGCCGATGTCCATAGAGGTAAATGGCCATGTCCCGCCCCTCAAACACACTATTAAATTATTTATTTTTGATTGGTTCAGGCTACGTCGCAACGCAATGGCCGACGATCCATATGCGGACAGTATTTCGCAGGACATCACGTTGTGTCGCTCGCTCGCGTGCAATGCGGATGAGGTGTAAGGATGCAGCATACTCAAACCGAAGAAAATAAAGTTTTTCAGCTTCAGAAGGTCAATAAGTGCAAAATGATATCTTATTATTTAAGAACTGGCAGTGTGTTTGGTTCGGCAGTTGTTGCACATCCAAAATGTTCTAACTAGCCGAGCATCTCCGCTATACGTAGCTGAACATTGAGTGTGATTGGTCAGACACTCAATGCACTTGTGTTTTAAATCGTTTGCTTTACGCAATCTGTCAGAAAGGTTGGCTGAGTTATGAATCGTGATGTTCATGTGATGTGCGTGCTCTGTGTCATGATGATTATTTTGTATTTTTTGGGTTTTTGTTTTTTGTGGGGTTTTTGTTTGTTTTGTCTGAGCTTTTCTTTTGTTATTGCTTTGTATGTTAAAAAAAAGGGAAAAACTAAAATAAACATATTGTAAAAAAAAAAAAGAAAGGTTGGCTGAGGACGTTTAGGAGGTGCAAACCTCTATAATGCCTCTTTGAGCGACAACAAAAATACAACCAGATGGCAATTAATTAATGGAGACAGCTAGCACACACTTTATCCACTGCGTCTGTGTTGCCAGAAACTGTGAAATCTCTGAGACAAATGATGTCAAAGCATGCCGGAGGTTGAGGTAAACAAACAGCGAAGATCTGAGGTAAAATCACTGTTCCAGCCGCGTATACAGTGGGCAGCGAGTCTAGTGGAGCCGCACCAAGTATAAAACACTTTCATCCTCACTAAACTTTCTTTTATTCGGGAAGCCCTGACCAAGCCGGAAAAAGTTCACCGTCGTTTGTAGTATGCTTCAGTCTGGGGTGAACATTCTGGGAAAATAGCAAGCTCTCAGTGAGCTCACCACTTGTAGATTGTGAGCTTGTAGATTGGCTATTTCCGGCAAAGAGATTAAAAGAAGGGGGCTTAGAATAGACCCCTGGGGAACTCCAGTCAATGAAGTATACAATATAGGGTTTAAGTGGTCAAACACCCAGATTTGTTCACACTCCAGATTTGCCTCACTGATAAACAGATAGATCAATTGCTTTGCTCCTCCATAGCGGTGCAGTGGTATAGCCAGGGAGGCTAACACACTTGTGGTGTATTAAAGCACATTCCTAAAGCCGAAACGAGCATCTGTGTGGAAGGACCCCTGAGGGTCCGTCCATGGAGATGCCAGTAAGCACCGTCTTTGACCCTGGACTAATGCCTCAGATAAGCCTTACACACAGGCCAATCTTAACAGGTCGCAACCCTGTCTCAGCGTTCACTGGATACAGTGCGGGGGGGGCGCAGCGTGAGAGGAGCCTTGAGGACATGTCCCATGATGGAACAGTCTGTAATATCTCAGTGTATAGCCCCCCCCCCCCCCCCGCTGTCAGCCTGTTGATTCACGGCCCTTAGAACCAGGATGGCATGGATGGAGCCAGGCTGTGTAATTGGCCGGGACAGCATAGTAATGTGGTGTGTGTGTGTGTGTGTGTGTGTGTGTGTGTGTGTGTGTGTGTGTGTGTGTGTGTGTGTGTGTGTGTGTGTGTGTGTGTGTGTGTGTGTGTGTCTGAGAGAGGTGTGCAGAGAACGAGAGCTGACACTTTCAGACTGAAGCCAACATCTGCGTATACACAGTGAAGTCCTCAGTGTTCTTTTAACTATGCAAGTGTTCCTATGGTTCCACTCGCTGAGTTAAAATAACACTCAGGACTTCGCAGAGTACAGGGAAACAACGTGTCTATTCACACACACATACGCAAGTGTGCGCGCGCACAGAGGGCACTGTGGACAGTGGCTCTGTTGTGGCTAGGGAGAAGAAAGAGGAACCCCATGAAGGCTGTGTGATTTATAGTGTGCATGGGCGAGCTAAAGAGAGAGATTACGGCACAGTACTACACAGCGCTCTGTGTCTCCCGCCGTGGTTCAGCACAATGATGGTGTCTGTGTCTGCCGCTCGGCTGGCTGGAGTTGAGATGGTAGAAAACTTGCGTGGGACGAGAACAAGAAAGCTGAGGTGTTGTAAAGACAAGTTGGATAATAGACATTGCTCTGTGAGCTGATATATTGTGGAGATGCTGTACGAAGAGAGAGAGAGAGAGAGAGAGAGAGAGAGAGAGAGAGAGAGAGAGAGAGAGAGAGAGAGAGAGAGAGAGAGAGAGAGATCGAGAGAGAGAGAGAGAGAGAGAGAGAGAGGAGAGAAAGACAGACAGACAGAGAAAGACAGAGAAAGACAGTGACAGAGAGACAGAGAGAACAGTGTTTGGTCCCAAAAGACTCTGTTTGGGTTCTTCTACTGGTTGTTAGGGAGTGATCAGTAAACAACGTCATTTGACAGTGAGTCTTAGGTCATGGAGGCAGATGGACAGACTCAAGAAAGAATGTAAAGTCAGTAACTTTGATGGCCCTGTCATCAGCTAATCCATGTTGACTCAATATTTACAGTAGATGCCAGTAGAACAGAGAACTTGCAAGCTCAGCATTTTGCGAAAGGGCGGAGACTCGTAGCTTTTTTATCATGTTTATGTGAAAGTTGTACTTCATAACAGTAATAAAAGCACATAATCTTAAATTAAACGGTAGCATTTTGAAATGTCAAGCGTGGGTGATTGGAGACATTTTCTAAATTTGATTAACAGACCTCACTGCGAAAACCTGACACTATGAAATAATTGAAACTTCAGCGTTAGTTTATGCAGGACACGGGAGTCGCCCCGCCCAGCTGTAGTCAGCTGTCAGTCAGCTCTGTTCTCATTCCTTATTCTCATCTGCTGGTCATTATGTCACACTGCCAAGCACCATTAATGGAGAGGTGGTGGAGTTTGTGGACAACTACAAATTCCTTGGAGTGCACCTGAACAGTTCACTGGACTGGTCGAACAACGCGGAGCGATTCACAACAAGGGAAAAGCAGGTTGTTCTTCCTGAGAAGACTGAGATCGTTTGGAGTGTGCAATAGGATGCTACAGATGTTCTACCAGTCTGTCATGGCAAGTGTCCTCTTTTTTGGAATAACCTGCTGGGGTGGCAACAACAGAGCGGGCGACACCTTTAACCTAAATAGACTGGTGAGGAAAGCGGGCTCTGTTGTTGGGTCCTCTTTGCAGGGGGTGGAGGAAGTAGCCAAAGTGCAAACGGCTAGGAAGTTGGACTCCATCTTGAACAACTCCTCCCACCCCTTCCATCTTGAGATCTTCAGTTACTGGAGTAAGAGAGGAAATTACCGTTTTGTCTACCCTGGACGGAGATGCGAGAGACTAGGAAAGTCTTTTGTACCGGCTTCTCTCAAGCTGTACAACGAGACACACAACGGTCGATTGACAAGGACTACCTTCCTAACGTAGGACGACGCTAGCCTTTTTTTCTTTACTGGAACTATATCTGCACTGACTTTTACCTCTAAGGACCTTCCAGGGAGGGTGTTTTTTTTTTGGTGCGTCTTGCCGCATCACACTTTCTTGTTTATTGGAGCTGTGTGAAGCACAGGCTCCCTATACGTGGCCGTGTGGGTCTGTGTGTGTGTGTGTGTGTGTGTGTGTCTGTATGTAGCCTGAACTTCCTAAACTTCGGCACGCTACTAGTCCCACAGTTTTGCCACCACACACTCGCGCCATATGTCAAATCGACCGGCTTACTCTGGAATCGTGGGCTAGTAACTTGCTAAGAGAAAGGTTCAATAGTTTAATTGATATTAATTTATTAGTGAATTAATTTTCCCCATTGACTTATAATGGGAATCGCAAAAACTCACATTCAATTATTTGTCTCTCGCAAACCATAGGGGCTAGAGTTTCAAGACTTGGAGAGGAGGTTCATAATGATTTCAAGGATTAAATAAAAAAATAATTGTGTCATTTGGCCGCATGGTGGCGCCATAACACCCCACTTTACGTTTTGGCCTGTAACTCTTGAACCGTAGGTCGGAAAATTAAAAATATTTTTTCCCTGGATTCCTTGGGTCATGACGCATCTCCCCATATAGGCCACGCCCATTTGCGCCATGATAGATTTTCCGCCATCTTGAATTTTCTCCAAAACACACTTTTTGCTCCTTTTCCTACATATTTTCTTCAAATGTCACAAAAATCGGTACACATGATCCACACACACACACACACACACACACACACACACACACACACACACACACACACACACACACACACACACACACACACACACACACACACACACACACACACACACACACAGCTCCACTTCACACGGGTGTGATTTTTTTTTATTCTTTTTTGCTAGTTGTTTTTATTGCTCTGACCTTTGGACACTGCACTATTAGGTTGTGTTAGTAGTTTTTTTTAGTATTTCTGCTTGTGTTTGACATGATGTAGAGATACTTGTTGCACTAACTAGCATTGACTGTTATGGTCACTTTGATTTGGGCACTGTATTATTTTGATAGTCGTGCTTTAAGACACTTTATGTATATATATTATTCGTTCCCTTTCCTGTTGTACCTTGCTCTTACTGTACTTACTGTACTCTGTTCTTGATTTTCTTTTTATCTTTTTTCATACTTCTCTGTAACTTTGTAAATAACCTTATACTGCTGTGCTGCCTCTGGGCAACACATTTTCCCCCTTGGGATAATAAAGGTATCTATCTATCTATCATACTCCAATCAAAGCACTCAGTAGGGAAGGCTCCTTTAAATACGGCTTGCTTTCTTTACCTATGCTTGGTTTCCGAAGCTTCTGAACAGTGACTCAGAGGTATCACTGAGTGGTTTTAATTTGTTTAGGAAGGACAGATCTAGTAGGGCAGGTGGAATAGCAATTTATGTAAAATCCCAATTCCCAGCCACTGTACTACAAACTACGGTTATTCCATCTCGCATTGAAACTCTTGCTCTAAAAGTAAATATAGGATCCAATGATTCAATTACTATATTAGCAGTGTACAGACCTCCATCTGCTGACCCTTCTGCCCTAGATAAATTAGCTAATTTAATGGCTAAACTTTCTAAATCAGAAACTCTTATTTTAGGGGACTTTAACTTAAACTGGCAGACGCCAGCTTCTAATAAATTAAAAGACATCTGCAATAACCTTAATTTAACTCAATTAATTAAGGATATCACAAGGCCAAATAAGAAAGATAGCACTAGATCAACCTTGATCGATTTAATTCTCTGTAACCAAGAGAATAAAATTACTGCTGCTGGTGTTTTTGAGCAAGGCTGCAGCGATCATTGCCCAATAGCTTGTGTCAGAAGCACTAAACAAAAAAGAAATCAACCACGAATAATCACCAAGAGAAATTTTAAATCTTTTAATGAGCAGGCATTTTTTAATGATTTGTTTTATAGTGACATTCACTACACCGCATCCATTCCAGATGCAGAATTAGCCCTAGAACATTTTCAGAAAACTTTTATACCAACTGTCAACAAACATGCACCTTTAAAAAAGGTCAGAATAAAAAATAGATTTAGCCCTTGGTTCTCTCCAGATCTGTCAGCTCTCTTTAAGGATAGGAATAAAGCCTGGGTATCAGCCAGACGCACTGGTGACCCGACACAGTGGACAGCATTTAGATGCCTAAGAAATAAATGCACAACTGCAGTAAGAGTGGCCAAATCAACCTATTTTTTGGACTTAATTACAAATTCCTACTCAGATCCAACAAAATTCTGGAAGGCTGTTGGAAATAAGAAACCTGCCACCTCTCTCCCCCCAAGTGTGAAATTTGAAGGCTCTCTAGTTTCAGGTCCAAATGAAGTCTGTACAGCTTTTAATCAGCACTTTGCTGCCTCTGCTCACCTTTTCGAGGACAGACACGCAGGAACCGTTCCCACAAATAATGAGCGTATATATGTTAGTCCTGGGTCCCAGTTCTCTATCCAGCCTATCCCAACTAGTGCTGTTATGGAGGCTCTGCAGGCCATAGACATCAGATCCTCTGTTGGTGAGGATAATTTAGACCCCTTATTTTTAAGAATTTCTGCGCCTTTTATTGTGGAGCACATTGCTTCTATTTTTAATGCATCTATTTTATCAGGATTTGTACCCAGTGTCTGGAAATCGGCGCAGGTAGTCCCACTACATAAAGGTGGTGATAGTAGTGATCCCAACAATTATCGGCCAATCTCAAAACTGCCCTGTCTCTCAAAGATTCTGGAATCCTTAGTTAATAATCAGTTAAAATCATTCCTTACACAGCAGTCTATTTTAAGTTCTCATCAATCTGGTTTTAGAGCTAATCATAGCACCACCTCAGCTGTCACTTTAGTCCTTGACCATCTAATCACAGCAGTAGGCAAAATTAAACATGCAGCAGCCATTTTTATTGACCTTGCCAAAGCATTTGACACCGTAGATCACTCTTTACTTCTTGAAAGACTACTCATCTCAGGTTTTGATGAAGATGCCTGCAGCTGGTTCAGAAACTATCTGCATGGCAGGCGCCAATGTGTGAAGATGGGAGATGGGCAGTCTGGTTTCCTTCCGGTTAAAGCTGGTGTACCACAAGGATCCATTCTTGGCCCTGTCCTGTTCACCATTTATATTAATGAAATAGTTTCCTCATTATGTGACTGTCAAATCCATCTTTATGCCGATGACACAATCCTTTATTGTACCGCTGACTCCGCCACACTGGCCATAGAGAAACTCCAACGATCCTTTAACACAATACAGCACTCCTTTAATAGCCTTAAATTAACACTTAATGACAAGAAAACTAAACTCATGATCTTCTCAAACACCCCAAACATAGACCTCTCCAACCTCCGTATCACCACCACCAATGGTTCAAGTATAGAAAAAGTCTCAGAATACAAGTACCTTGGCATATGGCTGGACGACAAACTCAATTTTAAACACCATATAGATAATCTCGTTATAAAACTCCGCCAAAAGATCGGCTGCCTCTATAGGAATAAAACTAGTTTCCCCATGTTTTGCAGAAAGAGGATCATCGAAGCTACATTTCTATCCGTGTTGGATTATGGAGACATAATCTATCGTCATGCAGGTGCCTCCATACTCAAGCCTCTGGATTCAGTTTACCATTCAGCTTTGAGGTTTATTACTGGAGCAAATTTCACCACTCATCATTGCGACCTATATGGGATGGTGGGCTGGGGTTCTTTGTCAGAGAGGCGCAACTATCATTGGCATCTCTTCATTTATAAAGGCCTGGTTGGAAAGCTGCCACCTTACATCTCTTCCATGCTATGTGAGAAACCTAGTTACATTCAAACTCGCTCCAGTGATTGGCTGGTCCTTAAGGTCCCCTTTGTTAATTCGGAACTGGGAAAAACTGCCTTTAGCGTTAGTGCACCTGATTCTTGGAATCTCTTGCAACAAGATTTTAGGATGAGTACCCTAGCATCTGTAGGTCATTTCAAGAGTTTACTTAATAACCGTGCTTTACAAGTATGTAACTGTTTTAACTGAGTGTTATCAACACTGTTTTTTTTCTTTTCGTATTAATTCTGTAACTGTTTTAACTAATAGTTGTTAACACTGTTTCTCTATCTGTATCAATTCTGTTTGTAATCTCGGCATCATTGTAAATGAGGATCTCCCTCAATTGATCTTTTCGAGAAATTAAATAAAGGTTGAATGAATGAACATTCGCTGCTAAGCTGCCTCCTCCTCCACCCCAGCCTCCACCTTTGCACGATCAGTCTGGCTAAGCTCAAATACTTGTGATTTTGACAAACTAAGTTACATGTCAATGTATTGCTATTGTTCTGCTATTGTATCCTTATGGGGGGTATTGCTTAGCGTTCCCTGATTTTGCTTAGCATGCTCAAAAAGCATGCACAAAATTCAGGGAACATCTTCAAACGCGGAGCCCTTTAACGCCAAGATTATCTGTATTCCATTTATGCAATAAATGCTTAAATCTACTTTGACGTGAGTGTTCCTGACTAAACAAACATTGTATTTCATGTATGTTGAAGTGTTTTCTTTTTTTGTTATGTTTTGTATCCTGGAATAAAACAGGCCCCATCAGAACCCCTGTTGGCTCAACCAGTCTGCTTCTGAACCTGCATGTGCCACATGATCCCCACAGCGCCCCATCGTACTTCGTACTAAGGCAGAAATTCGAGCAAGTGGTTCTTTGAATAACTCCGGTGGAAGGGAAGCACTGTGCTTGGTAAGCAGGTCACAGGCCAAGCCCTGCCAACTGTATGGATCTTTTCCCAGTGCAGATGCCTCTCTCTCTAGGAGAGGGCAGCGGCGAGCAGGGGGGGGGGGGGGGGGGGCTGCCAGGTTAGAGGTTGGCGTTGGGTTAATCGATGTTCGCCCGAGGCAGGGAGACAAGAGGGCGGACAGGCAGACAGGCAGACAGACAGACAGACACACGCGGTAACTACCAGGCAGACATAAACTATTCCTGGTGGGGTTCTCTGGCCAACCGCTGAGCCCGTGCCGTGCCACAGAAGCCCTGTGCTTCAAAATGGTTTAAGGGATTGATTTGACAGCTAATTTACGGAGGAGATTTGCATAAGGTCCTGCGCTAATAAGGCAGGCTTTTGTTTCCGCTCCCTTTGTCTTACCCCTGCTATCTTTTTTCCGCTCTCTCTCTCCCCTTATTTTAGGCCACACACAAAAAAAAAATAGCAACAGATAATGTAAGCGAATTAAAGGGACAAGAGATTCAAATTGGATATTGATTAAGAGACTAAAGCCTTGTGTTAGCCCTCTGTTAAAGCCTGTGTTTAAGTGATTGATTCACAATGTCCTCACATCCCACTGACTGCGCTGGTGAATGGTGTTCCGGGGGCTCGGCTGAAGCCTTTTAAGTCCTCAATGGCCGGGCGCGTCGCATGGGTTTCGAGCTGCGTCACGCCGCGCTAAGCGCTTTGACAGGGCAACACAAAGAACCCTGCCTATCTGCCGGCCATCTCCTCGGCACCTAGTGTCACCCAGGTGGAAAGCAAGGACACGGTCCCCTTCTCAACCGCATACAGGGGCGTCACAGAGGGGGGGGGGAGTGGGACTGAGTTACTAGGGCCCAAAGTGGAGGGGCCCTAGTAACTTAAGCTATTGAAAAATAGCAGATATACAAGCTCACAGCGCGGCACCGAGTGCCAAGCTGTGAGCTCGTAGATCTGCTATTTTTTGAAAAGTCGTGAAAATGTGTGCATATCTTTGAATATATGTATTTTTTAAGCGAACATTTGTAACTCAAACTTTGCTTCTGGGGATCCCTGGAACTAAATATTTTGAGATGGGGGTCCGTGGCCAAATACATATCATCTTGGGGGTTCTTGACATGAAAAAGTTTGAGCACCACTGACATAGAAATTTTCACGATTTTTCAAAAATAGCAGATCTACAAGCTTGCAGCGCGGCACTCGGTGCCGCGCTGTGAGCTTGTATATCTGCTATTTTTCAATAGTTAACATTCATGGGAGGCCCGCAGTGAATCCTTGCACCCAGGGCCCAGAATTTGGTGCGACGCCCCTGGCATACAGCAACACAATGCAGCCCTGGAACAACACACAGCAGCACTATGCGACACTGAACAGCGCGCAGCGACACAATGCGACCTTGACTAATTGACAGCAAAAAGGAAGGAAAGAATGTAGCGTCTCTGTCAAAGAGGATGTATAAAGTAGAAGAAACGAGAGGGCGAAAGAATAGCCGTTACGTGATGAAAACATTTAGTTGACATCGGAGCTTCTGTACTCACTGTTCATGTTCTTGAAGATGTTGAGGATGGGGAGCATCTGTCTGTAGTAAGGCACCAGGGCTTGTCCCACCATGTCTCCAGACACGACCAGGTGCTGCAGGATCTTCAGCGTGGTGCAGATCACCTGCCGGTTCCTCGTGTTCAAGGCATCTGGAGGTCAGACGGTCACACATCATGAGGATGAGCGTGGGAACCACAAGTAGGGTTTGTGATATGGCTTCAAATAATTTGCCTCGATAAAGAATTATGAATGATAATTTAAAAAATATGTATTTAGTGAAATTAGCTACAAGCTAGCGACCTGTTGATATAAGGGTGAGCTTGTTAATTACCTAATTAGACTAATCGATTTAGTCAGTCAAAGAAAATCTATTTATTTTGTTAATATAAAAATATATATATACGGAGAACACCTGTATCCTGTTTATTTTATTTGTAACCCATTTTTTCACCCAGTGCCAATTGCCTAAACTGTAATCCTGGGCTCTGCTCTCCCTCTGCCGCGGCTGGGGAGACAACAGACTGACCTCATGCTTCCTTCTATGCATGAGTAGTCCAAGTTGCTTCTTATCACCTGACAGGGGGGATTTCCCCGGTTTGGACATTTTTCTCACGGAAGCACAGGTTACCTGCCCAGCCCTAACCACTGCAAATTAACATCTGGGAAACATTGGTATAGGTGTTTGGTTGTAGCCTATTGGCATACACACACAACCATGTTTTTTTTTTTTTTTTATATATACTATTTTTATTTGAGTTTTGGGCATACCAAGGAATAATTTCACAGTTATAAACAACAGAATATAAAAAAGGCAGCGATATGGTACAATGAGTAATATAAGTAGTAATATTAAATAATAATATAAGTACAAATATAACATGAAAGAAAAACAGAAACAAACAAACAGTGACAAACAACATAGCAAACGACAAAACAAAAAACAGAACAGTAAATAAGACACTCTTGCTCTCAGTCCTCCAGCACGGATCGTGCCCTTTCTGTTATTCCCTCTGTTTCTTTAATCGATAGTGGTCTTAGGCGTGTTATACACGCCACGGATGTATTTCACTTATAAAATGAAACAAAGGGATATGGAACAACCATGTTTTTTAAAGAAAGAATTACTTTCCAGTGGGGTATTTAGTGATATTGATACATAATGTTCAGATGCAGTTCATCAAAGCTGAGGCATAGTGTAACTGTGTAGATGAATGCAACAGTGCACATGCAGTAAAGACATTCTGTGTACATAAGCACAGATACACATGAGTCATAATCCATTTATTCTTTCCTCTGGTGAAAGCATTTTCTTTCATAGCCTACCATAGCTGGAGCTGGTCTTTGATTTATACTTGGCTGCAATCAGCGATTTCAACACAACGTTGTCGGGGAAAAAAACATGTATCTCAATATTTAATCTTTTTTCCCCCCCTGTATTTTATGCTTTATCATAATGACATGTATCACTCAAATTAGCAAAATAGACAGTAAACACGATATGTTGTCAGTTTGTATTCGTTTTTTCATTCATTTTTTAAATGTTGAACATTTCTGAGCATTTGTCTACGCGTTTGCCTTTAATGATGCCCAAAATATGGATGCAAGGTATTTCAGAGGGTTTTATAAATAGTTACACAATGAAAAGTATTAACGTGTGACTTGTGACTAAATAATAACAACATCCATCCATTGGAACACAGGTTACTCTTCCATTTCCTGTAAGTAACGGTTTTGGACATACAAGGTTTCTGCCCAATAGCGACAAAAGGCACTGGGGAAGCAGCAGTATAAGTGAGAGCCAATCACCGAGCAATTTGGCCCACAGCTGCACTTAAGTCCCTTCTCCCACTGATAGAGAGAACAAAGGAGTAGGATGTTGGAGAAAGAGGGGAAGAGGGAGAGAGAGACGGATGCAGAGATACATGTAGTGAGATATATTCTATACTAAAATGGGGGGCCATGTCACTATGACTCAGACATAACCATAAACAAACCCGATAGGCCCATATGTATATAGCCATAAACAAACCCAAAATGTATCAGGGATCTCCATATATGGGCATAAAAGGGACAAGGACTGACAGATGCAGAGATCTCCAAAATACAGTATGGGCGTAAAAGGGACACGGGTAAACAAAGAGATACATATATCTCCATATATGGGCACAAAAGGGACACAGACAGACGGGTACTCTGTGGCAGTGCAATGTGCTGTAGATGTGAGGCCTGCATAGCGGCCCGAACCTCTAGTAACTCCATATTTGGCCAAGGTTTCAGCCCAATCCGACCGCCATTGACTTCCATTGTAAAATTAGAGTTAAATATTTCACAAAATGTAGAACGTCTATGAAAACAAATGTGGGAAGTTATTTCCTTGGCCTTACAGTGTGCACAATAAATCTGGTGCTAATTAGTCAGGGGTTTGTGAGATTATTCCCGGGGAGTCGAGCACACACTGAGAGACTGACTGACTCAAATACTCATTTTGAGACTGCTCGCCTCGTACAGAGCTGCAACGTGAAACAAACACGTTGTCGGCGAGTCCAGGAGGTTAGCTAATATATGACAATTATTTTCGTGCGGACGCCTATATTGACCACAGGCTTTTATAAAAGGCCTTCATCTCTCCATGGAAGCTTACATAGTTGAACAATATATAATCCACAAAGTAACGACAGCGGAGTTGCATTACAAGCTCATACACTGCAGCCGAGAAGAAGAAGACAAAAGAAAGCGTCAAAACAAAGAAAAGAACAGCTACGACTGAGAGGAGACACAGAGAGCCTGTGGCTGACACTGAGGAAGCAAATGAATTATGATAGCAGGCAACAAGGAGAGAGAGGGAGAGAGATGTAAGAGAGAAAGGAAGAGGTGAGAGAGAGAGAGATGTAAGAGATATAGTAAGACAGAGAGAGAGAGAGAGAGAAAGAGAGAGAGAGAGAGAGAGAGAGAGAGATAGAGAGAGAGAGAGAGCAATGGAGCAACAACTCCAAAGTATTTGTGTATGACAGCACTCAGGGAGAAGTGTGGAGTGTGCATCACCCAGGGCCTGTGTTAAAGCAGCTCAAATGAAAATGCAAGCATGTCACATTCATGAGGGCACACACACACACACACACACACACACACACGCACGCGCACACACACACACGCACGCACGCACGCACGCACACACACACACACACACACACACACACACACACACGCACACACACACACACACACACACACACACACACACGCACACGCACGCACACACACATTCATACCACGGAGGCTGGGCAAACAGGGTGACGACGAGAGACAGAGGAAAAACACTCTGCTCTGGGGGAGGTGGTGTGTGCGTGCGTACGTACACACATAACATCAAACGCAGTAAGGTAAAATGTCACCTTCAGTCTCAGGCACAAGCTGCATGGAACATGGCAGCACGTACGGGTACCCTATGTAGAAAGTCACCCATGCTGTTAGAGGCTGACAGGTTTACATGAATACATATATATACATACAGTATGTGTGTGTGTATAATATACATATATACCGGTATACAGTATGTGTGCGTGCGTGCATGCGTGCATGCGTGCGTGCGTGCGTGTGTGCGTGTGTGTGCGTGCGTGCGTGCGTATTACCGTGATTATTGGCACGACAGTGATGCGTTCAGGAACGAGGCGGAGCAGAGTTCACTGAAGTGCCTATAATCACGGTAAAGCCACCCTCGAGTTACCACGTAAAAATGTATTCATATTGTGGGGCATTTCGATCTCAAAATAACAAGAGCGTTATCTCTGTAAATACAATAGAATACACAGACATAGACAGTCCCTGATTACTCAGCCAATCCGTGCTATAGACAACCTTTCCAAACTGAACACAAAAAAAAGCTTAACTAAAGAAAAGTTAGCTACTACGTCTGAAAACTTCTCAAGTAACCTGCAACATGTACTGTAGCTTGTCCTATAGCCACTTAGCCTGCTCTGCTCTGCCCAAGACTCTGCCAGCTGATTTTCATATTTTGATAGTCCTAGTTAAATTTTAGAGCGGCTAGCCTAAGCGTGCTGTCATGCTTGTTTAAGCACGGGTAGAGAGCCTATTTCAACCAATCAGATGGCTTGGTCGGAGCTACCTGTTGTATAATGTACAGTATGAGGGTTCAGTAGTGTAAAAGCCATAAGCACTTGTCAGAAGAGACGTGGAAAAGGTTGTATGGTCAGATGAGTCATCCATCTGATCACCATATTCTCTGCCATGCACGAGAACAGTACGGGTCTGAATGCAGGGTCACTGAATGGTTTGATGAGTAGGATAATTATATGAATCATATGCTATGTCCTTTGCAGTCACCAGATCTCAATTCTCTGCGAATTAGATGGTTTTCCGTACCACCATCAGCAAAGCGCCGAATGACAGAATGTCTTTTGTGGTGGTTTACACCTTACTAAGACACTTTGTTGCTTTTTGAGCTGTGCTAACCGCTCCTACATCTTGCTTTGTCTGTACAGTATATCCGTCCGTCCGTCCGTCCGTCCGTCCGTCCGTATGTCTGTCCCGTATGTCCGTCTCGTGTATGTCCGTCTCGTATGTCTGTCTCGAGTGTGTGTGTGTGTGTGTGTGTGTGTCTGTCTGTGTGTCTGTGTGAGTGTGTGTGTATGCGTGCGCACACACACGCATGCACGTGTGCATGTCGTGTGCAAATGTTATAGCCGCTTTAGCCGTTCTGGATGAGCACCCACATTGTGTGTGACACCATCTCCCCATCTCTGCCCCGGGTGTCTGCCCAGAGCGGAAAGCACAGATATATCTGCCATCATCCCGATAAGGTGGAATGTGGAATGACAGGAATTTCAAACCTACATAACAAACAATGAAATTCTAATTACAGACCAGCGCAAACAATTTTCCCCTGCTGTGACATTTGGACCGCGGGACTGTTCAATTATTCATCGGCACTCTCGCCTCAACTCAAAAGGAGAAGAGATGGAAGGGGGCGGGGAGGCGGCTGAGAGTTGGATGTATTAACGTCAGTACAAAACCCCCGCATCGGGATGAATAAAGTAATCATCTATTCACGCCGAGGCCTGCTCCATATTCAGCGTGAAAGTAAAACAACGGTGACCTTGTATTCTGCTCTACTGTGAAATGTCACAGGTAGGGGCGTCACATCGGAGAGTTTAGCTGTGAATTGCTCTCATTCCACGTATAAATACTCTTTCCAGATCAGAAGGAGCTGTTCTTCCCGCCGCCGAGGAGCGTAACTGAGGATCGTCTCGTAATGAAACTCTCATTTTGGTTTGAGGCTGAACAAACGTTATGCCAATCTACCGAGGCTCAGTGGGAGCATGGCTCAGAATCCTCCGTCCTATTTAAGGAAGCAAGCAAATCCAGACCATCTTTATGTCTTTGTCCCACAAAGTCACAACATCAGTCCTGTTCGACTGATCCTAATTTGATCAGGAAGAGTTGAAGCTTTAGAACAGGGGTCTTCAACAGGGGGTCCCGGAAACCCTAGGGGGTCCCCAGAGTTACTACAGGGGGTCCTCCAAATCTTTGTGTGATAGAAACTTTTTTCCTGAGAACTATAGCCAAAAATAGCAGATCTACAAGCTCACAAGGCCTCGTAGTGAGCTTGTAGATCGGCTATTTTAGGCAAAGGGGTTTAGTGTAGAGGGGGAAAAGAGCAGACTAAGTACAGAGTGAAAGGTCAAGTTTATTAAGTATTGACGTTTCAAGTGGTTACATATCTGAAAACACAAAATAACATGAAACCAAAATACACTGACGATTGTGCTGTCAAACGATTAAACTATATGGAATCTATGAAAAAAAGTTGTGGGGGTCCCTGCTTCATCTCTCTCTCAACTAAGGGGTCCTTGGCCTGAAAATGTTGAAGACCCCTGCTTTAGAATAATGTCCTATTAGGGTCTATACGCTGTATGCTATTGCCTTACTAACTTTAAATAATGATTTGTTAGCCACATCTACAAGATTCAAGAGTTAATTTGTTACATCTCATATGCAGACCACACAAGAGTCACATTTTTGGTTTCAGCTCCTCAACATTGTAGTAACAAGAACATAAAAAAAAAAGCATATATTCAATTGTGTTTAGACAGGTGTCCTGGCTGTCTGAGAAGATGTTGTTGCCTTTTGATGTTAGAATAGTTTGATTCGATAAATTGGCTGCAGAGGATTTACTTGTACATGCGGTTGTCAACTATTAACAAATACTCATTAGTACAGTAAATAGTTTATTGTTTATTGTAAATAGCTTATTGTGAATGAGCAATAAACTATTTATATGGGAGTTATTTTAAAGTGTTACCCGAGTTCCAATCCCAAATAATTTGTGTTGATTGCTTCGTTTTTAAGCTTCATTTCAAAGAAATGCAACTCCAAATCCAGTCAATGATGACAAGGTCAACAACGGTAATTGGTGATGTGACGATGATTTAAATAATGTGATTCACTTTTTTTTTTTTTTTATCAAAATGAAATGTTTTGCAATGTTGAAACTGGGTCATTTCAATCAGATCAATCAATCACTGGTTTCTAATGTAAATCATAATGTACCTGAAAAGAATCACCTATCCGACTGTACCACATGATGTTTTTTGGCTAATAAAGTATTCAATCAATGAATCAAACATCATTTTGGTTCATTACTCATAATATTATGAGTAACGCTACACTCATAATACACCAAGTGTTGGTGCCTATTATGTTGGCACAGCAAAAAAAGGACATGCAACGTGAGTTGGTTTGGTCTCACAGCGGCCCTGGGAGTGCCTGTGAACTGAAGTGAGGCAGAGTCGTCTTCATTGTGTATTCTCATCGGGTGACTGGGAGTCATCATCTAAATGCACCGGGGCCTGACGTGACTCAGTCGCTCAGCCAGATAAGAGCCTCCCAGCCACATTGAAGATGTATTAACGTCAGAGGAGGGAAAAAAAGATATATATATATATAAATATACTATATCTTCCTATTTTAGATTGCAGACGTCTTTTTACTTTCCTCCTCTTCCCCTCCATCCCTCCTCTTCTCTCCAGCCCCGTGGAAAAGTAATTAATCTGCAACAGAGACACGGACTGGCGGCTCTGCCTTGTGGATGGCAAACGGGCCTGATTTTTAATAAACCAAGAGGCTAATAAGGACCGGGCCATTTAAAATTCCATTATCAGTGCTAGGTGTGTGTTTTCACCTTTTGACTGGCCTCCCAAAGGCAAGAACGGACAAAACTGCTGAGGGCTGAGGAATTAGAAACTAGTATCTGTGTGAGAGAGAGAGAGCGAGCCCGTCACTGTGCATAATGTCAAATTGAGTGTGTGTGTGTCTGTTGTTGGGCATTTGACGAAGGGCATGGAGGACATCAGGCATTTTGAAATATTGCAAAATGTCAGACCAAAATGATGAGGCTGGCATACGTATGTGGTGTAATAGCTACTGTGTTGCAGAGCACCACAAATAAGCTCATCGCATGAGCGTGAGGAGACTGACCATACACGCACACGAACATGCACACACTAAATTGGACGTGATCAATTTGACATTAAAAGTGTATGCAAAACATGTGAATATCGTCACTGTCGGGCAGAAACCTTGTATCTCCAAGTTTCAAATTTGTACATTTTCTCGCAAAGTAAAGCCCTGCTTCACCATACAAGGCCGTTGCACAAAAGTAGTGAAAACAGCAGATCTACAAGGTGCGAGGCGTTGTGTGCTTGTAGATCGGCTGTTTAACTCATTTTTAAAATGATAAATACGAAACAAACGGTTTTGGACACACAAGGTTTCCACCCGACAACGACGATATGAATAAAATACATGCAAAATATGGACAAACACACACAAACACACAGGCGCCGAAGATGGGATGAGGCTAATTCATTGTCATACGGCCGTGTGGGAAATAACGCGTTGCGTAAGGCGGTCCCATCAGAACAACAGCAATTCTCTGCGAGCGACAAGGCTGCGAGCCAAAGAATGAATAGTGATCTTGGTGCCGTGGCCAAGACCTGGACCATGTGTGTGTTCAGAACAGCATGCAGTGTTGTAACAGAGTTTACTGCTGCTGCTGTCCCGTCCAGGGAGCACACGCTGCCAGGGTCAGTCTGTCAGCATGGCTCTGTGTCTCCAACACACCCAGCCTGGTGTTGGCCGTTCCGCCCCTCTGCCCGCACAGACGTCTGACACTCACACACTCACACACACGCCCTCACCCACACGCACGGCCAACTGCCCATGACGTGAACACAATCCCAGCCTCACTGGGCGCCACTTAACGGCTCCTACTTTGAAACTGACACTCCAGTTGGCAGCGGCGCCAACAAAAGACAAGTCTGTGCGCATGTGTGTACAGTACGTGTGTACAGTAGGTGTGTGTGTGTGTGTGTGTGTGTGTGTGTGTGTGTGTGTGTGTGTGTGTGTGTGTGTGTGTGTGTGTGTGCGTGTGTGTACAATTATGTCGATAATTTCAAACCTAGACATATCCTCTGAACCCATGCGCGTGTGTTGTGTAAGGAAGCACCGTCTCCTTCGTGGAGTTTATCTCAAGAGGGAGCTTCAAGCTGTTCACTTCAGTCTAAAATTCTGATGTCTATTTTTGAAGCCACCCTGGGACATGACCTTTCTACCCGCCCTCCTCTGCCAACTGCGTGCGTGCGTGCGTGCGTGCGTGCGTGCGTGCGTGCATGCGTGCGTGCGTGGCCAGCAGGCCATAACACTGTGACACGGTTATATGTAGCAATACTTCACATTCATGGCAGCTTATCAGGACTAGGTTTGGAGCCAGGATCTTCCGGCTAACATGAAGAAAACAAGGACACTTCACCCCCTAGGTTAATGTAATAATAGGAACCGTGTGACTGCAAGGCCATTTTAGGACTCGTCATCACACAACTGCTTGTCACCATGGGTATGTTATATTCCGTTGCAGCGCAAGCGTGTGAAACAGGTGAGCACACGCTTAAGGCGGCAATGTATTTGCGGAAATTATGTTTGGGGGGGGGGGGGTTCATCATGAGAACAAAATTACGTAATTGCAGAGAAAATGAACAAAAACAACGCAAGATTTTCGAATTAGGCAAACATCGGCTCAAATGACACCAATGTGAAGACACCCGTATAGCACTGCACCCAGTGGGCGGGGTCTAAAGTTCAGCAATCAAAGCAGAGCCGCATTAAGAATAAAACAATTTCGTCAGCTTAGAACTTGTTTGGTTCCGGCAAGCCGAAACGAATTCAACTTCGTTTGAAGTACGCCGATAGCATGGATGGGAACTGACAAATGAAAAGGTAAAGCAGTGTGCCACCTATACATTGTTTTACCTTTGAAGCCGGATGCTACCTGTGTCACATTAGTATTTGCTATTTATTTTACATTTTTTGAATAAGAATTTGAAGGTTTTCAGAAACCTTAGTTAGGTTCTAGAAGGCGTTTTTAGAATCGGCCTCAAGTCTAAATGGGTTAAGAACATGAACGCATCTTTGTTACAATTTTGACCACTTTAACCACTATTTTATGCTTTAACTATTAAAAAATAGCAGATATACAAGCTCACTGCGTGGCACCGAGTGCCACGCTGTGAGCTTGTAGATCTGCTATTTAAAAAACAAACAAAAAAAACACACACTTACTCTTGACGGGTATAATGAGCTGGGGGATGACGGGCAGGATCTTGGTGCCTCCATGTTCCAGCATGTCGTGGACCCCCTGGCGGGCCAGGAACTCATAGGGGTGGGCGGTCTCACACAGCCCGTCGAAAAACAGAGGCAGGTAATGGTGGTAGTCCAGCTTCTCGATCTCCACCTGAGAGCACCCCGGTGTGTGCACGCACAGTCGCACACACACACACACACACACACACACACACACACACACACACACACACACACACACACACACACACACACACACACACACACACACACACACACACACACACACACACACACACACACACACACCACATATTATTAGCCGTGATGGCCAAGACAAAATAAATGACATGTTCTCGATATGAACCAGCTATTGCCATTAATACTTTTTCTCCTTCCTTGGCCCTTTCTCTTTGTTTGTCCTTGGGTTTTTTAAGCTTCCGTTAGAGACATTTATGAGTCTACTGTACATGTCACAAAACATGCACGCGCACACGCACGCACACACACGCACACACACAATGTTGTGAGACAGCTGTTAGGTTGATCATGATACTGCGACATGTGGCATCCCGTGTGCTGACACATTAACACCTGTTGTACTCCATTTAGAGGACGGGACACTCCACTCCACTCCACTCCAAAACACATACACACGCGTGCACACGTGCACACGCGCATAGGGATGGGACGATATGCAATATTATCGTTTATCGTGATAAAAAACACTCACGATAATTGTATTGTGGACTTTTAATTTATCGTGATATCGTCCTCCGTCATGCACTGGGATCAATTCACCTTTTATTTGCTGCATATCTGGTACCATTTAAACCCTCTATTTATTGGTAAAAGGTACTTATAATATACATACTTGATACAGTCTCTTTTTCACTCTTTATAAAATGTCTTTGCCAAAAAATAGCCGATCTACAAGCTCACAACGCGTCGCAACGCGGCACGTTGTGAGCTTGTAAATCGGCTATTTAGGCAAATGTTCCGCCCCAGGATAATGGATCTTGATTATCGTGATAATATCGTAAATGGCGATTTATTTTGTCACAATAATCGTGATATGAAACTTTCATATCGTCCCATCCCTACACGCGCACACACGCACACACACACACGCACGCACACAGACACTCCCACATTAAGACATTCATCTAGCCTTACAGACCATGCTTTGATGCTGTGTTGTGTTACGAGAGGGGGAACCCTGTAGGCGAATGCAACAGAAAAGTCAGTGTGTGTTATAATTTGTGCACATAACATGTACGAGAAAGCATGTCCATCTCACTGACTATTTACTGTACTTCTATGGACATGATGCTTACTGTGTGTGTGTGTGTGTGTGTGTGTGTGTGTGTGTGTGTGTGTGTGTGTGTGTGTGTGTGTGTGCGTGCGTGCGTGCGTGCGTGCGTGCGTGCGTGCGTGCGTGCGTGCGTGCGTGCGTGCGTGCGTGTGTGTGCGCGCGCGCATGTCTACACTGTATATTTAATAGCAGAAGTGGTTATGATCTGCTGCAGCCCTGTGTCCCTGTTGTTAGGTTTAGGGGGGCATGAAGGCGGGGGTCCTGTTTCATGTAATGGAAGCTGGTTCCCATTGGGATCATAAGCAAACAGCCCCCCAGCAGCAGACGTCCTGCAAGACAGCTGAGACACCCCTTTGTTCACACACAGTGTCCACCAAAATACATAAATCATTTATTGCGACCGTAGGTCGCATTTACTATCAAACCCTGCACAAAGTGTAAGTCCGTCAGTCAGTCAGTCAGTCAGTCAGTCTGTCTGTCTGTCACACCTCACACGTCACACTCTTGCCCTGCTCATATCTCCGCAACCGTTGCCCCGATCCATGCCAAATTTTGCACACACACTCCTTACCTGCCAAACTACAACCTCCAAGCACCCCCGGAGCTCCAGGGACCCCCAGGTCCCTGGGGGACCCCCAGATGTAAAAAATGACCAAATGTGCTAAACTGACCAAATGACCACCCCAACGGGGCTGCTCACGGGGAAAACACATTTTTGGACACTGCTCCTACAATTTTTGCCCTAAATCACGCAAATCGGTACACAGTATGTCTACACTCATCCCATCAACATGAATCTCTCCCATATAGCGCCACCTCCAGGCCGACTTTTCAAAACACATTTTTGGACACTGCTCCTACAGATTTTGCCCTAAAATCACGAAAATCACTACACAGTATGTCTACACTCATGTCATCAACATGGATCAGGAAGATTTTGGCAAAACACATTTTTGCCCTATTTGTGGAGATAAGTGACCTACGGTCGCTTATCTCCCGATTAGGGAGCCTTACTGGTATATATATATATATATATATATATATATATATATATATATATATATATATCGTCGTTGTCGGGTGGAAACCTTGTATGTCCAAGTTTCAAATTTGTACGTTCTTTCGCAAAGTAAAGCCCTGCTTCATCGTACAAGGCTGTCGCACAAAAGTAGTGGAAACAGCAGATCTACAAGCACACAACGCCTCGCGGTGCGGTGCGAGGTGTTGAGTGCTTGTAGATCGGCTGTTTTCGCTAGTTTAAATCATTTTTAAAATGATAAATGCAAAACGAACGGTTTTGAACATACAAGGTTTTCATCCGACAACGACGATATATAAACGCGCGTGAATATAAAGCGCGCACGCACACACACACACACACACACACACACACACACACACACACACACACACACACACACACACACACACAGTAAATACACACACACATACACATACCGGTACATAAATATATATCGTTGCTGTCAGGCAGAAACCTTGTATCTCCATATTTCAATTTTTTGCGTTTTTTCGTAAATCTATGCCCTATAGTTCATCATAAAAGACTGTCGCACAAAAGTAGAGAGAATAGCAGATCCACAAGCTCACAATGCACCGCGATGCAACGCATTGCATATTGCTATTTCACTTAAAAGGAACGTTTTTTGGACATACAGGGTTTACTTTCCACCCGACAGCAACGATATATAAACACGCACACAGGCACCCTGCCAGGTTATGCCGGTCGTGCTGAAATGTCACCAAGACAGCATCGCTTGGTGCTTTCAAGTCTCCAGCCTGCGGTCAGAACCCAGACTTCAAAGCAAAGCAGAACCCCCACCCTGCCCCTCCGCCTCCTCCTTCCAACCCCTCCTGACACGCGTCTCCTCACGGGTAAACACACCGACACACAGAGAGAAAGACAGATAGAGGGCCGGAGAGAGATGGAGAGAGATGGAGAGAGATGGAGAGAGAGAGAGTGCTCTCACTGTTAGCACAAGAGAGATGCGGCTGATTGCTCTGAGGCAATTTGCTGGCCAACCTTGACCTTGCCCTGCGCTTGGTCAAGATCATCATTGTGAGTCAGACGGGCTGGAGACGAGAACAAAAGCAAACATGAGAGAGCAGCGGAGAAGAGAGGAGCGGAGAGGAGAGGAGAGATGACTCTGTACACTGCTTATTAGCCAGTGGCAGCACACTGGCGTACAGGGACACATCAGGCCGCAAGCTGCATTGTGTGAATTTCTCTTGACCACAGAAACCACTCTAACAATGCAGTCGGTCCCACTGGAAACTATAGGGATGTGACGATACGCGATATTATCATTTATCTTGATCAAAAACACTCACAATAATCGCATCGTGGAGATTTAATTTATCGTGATATCGTCCTCCGTCATGCACTGGGATCAATTCACCTTTTATTTGCGGAGCTGCATATCCGGTACCACTTAAACTCTCTATAATTGGTAAAAGGTACTTATAATATACGTGCTTGATACAATCTTTTTTTCACTCTCTATCAAATGTCTTTGCCAAAAAATAGCCGATCTACAAGCTCACACCGCGTCGCCTAGCGACACGATGTACCACCCCAGGATAATGGATTTTGATTATCGCGATAATATCGTAAATCGTGATTTCTTTGGTCACAATAATCGTGATGTGAAATTTTCATATCGTCCCATCCCTAAAGAACACACAAACTGACATTCACGAAAACTGAAGACATTTGAAGCTAAAAAACTAATGATGCCAGCTGTCTCTGGCACTGTAGGCCTAGATATAGGTTATCAATCCTCAGATCTAGGCCTAGCCGGATGTGAGGATCTCACGTTGGCTGGTTGTTGGGGACGATGCCAAGGGAATAATTACTTTGAGAGTATTAGTCTGTTGTTGTTGTGCGGCTAGCTCTGAACTGTGTGATGCACTTAATCAAAATCACATAAACAAGCACTCGGGGACTGGCTGAAGATTCCAGTTAGCACTGAAAAGAGTGGGGACAATCAACGCACACACACACACTCACACACGCACACACGCACACACGCACACACGCGCACACACACACACACACACACACACACACACACACACACACACACACAGGGGCGTCACAAGGGGGGGGGCAAAGTGGGACTGAGTTACTAGGGCCCAAGGTGGAGGGGCCCTAGTAACTTTAGCTATTGAAAAATAGCAGATCTACAAGCTCACAGCGCGGCTGCAAGCTTGTAGATTTGCTATTTTTTGAAACGTTGTGAAAATGTGCAAATCTTTGAATACATGTTTTTTTTAAGCAAACATTTGTAACTCAAATTTTGCTTCTGGGGTGTCCCTGGAACTAAATATTTTTAGATGGGGGTCCGTGGCCAAATACATATCATCTTGGGGGTCCTTGACATGAAAAAGTTTGAGCACCACTGACATGGAAACATACGTTTCTTGCACACATTTTCACGATTTTTCAAAAATAGCAGATCTACAAGCTCGCAGCGCGGCACTCGGTGCCGTGCTGTGACCTTGTATATCTGCTCTTTTTCAATAGTTAACATTCATGGGGGGCCCGCAGTGAATCCTTGTACCCAGGGCCCAGAATTTGGTGTGACGCCCCTGCACACACACACCCACACACACGCACCTTCACACGAATTCCGAGAGAATCCTAATCAGCGGCCGTGCTGAGCGGTAACTCTTGCATCCGTTATCGATCGTCCGGCCAGGTTTGTTTGTCTTTGGGTGCCTGTGGGAACCCCCCCTGGAGCCCTCGGAGTCAATGAGAGCGGCGCACAGAAAGACTATGAGCCAAGTAGCAGCAATTAGCCCTGGGACACAGACACAGACCTGGACGTCTCTTTTGGTCAGCGTCTCCGGGCGGCAGAGCAATGCTTACAGCAGCAGCGCAGGACAGGTGGCAGAGGAGCAGTGGAGGACAAAGTATATCGTTGTTGTCGGGTGGAAACCTTGTATGTCCAAAAGCGTTCGTTTTGCCTTATCATTTTAAAAATGATTTAAACTATAGTGAAAACAGACAATCTACAAGCACACAACGCCTCGCAGATGTTCTTTACATTTCTACCCCCCCAAAAAATGGGTCAGGACCCATTTGTGGGCCACAGACCAATTTTAAATGTAATAAATGTACAAAGAATTTACCAACATATTTGACAACTTTATACTTAAAAAAGAACATCGATAGTGGAAATAGCCGATCTACAGTACAAGCTCACAACGCGTCGCGATGTGACGCGTTGTGAGCTTGTAGATCTGCTATTTCCACTACTTTTTGAAAGTGTTTGAAACAGTATATTAACATTTCTCAACATGGAAACGATTATGACGATTATGACAAAATAATTGCGATTACCTCAAATAATTGCGATTAGATGATTATGTAATAATTGTGATAGCCCTAACCATTACCTGGTGAATCGTAAGGGCAGTGCCATTGCACACTTCTAGAGTAAATGTACTTATAGCTGCTGTCCAGCACTGCAGAGGAGGAGCCAGTAGCCGTGGCGAGCAGAGGCAGTGCTCATTAGATCATTGTTAGCGGCCCCCTGACGGGCGGCGGGGGCCGAGGGAGAGCAAAACAGCAGGTTGTTTGTTGAAAATGGAATATCTCTGGTGGTGGTGGTGGTGGGTGGCTGTGGGGTTTATGCATGTGTGTGCACAACACACCCTTAGTGTGTGGGAAGAGAGAGAGTGGCTTTACTGTAGTTTGCCAGGCTGCGTGAGTCATAACTGGCCAGGCCAATCAGAGAGACCCCCCCCCCCCCCCCACCATATAGGAGGACGATAAGTCATACTGAGTATGTGTATGTGTGTGTGTGTGTGTGTGTGTGCGCGCGCGTGCAAATGCATGTGTGTGTGTGTGTGTGTGTGTGTGTGTGTGTGTGTGTGTGTGTGTGTGTTTGTGTGTGTTCCAGCTGCTCCAGAGGTAATTGCTGTGGCCATTATGTTTTAATTCAGCCAATAGCAAGACAGCTGCTTATCAGATGGCAGCAGACAAAACCCGCACTATGATTTGACATATTATTATTGCAACTGTGGCTATAAGCCTTACGTTTAGCATGTACTGTAGATCTGGGGCCCTATTTTTATCCATACCTTATCCCTAAACTCTTTTGCCTTTTCAAATAGCTGATCTACAAGCTCACAACGTTTCGATGTGGAGTGGAGGCAATTAAGTATTTTAAAATGTTTTTCAAAATATTTAAAAAAAGGCAAAGAAGTTTAGGGATAATTGGGTAAGGCATGGACTAAAATATAGCTTGTGTTGTCTAAACTCGTTTAGACATGGTTTTAGAGGTGGATCACTTTAACAGTTTAGTTATGATTAGGGCTGTCACGATTATGACATCTTACATGACGATTAATTGTCACTCAAATAATTGCGATTAACGATTTAATTGTGTTTTTGTCATGACAATTACAGTTCTGTTTGGCTTGTAGGCTTTGAAGTTGCACATGGCAGACTATATGACACACTAAATATACAAAGAAATGAAGGACAACTTTACACTGATAGTGGATCGCGACGCATTGTGAGCTTGTAGATCTGCTATTTCCACCTTTTTTTAAATGTTTGAACATATATAAACATTTTTCAACATGTAAACGATTATGACGATTATCCCAAAATAATTGCGATTATGTCAAGTAATTGCGATTTTGCGATTATGTAATTATTGTGACAGCCCTAGTTATGATGCAGTCATTGTCTGCTATATGTGTGTTGTGTGCTGGCAATAGATACAGCCCCCCTGGGTTAGAAGCAGTGTGTGCTTCTGTGTTTAGAGCTATATCTGATGAGCTGCGGGAAGTCACTTTAACCATAAGAGGGGAAGAATCTGGCCTTCGTAAAGGCTCTATTCACACTGTGAGAGCAATTCATTATGCTGTCACCATGGGTGGACTCCTTTTGAGTATTCACCGTAGCTAGCTGTGCAGGAACGCAAGGCACACATACACTGGCATAATAAAGTATACATAGTAACGTTGTCAGGATTATTAAAAGATGTTTACAGAGTCAGAGATGCGTGAGGAAAGCCCTGAATCATGCACAGTGGAATTACGGTCCATTATAACATTAACACCCCGAGGCAGCACTTTTTAACGTGATTATTTTAGGAGCAGTTAGGGGTTCAGTCAGTGTCTTGCTCAAGGACTCTTCCACAAAAAGCCAGGAGGAGCTGGGGATCGAACGTGGGACTCTCCGGTTCCCAGGTGTCCACTGTAGGCTACCTCCTGAACCACTGAGCCACGCTGAATGATGATTAATTAATGATGCTGTGGTGCGCTGCATTAAGGATGAGGCAGTCGACTGGGTTAAGCGTTGTCTAAATCACTGTAGCCCAAACAGTAGGTCGGGAGACTTGGGACCCATTCTTGGGTTGTGGACCCATTTTCATGGGCTGCTAGTAAATTTCCCCTCATTATTAGTTTCCTACATTTAGTTTTTAATTATTATTATATCAAAACATTTCAAATATTTGACATTCTCAGATGTGATGATAAGCAGAGCAAGTGTACACTGTACAGATGATAAACATACATAGTAAGCTGTGTTAATTGTACTCAGAGTTAAATGAACAATGGGGATTTGACTGTGTAGGAGGAGAGGCAGGTGAGGCGGGAGAGCTCACCTGCTGTTGAAGAAATCGTGAAAATCTTTGAAAAAGTCTTTGAATATTTCAAATCCTTCTAATGTTTTTGGAGCTGTGTGGAACACAAGCTCCCTATACGTGGCCGTGTGTGTGGGTCTGTCTGTCTGTCTCCGTGTCTGTCTGTAGCCTGCAGTAACCTTTTCTGACCACACATGTTAAGGGAGGGGCGCTGTTGCACACACACACACACACACACACACACACACACACACACACACACACACACACACACACACACACACACACACACAGCTCCACTTCGAACAGAGGTTCGATTTTTCTTTTTTTTTTGAAAAGCCTATATGTCAGTGGTGCTCAAATCTTTTCATGTGAAGGACCCCCAAAATTATATGCATTTGGCCACAGACCCCCATCTCAAAATATTTCGTTCCAGGGACCCCCCCAGAAGCAACATTTTTGTTACAAATGTTTGCTTAAAAATACATATATTCAAAGATTTGCACACATTTACAAGACTTTTCAAAAATAGCAGATCTACAAGCTCGTGCCGTGCTGCGAGCTTGTAGATCTGCTATTTTTCAATAGCTAAAGTATAAAATAATTAAGACCCCTCCACCTTGGGCCCTAGTAACTCAGTCCCACTTTCCCCCCCTTGTGACGCTCCTGGCTGTGAGTCACTGTCACAATCTATTCTGACAAACGGTCTTCATCTGACACGTATTGTTAGCAACACGTAAAACTGTCGTTTGCAGTGACATAAAATACAACGATGGATGTCACAGTTTCAGGACTGGAGAGATTGATTCGAAATAGCGACAGACAGAATCCTCTTTCTTTCTACCTATGTTTTTTTTTGTAACTAATGACACCTATTCCACAGATACACAAACACAAATACACACCAACACAGAGATGAAAGGAGAATGTGTTTTTGATGTGCGCCGGCAAGTCAGCAGTCCCAAATGGCATGTTCAGGATTAAAGGCAAAGACGGCACTGTTAGCAACAAACACTGGCTGGAGTAATTGAAAGAGCGTGCCCTTAGATACTGTTCCACCTCACTGCCGAGATCCGGCCACTGAAAACGAACGCATTGACAGATGGAAATTGTAGCTTAGCTCACCCGTGGTCAGATCTTTGTTTGTTCTACAGTACAACACACTGGCACGACACCAGAAAAGTGTACGTTAATTTGTTGACCTTGCGGGTATACTGTCACTATATCTATAGGGAATGACCTTTGTGCAATGTGCATTAAATAATCGTGTTCTTTGGACACAAAATCTTCAGAGGAGACTTAAGAAGTCTGATTCATACTTTATACTTTAGTGACATGTTGTGTTCTTGTAGATCTATTTTCTGTGGCTGCGGTGATAGACATGCGAACACGCACACAGTCCTGTGAGCAAGTTTCTATAAACAAAAAGAAGGAGAGGTTGCTGCGCAACACGCAGGAAGTCCAGGAGATGATCAAAGGGAGAGAAGGAGGGAGAAGTGAACAGGGAAGATGGTTGGCGACTGTAGAAAACTGAATAAGGCAGGCAGGGGGAGAGAGAGAGATAGAGAGAGAGAGAGAGAGAGAGAAAGAGAGAGAGAGAGAGCGACAGAAATGAAAGAGGAATGGAAGGATGTGATGTTGGAGCCAGTGGAGAGACTCCATGGAATCTGTTCCACTTTTAAAGGTGAAGCAGCTAAATAAAGCTCAGATTAGGACTGCTCAGTGTGCACATGTGTGTGTGTGTGTGTGTGTGTGTGTGTGTGTGTGTGTGTGTGTGTGTGTGTGTGTGTGTGTGTGTGTGTGTGTGTGTGTGTGCATGTGTGCGTGCATGAGTGTAAAAGAGAGAGGGAGGGACAGACGTGTGTGAGCATGCGTGCACAGCATGCACAGGTGTGTGTGTGTGCATGTGCGTGTCACGCAACATGTAAGTGTATTGTGCACTCCAAGCCGGGACCCCCTGCCACCTAGACGGAACTAGGCCAGAGAGGAGCGGAAAGAGGAGGGGTGGGGAGGGGCAGAACAATGGTGACAGGAGCGGGGGAGAAACACAGACTGAGACATTAATTTTCCTTACCAGGAGATTCCTCTTTTTTCTCAGTGTGTGCGTGCACACCTGCACACTGGCGTGCACCGTGCGCTGCAGGACGCCGAAAATAAACTGTGCGACAGTTCAAATGACCCATAGCGGATCCAGGAGCACCGGCCAGCCGGCAGTGTGTCTTTTCTCCTTTCCTAGTAACCTTGATTTTAGCCCGCGGTAATTACAGCTCAGTGGCAGAGCTTGAAAACAGACAGACAGAGTGTAATCAACGCAGAGAGAGGAGCGTAATCAGCATTTCCCCCCTCCAATCAGCCACCGAAATCACTGTCTCTAATCCGCAGCCAGCCAGCCATTGATGGCTTTGATTGATAGGCTGGTTTGCTATCTGGCTGTGGGGGTCTGCGGGGAGCAGAACAACAAGGCAGCCGCCCGCCAGAGAGACACAGCCTCGGCTTATCAGCTATCGCTACATTTGTTCCTGCTCTCCCCCTTGTCGAGTTAGCCCGGGCCTTTTCCCTCGCAGGCTGCGGCTGCGGCTCCCCTCTCATTTATCATACAGAAGAATTAAATGTGGACACTTCAAAGTACTTCCACACACAAGGGTCCCTGGGGGCGCGTGTTTTCTCCCTGTTTAAAATGGAAGGGCCCCATCCATCACAAGCTGTTTGTGACGGAACCGGGAAGCACACAGTGGGGTTTTTTTGTGTGCGTGATTGTGTGTGTTTACACTATTGTCAGTCACACACAGAAACACACACACATGCACGCACACATGCACATACATGTGACACGTGTGCACATGTGTGTGACTGCACATTAGATGCACAAGATGAGATAAGCGGGGAGAATCATGCCTTTTCAGCACCCAAAATACCATGACCGTAGCATATCTCGCTGCAGCGCTTTTGATAAATCTGGCTTTCTGCCTCTTACTGTAACTGAAAAATACACAGAAATGTTCAAACAAATATGCTCATTTTCAATGAGCGTGTGATGAATGAGCACCATTGATTTTGCGCACGGAGCCAGAACAATAGAGACCAAGACAAATGTTTGGCGCGTTGGAGATAACAAAGCTGCTGCAAACGGGCAGGCTGCGGTGTGACATTCTCTGATGGTCCCAGGGTAAGATAAGTGACTGAGGTCAAGAAGAGAAAGCGATTACTGTTCTCTGTACCTTGTCATTTGTCTAGTTCATTTCCATGTAAACCCCCCCAAAAAATAAGTCAAAACATTGTGTGAACCTGGCTTTTAGCATGGGATTATAATTGTTATCGTTTATCTATTAAAACTTTCACAATAATCATATCGCAGAGATTTAAATGTATTGTGAAATTGTCCGTCATGCTCTGGGCATGGGATGGCTCTGGACTTTATCCTGGGTACACCAAATCTCTTTCGGCAAAAATAGCAGATGTACAAGCTCACAACGTGTAGTGATGCGTTGTGAGCTTGTACAGGTATATGCTAATTTTGGCTTATGTCCCCTCACAATACAGTATGTCGTACAAAAGTGGCATTTTAAGAGTTTTAAGCACAGTTTGATTATCGCGATAATATCGTTAATCACAATCATATTGGCCACAATAATCGTGACATGAAATGTTCCTATCGTCCCATCCCTACCTGGCATTGAAGCCTGTTTGACTCTGAGACCCACACGGGTCCATTTGGTTCCATTTGTACACTCTCAGAGTAAAATTAACATGGACGATTTTACAGTGTATGCTAAGCCAATCATGGCCAACACGGAGCCAACGAAAAGCTCAGAGAGCATCAGGAGCTTTGGCAGTGGTGACGGCGGTGGTGCTAGTAGGGTGCGTGTGTGTCTGTGTGTGTGTGTGTGTGTGTGTGTGTGTGTGTGTGTGTGTGTGTGTGTGTGTGTGTGTGTGTGTGTGTGTGGGGAAGGGGGTGTAAGCTTCCAGGGCACAGCAGCAGAAAGCGTCTGTCAGGGTTTGTGTCCAGCTCCTAATGGGATGTTCTTGTTGTGCCAGCAGATCAAACCTCATCCTGTGTTCTGGACCACAGATCAAAGAGCCACTCTACAGTACCAGACCAGAGAGAAAGATGGGAAGGGAGGGGGGGTTGAAGCAAGGAGGAGGTGAGGGGAGGTAAGGGAAAGTAAGGGGAAGAAGTCATAGCACTCACACACTCAAAGGACCACAATGGAAATTTCTAAGCTTTTTTTTTATGTTGTGTCAAAACTAATTTATTAACAAATAAATGAGGAGAAACACAATCAAAGATACAGAAACAGAAAAACAAGTAAGCCTAACACATTCTGATCCAGCTAGGTCACTTAACATCAAACTGATTGAGGGTGAAAGGAGGAAAAAGAGGAATGAAAGCCATTTAAAAGTGTCAACTCGTCTGTGGTGTAGGGTAGTTAAAGCTGACGATGCGCCAGTTGCCAACATTTGACACATACAAGTCCGCACTGAAGAGACACTTGTTTATTCAGGCTTTTGGACAATAATGTGTTTATTTCTGTTTTGTTAAGCGTCCTTGGCTTTTTGAAAGGCGCCATATCAATTCAAGTTATTATTATTATTAAAGCTCCTATACAGAATGTTCTTAAAGTCTTAAAGACAACGGAAGTAGACTATGGAGATGACTTCTAGTGAAACAATATACAATAAACGTCTGTACTATCCATGCACTATACATGACAAAGTAATGCACTGTCAATAATGCGTCGGATGGTCAAAAACATATTCAAGCCTCTAGCAGCTTGCTAGACACTTATGGCCCGTGACCACTGCTTTTTTCCCGTCCGAAAACGCCATAGCGCTCGCCTAAAAACGCCCAACGTTTAAGGGTTAACATCCAACACTCTCTGTGTTGTATCTGTACAGTGAAGTGAGTGTTGGTCAACAGGGAGCTCAGAGCAAAGGTCGCTGTTGGCGGTGGAGGCAGCCATAAGCAATAGACATGAGTGACAGTCAGCTTGCTGTGCAGGTGAGCAGGGGATCAGGGGACAGAACATAACGCGAGGTACCGCAGCAGGTATCTGCAATAGGACACACATACTGACATACAGTAGTACTCCAGAGCCTCAGCATTGTGTGGATACTGGACAGTATACACGCACAGAAAGCTCTTTCATGCACCTGCAGGTAGAAAGATGTCTTTCCCCTGCGATGATGACGGCGTTGATAGCCATTTTCGCTTCCCGTGGTTCAGCGATTTCACTCGAGGCCTTCGTCAAATGGACTAAATCTAAGGAACAGGGTTGTTGCAGAGAGCTGACTAATGTAGTCTGCACTGCACATAGGTCGCAATGAGTGGGATGAAAGGGAAGCCTTTGAAATGTCAGAAAATGCAGCGCTGTGTATTTTCTCGGCACATCTGAACTGCTGCCAAAAGCCATGTTGGCTAACTATGATCTTTTTGATAATCACATGAATGACCACGCACACAACACAATAGAATCATTTCATAGTGGGCGTATTGATCGAATGCCTCTAAGAGAGCATAACCAAGTCATCCATAGCCAATTGTAATGAGTAAATAAAAATGTAATCTCTTGGGTTTAACTGTGGGTTACTGTATAACAACTGTGCCCTATTACGATGAGCAAAACGTGCTATTTTGAAGTAAAAACACAACTTCTCTGGCACGCACGCACTCACAAATACGCACACACACACAAGCACGCACGCACAACACACACACGCATAAACACACACACCATTGTCACAATCACAATCAGCATACTTCCATACATACATTATTCCTTTATTCCTTGAGTGCAATCTGTATGCATAACAGCGTCTTCAGGAGGCTATTCGCCGCACCATGGGCAGGAGGAATGTCTCCGGAGGTCAGCCGAATCAACTCTGGCGCGCGCGGCTGTGCACCTTGGAGTCTGCAGAGTCATAATAGAAGCTGCTCTTCATCTCCAGCAGGGCAGCGGGGTGAGGGCTGCAGTACAATGGGTTGAGGTGAATGTATTGAGGTACAGTATATGTAGTTTATGTTCGGTACCTGGCATGACAAAGGCTTGGCTTTCCATTAACTGGAAAGCGCTGCATGCCTGCGCGCTAAGAGGAATGGCCTATGCCCACACAGAGCATACACAGATTACATCGATCGGTGTGCACTGCCAGCGAACGTTATACAAGCACGTACGTACACACACACACACACGTCACAAATCTACTTGGAGGGGGAGAGTGCACAGTCAAAATCTAGAGTTAATTTAACTCAGAGCGCACACACACGGGACCAAATGGACCCTTCGCGAGTCCATTTGGTTCCATTTTGTGTACAGTAAATTGACACTCAGGATTTTACTGTGTGAGGGGAACAGAGACAGTGCAGTGAAGCAGATGTAATTACAAAAGGCAACACAAGCGGCGTCTCCCAAGCCTTTCTGACCCACATGGAGGAAATAAGTCAGGGCTTATCAGGCCGCTGCAGAACGGGGGAATGTGGCGGCTGAGGTGGCGACGGCTCCCTGCTCTTTTCAGATGTGACACTGTGAGATGATGGTGGAGAGGTGGTGGTGGTGGTGGTGGGGTTTCTAACTGGAGAGGATGGCAAATGAGCAAACTCTGCCTCGGCTTCATTCCCGCAAGCAGACAATCTGGTTGGTGCCTAGCGAAGGAGAGATGAGGGAGATAAGCGCTGCTGCTACCACTACTACTAGGCCAGTTGTCACTTCTCACACAGAGACGGGAGCTTAAGTTAGAGGATATACAGTACACTACAGTGGGTGTGGGGCATGTGCCGCTGGATATAAAAAGAGGCGGGATGGTGGGATATATAGGCCAGCAGCCACAGAGCGAATGTTGTTAATAGCGACTGTTAATCATGCTGCAATAAACACTCATACAGCGGTAGATCTGCTGTACCACCAGATAACATGCAATAAACATGCTCTCAGTACACAGCTATATTATTAGGTTATGGTTCACATGTGACTTAAATGGGGGGAGGGGGAGGGGGGGGGGGGGGGTTGGGGCAGCTACATTATAGACATTATTAGTGTGGTTGCTATAGGCCAGTGGTTCTCAACCTTTTCAGGCCGCGACCCCCAAAATAATCATATTTTAACTGGGGACCCCCCACCCTGACGAGCACTAACAGTTGAGGAATTACATTTTGGATAACACGGCTCTATTGTGAAAATAATAGATCTACATGCTCACAACGGCTCACATTGCGAGGCGTTGTGCGCATGTAGATTGGTTATTTTCACAATTTCTGCTGCTCATATTTGAACATTTGGCCAGTGTTTCATTTGGTATTAAAAAGTCCTTAAATTGTAAATGTGCTGATATCTACTGTAAATTCAGACAGTAGTTCACAGAATTTAACCTTTATGGTCATATGAGCCTCATACATGAATCATACATTTATGTATGATAAATCATATCTAACAGTCCCGAAGTCCCATGGGGTGCTTGAGAGGGTTCCTGTGGGTCCCCAGCTAAATGGTTGATAAGTTAAATAGGAATCAAATGAACCCTTGAGAGTTGAATAAATTGAACCTGGAACCTTATGGGTACATTTAGTTGTCCTTGTACACTCTCATAGTTAAACTATAGCACTGAGGATTTCACAGTGTGGGGCCCCAGAGATCAAAAGCGTATCAAACTCCTTAAAATTAAAATGGTTGAGAATGACTGCTGTGTGCCACCTCATCTAACACAGCCCAGAGGAATCCATGCTGACCTATTCTGGGCACAGTGCGTGCTGTTCAGAGTAAGTAAATGTAAGGAAGAAAATGAAAAATGTCACTTTGAATGCAATGCTGTGCTCACGATGGTGACGACTGCAGTCAGTTCCTGTTTCTCTTCAGCACGGCATGTGAGTGAGAGAGAAAGAGAGAGACAGCCGACAGACAAGTGTTGTTATTGTTGTTATTGTTTTTTGGCCGTTTTTGAGTGCAGGGAGACAACTCCCAGGTATTGTCAGTTGACTAAGCGAGCAGCTAAGAGATGAAGATGAGTTTTGTGTCTTGACAGGTTTATTGCAAAAACTGCAGGTGCAAACAGCTTGGTCCCTATGCCTCCTGCTGCTGCCACACACACACACACACACACACACACACACACACACACACACACACACACACACACACACACACACACACACACACACACACACACACACACACCTTGTTCTACCATATAGACAACTTCGGGGAGCAAAACAGAAAGGCAGAGGTTCTTCACCAGGATGAAGAAAGAGGAAACAGTGCAGGAATGAGAAATAAAGCCAGGTTCAGGGTGTGTTGTTTGCACTTTGACACGCGCACATGCACACACACACACACACACACACACACACACACACGCACACACACACACACACACACACGCACACACACACACACACACACACGCACACTCTCTCTCTCTCTCACTCTCACTCTCTCTCTCTTCTCTCTCCCTCCTTATCTCTTCTTCCACAGGAGACCAGGAGAGTTTGAGAGAGAGAGAGAGAGAGAGAGAGAGAGAGAGAGAGAGAGAGAGAGAGAGAGAGAGAGAGAGAGAGAGAGAGAGTAGGAGGGGGGGGCCTATGGAGTAAAAAGGAAGCTTGGCTTGTCAGCTTTCTCTTCATGGCAGCCTTAAGTGGATGGATGCCCTTCAGGGACAAACTAGCTGATGAGTGGCAGAAGGTTGGATTTCCCCTCAAAGTTAGCACAACTGCTGGGTTTCATTTTGGAGTCGAGTTGCTTCTTATCCACCCTCCAACCTGAAGAAAAGCACCAGATGAAACAAGGTAGCTATAGCCGGGGAGCCACAGGCCCAAAAGCTCAAAGAATAGGATGTTACCTGTGATGTCATGACATACTTTTAATTTTTGTTTTTTCTATTAATTTGGTCATCAAGGTCCACAGAATGAGAGGCCTGCTCTGCCGGAAATCCTGCGAAAAAAAGTTATGGCCATTTGTATATTCACTCCATCGACTTCAATATAAAGGAAAGAAACACACCAAAAAAACATGCTTTAAGTAGCATGTGAGGGGTCAAACTAGGGATTCTTGATGATTCTGAATCCATTGCAAGCATTTGTTTTGCATGAAAAACATTCCTTGGGCTAGAAAACGGACCAAAATAACGGTGAAAAGTGATGACTCATCACTTTTCACAGGTTTGAGAGGCTGAAATCTAGCCCAAGGAATGTTTTTCATGCAAAACAAATGCTTGCAATGGATTCAGAATCATGAAGAACCCTTAGTTTGACCCCTCACATGCTACTTTTTTTGGTTTGTTTTTTTCCAGTATAGTGAAGTCAATTGGAAACTTTTTTTCGCAGGATTTCCGGCAGAGCAGGCCTCTCATTCTGTGTACCTTATTGACCAAATTAATAGGACAAACAAAAATTTGGAGTATGTCATGACATCACAGGTCCTCTCTCATTTTGGCCCAGTGGCTCCCCGGCTACTACTACTGTGGTTTCATCTGCGGCCTGGCAGATTAATATTAATGTTGAACAGTAGTGACGATTATGCATGGAAATACATGTATCTATCAGCAATGAGTATACTGTATGAGACCAAATACTGTATGTACAATGTGTAAATGGCTTCAACAGTGGGACATACTGTATGTGTGCAGTCTATCAACAGTGACTATGAATGAATTTATGATAAAGATACAACGGAAGAATATTCTTAGTGCGGCTGACCTCCAGGATGCAGTGAAGTGTTGAGAGAGAGAGCGAGAGAGAGAGAGAGAGAGAGAGAGAGAGAGGGAGACAGACAGAGAGAGAGAGGGAGAGAGACAAAGAGAGAAAGAAAGAGGGAGAGAGAAGGGGAGAGGGAAAGAAAGGGAGAGAGAGGGGAGAGAGAGAGAGAGAGAAAGAAAGAGGGAGGGATAGGTGAGAAACGAAGTGTTAAAGTTCAACGGAGGTAATCACCACTTGGCGTTTGGAGAAATTGGAAAGATGAAGAAGGGAGGGAAAGTCAGTTAATCAGAAAGGATGTGGATACATGGTTGGGGCCTTTGAATGAAATATGACTTATATTATTTCTCCTTGCTCCTCAGACAGGGCCGTCTGTCATGGGCAGGAAGGGGCCAGAGAAAGTGGGCTAAGTGGCCGGGCCATTTCGTGTGCCTTTCCAAGTGGCTGAATAGATATTAGGATTTTACAGGCTATTACACATGATAATTGGAGAGCATATTGAATTTCGGGCTATTTTCTCTGAAAGTCTCTTCCCTTTTTTTTTCTCCATCGCCACTTCTCTATAAATAAACATTTTTTGCTGTGTATGAGCCATATATAGTGTATAGGGTTTAAGGGTTGTTTATGACAAACATCAGTATTCCTGGCTCTCTCACAAATTCAATAACGGGCTCTACTAATTGCGTGGCTTAAAACCGGCTTTAGCCCTTTAGATATTCATCTAAGCCAATTAAGTGAGAGGCAGGCCGGGGATGGGGCGTAATCCCTGGTTGAATGTTAAGAGTGCAATATCGTGAGAGGATTCTCGCCATTTCTAAAGCAGCGCTTGAAACATGCCAACCCCAAAAGGGGTAAGAGGTAACATCAGAGGAGAAACAATTCAGAATCAATCATTAGTATCAGAGAAAATTGTGATCATGATCATGATCAAAGGCACTGGGAGTAAGGCACTCTGGTGGTGCAGGGGAAAAGGTCCTCCACAGCGCATCTGACTTTGCCTGGTTTTCCAGCAAATAGAATTGGCAAATGTTTGTGGGAGGGAGGCCAGACGAGGAGGGCAGACGATGTTGCTGCATTAGGGACTCAGCAGGGGTATGGAACTACGAGGGATAGGGTGTTCTTCCACATGAGCTATGTCCTCCAGTCAAGCTCCGTCAGATGAAGTTGTATGTGATTCCATGTAGGGATGTTAACAATTAATCTAAAATTGAATAATTGCCTTTAGGAAATTATTTGATTAAAATATATTTTTTTGCCTAGTGAAAGTTATGTTGCCTAGTTACAGGTATGGTGTGTGTGATATCAAATGCGAGCTTAACATAAACACAGTAATCTTTAATCATATTCCATCTGAGTCTAGGGCTTTTGGAGAGAATTGAGACGTACTCCATAGAGCACTGCAAAGGGGAGGTGTGTGTGTGTCCAGCTGAAGCTTGTTGATGCTCGTTATTGTTATAAACATCAAGGCAATTATGTTTCTGCACTCCTTTTCGGTTTCGGACAAGAATTTTCCATTTGGTCCTAAAAAACGCAGCCTATCAAATAAGCAGTTAATCAATTAATGAATTGTTAATCTATAATTTGCATCCCTAATTCCATCCTATAGGTCCAACCAGTCCAAAGACCAAACCAGGGGTCAACAATGGCAAGATTACTCTAGTGTGGGATAATCAGGGAATTGGCATAATGACTGGGAGAAATGAATTGGGAGAAAGGGGGAAATGTGGCGCACACAAAAAAGGCACTGGGAGTCACACAGCAGCACTGTGCTTGCAAAACACAAGAAAACTACCACCACAGCAAGAAGAGTAAAATAAAATACTATAATTAGGCCCAATTTTCCCCAACAACAACAAGCGAAAACCATTTAATGCTTAGAATAAGTGCTTTTATCAAGTTAAACTCCCAAATGGGAACGGTTTTACTGGTGCGGCCCACACTTGCAACTAAAACTAGGATCAAGAAAGAGTCACGGATGTGGAACTATAACTCAAATTAGCCCAGATGACCACCACATCCAACAGTCAAAGAGGAACCTCACTGACTGCATTGTGTGTATATATAGAAAGGCATTTTCCACATGAAAAAGGCTTCGGTATGCTTTTTTCTTTTGGTTGACATTGTAGCTGTTAACACAACATCAACAGAAGCTCTTCAAGGAAGCCTCTATTTACCACTGTTTACTTACATGTACCACCTTCATTACTGCATACAATATTGCATGTTTATGCGAGGCACCCAACCCCAGACAGACAGGCACAGACTGCCTTCTTGTTCTTGAGTTCAATGGCGGAACTTCAATGGTGAATGTCAGTGGTGAAAACTTGAATCGTGACATGTCCTAAAATCTAAGTGTGACATGGCAGACAAATTATGCATTGTGACATCAGTGGCGGTGTGTGCACCGTTCTGCTCAACCGCTCGGCTTAGCCATGATAAAGAGCAGAGAGAGAGGAGAAAGATTATGAAATGCTGATGGAGTACCCTCAGCACTGCCATTCATCAACATAATTAACCATAATCAGCACTATCCACCGAGAGAGAAGTGGATGATGGAAGAAGAGAAAAGGACTGACAAAGAGAAAAGGTAGTCAAGGTGACAGCGCTGCAAAGAAATGGAACCTTTTAAATTGTCAGTATGGACGCAGACCCAATCGAACAGATAAGAAACACCCACCCACCAACCCACCCACACACACACGCACACACACACACACACACACACACACACACACACACACACACACACACACACACACACACACCCTAAAGATGGCTGAGTCCACATATCTTTTCTTAAATTGGAGAATATTGTTGAGATAAGACACAGTTTTTACTTAGCCAATGCATAATAAAACACAAGGCTACCTACCCCACAGAAAGAAATTGTGTTTTGAAAAAGCCAATATCGAAGCTTTCACAAATATACACTCCACTGATAACGCTACAAGCGCAGGGCCATCAGTTATCAGGACACACGGCTGTTTCCTTATTGCCTTGCGTTGCACTTTTGCACTGGTATAGCATGGTGTCATAGAGTGCTCTGTGATTCTACATGCGGACAATGCTCTTTTATCTTTCTTAAAAAATGTGTTTGGAGCCATGCTTAACGCGTATCAAGAGTCCCCAACATAACAACAGTACGTGGGTTTTATTGCACCCGATATACAGTAGCAGGCCGATATCACATGAAGTCAATTTTAGTCCACCGTGGAGAAGGTTGAAGACCTGCTCCCAGCTAAAGCTTACTAGTACTGTACTTAACACATTGGGTGCCCCTAGATTGAGCCCCATTTATCCCCTCTCGATGCCCAGACCCACCACCATTGTATTGAATACGGCCCTGCTGCGTCAATGCATGCGTCATGACGTCACTTGGTCACATAACATAACTTACTGTATGGGCTAGTGTTGATCATAGCTGTTGATTGCCGATCAAAAGTTGGTAATTTTGCCTCAGCCTGCCACAGTTTTGGCCATAAAAAATACATCAGAGATAAAGGGCGTTAAAGATGGGGAAATGCATTGGAGTATATGGAGAAAAACGGCCGCGCGATGCTCTCAGCGTCCATTCGAAGCAACCAGCGGTGAACGGGCTACATCCAGGCATAGCCCCGACCTTACGGTGAGATTTAAAGTTGTTACTGTAAATACAGTAAACACGGCAAACACGGCGTGGGCCTCCAGCGACATCAAAGAGTTTGACGCGTGGGCACCCGCTGAGTTAATGGTACTGGTAGATAAGATAACAGTGCTTCTTTTCAGTTTTATGCACGTGTGGGAAGCACTGTCAATTTCAGACTCCGTCAAGTATCAGATTTTACCCAATTTAGAAAAGAAGAAAATCCTGCCGTTCATGGAGTTCAGTTGGACTGGTGTACAGATAGCTCTGAAAAAAAAGAAGAAGAAAAAAAGAAAAAGAAAACAGCCTAGTCAGCTCAGTCCATCACGTCTCCAGCCAAGTTCCCATTACACATGCTGATCCCTTCATCTTCATCCATTATTAACAGCAGAATGCAGCCGTGGCTATGTAGGCCACTTTATGAGAGTTTAAATTTTAAATACTTTCAAATTCATGGGTAATTTGGAATGTGACATCTGACTGGCCGAAGAGAGGTTCTTCACTTATTTCCTTTAAAAAAAATAGATTTATTCCTTCTACCAAGAGTATCAGCATGAAGGACAGTTCACACCAAGCATGATAAATATTAATGTGAGAATCCACACAAACTTTAGTTGTGGTGTGAGTAATTAGTTAGTTAGAATGATTCTTAAAATAATATACCGTAGTTAAAGGAGGACTTTGCCACTTTTCAACCTATCTTCATATAATAGGTCTACACTAATGTTCATAATAAAATTGCAAAACAAATTTCTACTCGGCCCAAGTATCTTAGGAGAGTTGTGGGAAGTTCGGAAATCCATAGCCTTTTTTGACATATATTTTTTAAAACAATATTTTTGAAAAAATATCTTTGATTGTTATTATCGCGAGAACAATAGCTTCCACTTTAACATTGCAACTTTTCGGGAATAGAAAGCCTGCATTTTCTATTAGCTTGGATTCCTCATTAATGATGTCACAAGACTATGGATTTCTGAACTTCCCACAGCTCTCCTAAGAGACTTGGACCGAGTTTTTCTTTTGCAATTTTATTATGAACATTAGTGAGGACCTATTATATGAAGATTTCAAAAATTGAAAAGTGGTGAAGTAATCCTTTAATCGTTTTTGTGCTTGGTGTGGAAGGCCCATAAGAAATGTTGCACTAAATCCACCACACATTTAACACAAGTTTGCATCAACACAGTGGGGTATCCAAAGCCAGCGATTACAGTATGTGTTATTTCCAGACAGTGTTATTTCTGGTTACCAAGAAACAAGCGGCTCCCTTTAAGATTAGGGGTTATTCTTAGATAAATTGGCAACAATCTCCAGTGCATATAGGCACTAATATCTACAGTCTAACTGTAGATCTATTAGCCTGATTGAGACCCTGAAGCACTCTTACCGATATTGTTTTTCGCTGCGTTGAATTATCTCGCTGTGCGGTCTTGAATCCAGCTCAAGCAGGACCCTTTTAAATTATCATTGTGGAGCCAAACTCACTGTAAACTTCTGAGAGTTCATTTAATTCAGAGAGGGTACAAATGGAAACACAAATGGACCCAAAACGGGTCCATTTCCACCCTCTCAGACTTAAATTAACACGAGGCCTTTACCGTGTGTGGAGCGGTTTCATTGTGGTGCTGTGCAACCTAGTGTGCCAGAGGCCGTTCCCCTATGACACCAACCTTTTCAGGCACTAATAGAATCACAGCACACAGAATGCCAATTAAATAAACATATAAGTGGAAAACAAAATGAGCAGAGGGAGCGCAAGAAAATAATTGCCATAAAACCCCTTGAGGTAAACACATGTTCCCGCAGTAGGCAGCCTCTATAAGACGGAGGCTGAGGAGGGAAGGGGGGGAGCAGCAGTGTGTGTGTGTGTGTGTGTGTGTGTGTGTGTGTGTGTGTGTGTGTGTGTGTGTGTGTGTGTGTGTGTGTGTGTGTGTATGTGCACGCGTGTCTCCACAGTGAGGCATAGTGAACCAAGCCACGGAGGGGGAGTTCAAACCAGCAAGGCAGGCTGGGCTGTATGAACGCAATGTTAATTTAGCCTTGTTTTAATTAGCCCTTCTGCCAGTGCAGAGCACGCCAGATCTTGGGGGGGACTTTGGGGCTGCCCTGAAGATCTGGGCAGACTGGCAGCCCGAGCGCAGGCCACCAGATTGGCACGCCTAACTACTGCCTGTGTCAGACTGGCATCTGGGCGCCCACATAACACACCGCTGTTCTCACTGCCTGGAGGCAAGATCTCAATTCTTCAGCTGGGGTTGACAACAGGACAGAGATAGACACACAGATAGAACACAGGCAGGCATGTGCGTCGGCTCGCACGCACGCGCGCACGCACGCACGCACGCACGCACGCACACACGCACACACGCACACACGCACACACACACACACACACACACACACACACACTAAAGCTACTTTATAAACTTCCATTCAATTTTCTCTTTTGTAATCCTTTTTAATTCCTCCTGTGAGTTTTGCGCCATTTTAATTAAATCATGCTCTGCTGTTTTTTTTATGTTTTTGTCTGGTTTCTTTTTTGTTTGTTTTGCTGTCTCTGAGTAACAGTGGAAAGATAAAAAAGAAGAGACAGTTGCTTATGATAATGTGTCTGAATCTGACTCTTAGGGACAATCTCTGTTTACTGAGTGCACACTTGTACTACGTTCAATGGGTGGGGTGTGTGTGTGTGTGTGTGTGTGTGTGTGTGAGTGTGAGAGTGTGTGTGTGAGAATGCACGTGTGTGTATGTGTTTGTGTGTGCACACACATGCATGTGCTTGTGCGTGTCTGTTGGAGGGGTATCCTCCTCGGTGTGTAGGAATCCGGGCTGATATTTAAAGAGCTTGACTATTATACGAGTCATTTGAAGAAAGAAAAAAAAAAGAATGAAGACAATCCCTTTCGAGCGGAAAACAAGAGCGTGCCCTGATGGAATGAACAAATATGAGCCTAACTGCTTTAGTTTTCTGAGAGGATTTATGACATGCCGTCTTATTATCCGCAGGTCGGATTACCGCTCCCCTCAGAAATAGAGCGGCTCCACGCCACATCAAGCCCAGAGTGTTTCCAGGGACCGGGCGGTGCTGTTCCTTTACCTTTCGGCTGATGACACTGAGCCATGCAGCCAAAGACTCCCGTCTGGAAGAGACTCCACTTGTTTGTCTTAGTAACTCTGATGTGTCAGGACGATCACAAAAGGTCAAGAGGAGGCAGGTGCCTCTTTTGTTGCGTCTAGTGTCACAAAACTGATGAGCGCTCCCCTTGAAGCGGCTTGTAATTGGCCGGTGAGCACCCCGGTGAAATGGCAAAGCTCTCCACGAGGGAAAGATTAAGCTAGCTGGAGATGCAGATACTGTGGGGCTTAGGGAGGGGTGAGGGACGGGTCTCCTGCTTGACTTTGAGAGACGGTGAGAGAGAGAGAGAGAGCTGGAGGCAAGGCGGTCTGATTAACATACTGTGCGGTACGGAGCCCCTATCTACCAGCCAGGGTCTGTCTGGGGAAATATGCAGCAGCCGCCGTTAATGGGAGCCAGCATGTTTATTGTCCTGTTAATTAGCAGGGATGTGGTTTAGGCTGTAAAGATAGGTAGCCTGTGAATTCAGGAGAGGATGCGCGAACAACTCGACAAAGAGCCGTACAGTACACAAGCTCCTCTCCTCTCCTCAAACAATCATGACAAATGCTGTCAGCCAATCCTAAAAGCCTCTTCCGGTGAGCAAGACTTTTTTTTTTTACTGTATAAGCTTTCAGACACATTTCCTAAAGCCACAGGAATGCTAACTCACTTCTGTGCCAGTTGAGGTGTTTGATCCTGCCAGCTTTGATCATGGAGAATGTAGAGAGCCAGGGAGATATAGTTGCGATTTTTCCACATATACTGCAGTGTGCAAAAAATGCTTTTGCATACAGTTCTTTTCTTTTCTTTTGAGCTCCTTTGCAAATGTGTTTACCTTAGGTAACTGTTTCAGTCTCCTGAATTTCACCTCTCGGTGAAACACATCGTTGCCTCCAGCCACAGTGGGTGTCGAAAATGCATTTGTGGTCAACACCATCAAGTTCTTCATAAGTTATAGCATAAGAATAGAAACCAAAACAAATGCCCTCGGTTGGGTATAGTCGGGTGTTTTGAGGTTTTTTGAGGTAGAGGGTGTGTATATGTAGTCGACCGGAGGTGTCCCACGCCAACAATAGCAGATCTATATAAGCTCACGACAACTTGTGAGCTCATGGATTTTCAGCGCTGGACGCCTTCGTATGGCACAGCATAAATCTGTCTTAAAGCTTGCACCAGTATTCCCTATCATGCCTGATCAGCGGAGGATAGGAGGTTTCTGAGGCTAAGCCTGTGGACTAGAGAGCCCCTACAGTCATTTCCATAATTCATATTTCAGCCGGCTCCCAGTCATGTTGGACACCAAAATAGAGATAATGGATTTCTTGGTCTCTCTCTTCTTCTTTCATCACCTCCAGTATAGAGCCTGCAGACATTCCACCTGCACACTCTCTCACATGGATGTGCACAGTCACTCCTACACAGACACACATAGTGGGATACGCATACACGCACGCACGCGCACGCACACGCACACACACACACACACACACACACACACACACACACACACACACACACACACACACACACACACACACACACACACACCCCCCTCCGGTCCAGACCAGCAGCAACAGAAGACAGTGTTATACGGTAGCTTCAGGCCTCTAATTGGCCCCATTTCTCCTCCTCTTGTCTCTTTCTTGAAAGCTCCAGCTATTCAGTCTCATACATGTTTCTGAAAAGGGTAGACATATTGTAGGCTGCACTTATCCAAATATAATAAAAGCCACTGAACGAAACCAGAGAGAGAAGGCAGGGCCTGTTCTTTTTTTACTGAGACTGGGGCCACATGCGAGAGATAGATAAGAGGGGGAGGAAGAGAGAGAGAGAGAGAGAGAGAGAGAGAGAGGGGAGGGGGGAGAAAGAAAGAGAGACAGACAGAGAGACAGAGAGAAAATATGGAAGAGAGGAGTTTGTGGCATGCACGTATGCGTGTGTGCTGCGAACTACGAAGCATGAAGGACAACCGATAAAAGATCCTTCATGGACATCTCATGGACGCATTGAGACGACTATGAGTGAGCGGTGGTAGAGAGAGGGACAAAGGGCTCGTCAGTGCTGCTCATGGAGTTGGCTGGCAATGCATGCTTAAGCGTCCGTGCCTCCCACCCACTGTCCCTGCCAGCCAATCAATGGTCCTATTGTGGTGTTGCGATGTGATGTGTGTGTGTGGCCAGTGTTTAATGGGTGACAGTGTGCTGCAGTGTCCGGCTACTGTACGGTATCTCTGTATAGACGGGTTTCTGGTCCACGTCACACTGAGGGTCGGTACCAAAATTAGCCAATGAAACCATAGAGTATTGAATGAAACCAGCGCTCCCCAAAACAACAAGTTTGGGGATTGGACGGAATTGATTACATGATACAGTCACCTGTGCATTTAGTCTCAATGTTTGTAAACAAGAAACCCGTCTATATGGCTGCTATGCTGTTAATTGTAAAAGAATGCTCTGTCTTTCTCTTTTGCTCTCTCCCCTTCTCTATCTCCTATAACAGGGGTCTTCGACAGGGGGTCCGGGACCCCTAGGGGGTCCTCGGAATTAGTACAAGGGGTCCTCCAAACCTTTGTGTGATAGAAACCCTTTTCTCCTTTTTATATTAACCACCTGTCCATATTCTGAGAACTTTAGCCAAAAATAGAAGATCTACAAGCTCACAACGCCTCGCGCTGCGAAGCGTTATGAGCTAGTAGATCTGCTATTTTTGGCATATTGTTTGGTGTAGAGGAGAAAAAGAGCAGACTAGGCACAGAGTGAAAGGTCAAGTTTATTAAGTATTGATGGTTCAAGTCGTTAAATATCTGAAAACATTAATTGACATGAATCCAAAATACACTGATGATTGTGCAGTCAAACGATGAAACTATATGGAACCTACGAAAAGGTTGTGGGGGTCCCTGCTTGGCCTGAAAACGTTGAAGACCCTGGGCCCTGTCCAATAAAATCTCTCTCTCTCTCTCTCCCTCTCTCTCTCTCTCTCTCTCTCTCTCTCTCTGTTCTTCCTTCTACCGCAGAGCCAATTTGCTAATGGATGCAGCAACCTTGTGTGATTTATTGTTGTCAAAGATACGCTTCAAGTAAAATGCACTAAATGATTTAAAGTTTGCGGGGGGAAATTTACATTTGAAAGCCGTCCCACTCCAGAGAGCGCACATCGCATCAAAGATGCAAAGTTGATTATGTGCTGCATCTATTTAGTGTTTCTGAATCATTGTTCTAGTCCTCTCAGACATATTAAACTTTATGTGGTTTGTTTGTGTTTTGCGTCCGTCCTCAAGTTTAATATCTGGGATGGATAATAAAAGCGCTACAAAGAGGACTCTAACAAAACCAGAGTTATCTAATGCCTGGCGAGGCGAGCTCAGTAATAAATCTGCACAAAAGGTTAGGCTAATTGCCCTGAAAAACACTGGAAATTGCTACTTGACTTAAACGACTGTAGGCCAAACGTTGAAAGTACGGCAGCTGTAGGCCATATTGAACCACTTTTATTAGCAGAATTCGTTGTACAGGCCGCAGCAGACCGACAGACAGACATTCAACGCTACCATAGCGATTCACTTTGATAGGTGCGTCGGTTCTCTGTCTGCCTCTATGGCGTTCCTCCTGACCACATGAGCATGGAGTCATTATAGAGGCAGACCGGTAGGAATGTCTGAAGGCTCCCTGGGGCGTCTGGCTGCTGCCGAAACCAGCTGTGGCTCTCAGAACAGAGCGACCCCCCCATGCCGACAAACGGCGGGCAGGCTGCCGACTTCCACTATCTGTCAGCTATACTTCTCACACCGCCCACACTGGCCCCAACACCCCCCTTCGTCTTCCCCATAATCCCCTCTCGCTGATTCCTCAACCCTCCTCACTTCTTGAACCGTATGTCTTCATATCCTTTGCCACTTCATTTCACTGCCTCCCTGCTTTGCTCTCCCCTTTTAACTGTCACTTGCTCCCCAGAGGTGGGTTGCCTTCACCTCATCTCAACAACAAGCTCATCTCTCCCAGGCTCTCATTAAAGACAAGAGTCTAAAACATGAGCTAGGTGTTGACCACAGCGGTAGTGAGTCTCTACTTCCAGGCGGTTCACAGCCCCCGAGGGGAAGAAGAAGGGGAGGATTCAGACCTGCATCTGGAATCTGGAACCTGTTCTCCACAAACTAGTTAGGCCTGTGCCCTGTCAAGTGATGTCCATCACTGAATGATTACAGAGACAGAAAGAGTGAAGGAGGAGTAAAGGAGCGTGTGAGTGAAGGGAGAGAGATGAAGACAGAGAAAAACCTGTTAACCCTATAGCCATGGCATGTACTGCAGTAGTTATGTACGTGTCTGAGTGTGCATGTGCTGCATTTGTGTAACAAAACCTGGCTTAACCTGTTTCTGTGGGCCAGCTAAGAATCTCAAAGTTGAGGCTGCGTTGTTGGGGTCTCAGAGTTCGCTCACAGAAACTGTACATGTACAAACACACACACAGATACAGGTGGGCATGTACATACACACACAGATACAGGTGGGCATGTACATACACACACAGATACAGGTGGGCATGTACATAGACAGACACGCACGCACGCACGCACGCACGCACGCACGAACGCACACACGCACACACGCACACACGCACACACACACACACACACACACACACACACACACACACACACACACACTCACACACACTCACACACACACACACACACACACAAACACACACAATGCAAAGTTATGGGTTCTCACTGTGGGCCGCACTGCTCTACTGGCCACACAATCATGATCTTGATCATACAAATTGAACATACATAAGCACAAACTGCACTTGTGAAGAACGTTCATCAAAATTGCAGAAAGAGGTTGGAGAGGCGAGGCGTACGACGATGGGAGACAATGTCCTTAAATACAATATCTTATTTTATCTTAGGTCTGAGCCAAGTGAGACCTGCCGCTGCTCTCACCACCGAGAGAAAACAGCACTGTAAATGGGGGTGGGCTGAACGGCCCTCTGTGTCGCAACGTGGAGCCAGGCAATTTTTAAATGTCATTAGTCATTAGAAACGATCCAACAGTGATCACGCCAGCATTCCCAGATAAATCATGGCTCATTTGACACACGGGGGTTGACAGATGTCAAAGGCTGGCAAGCAGTGAGGTGCTTGCTCTGAAAAGCTCCAGTTGAATACGGTCAGCTGACCACTGCACTGGCGCATTGTTGCTGAAGGTTCAACACGCTGTACCGCAGTTAACTTCAATGCAGCTTGGAAAAGTAGGGAGCCTCGCTTTGAAAATGCAGTTGAACCAGCTCGGGGCGAGGCGAGGGTCAGTCAGTAGGTGAGTCAGTCGGACCACATCATCTAAGCCCAGCATTTCCTGACATCATTGGTTCCTGGGAGGAGAGTAAGAGCTTGCGTTGACCTTTTCACTGGGCAATGCAATATTGCGCCGGGCTCTGCGTTACTGTACGCCTCGTTCAGCTTCCTTGCAGAGAGGGGAGGCTCACACACTGTCAAGTGACTCACAAGTAGCTAACCTTTATTTTACCCTGCTTTTCAAAGTGCTGCTACATGGAAGCCGCGGAAATGAAATGTACACGTTTCACATGCTTTAAAGCAGCGTGCATGAACTAAGTAAAGCCACAGTGGGAGGGGAAAAAATGAATGAATTAAGAATTAAAAGAAGAAAAAAAAACATAGCAAGCAAAGTATTACACATCTCATCCGCATTTGGCATTCAAATCCTTCCCCTTGCTCTGCTCTCTGCTGAGGCTGGCTGCATGCGTGATCAAACAGAGCTCAGGGAGATTGGATGAGCGACTCGTTCTCTCTTCCTTCCCCCTCCACACACAGCACTGCATTGAAAGGCTTCATTAAAGCACGGGGCTGGAGATATCAGAGGCAATTTTCCATGGCTTTCCCCAGGAAAACGAGGATCCTATTGTTAGGAACGGAAGAAGAAGAAGAGTCTGCCAGGGCCTTTAGATGAGATATATAATACAGCGCTATGCGCTTGCCTCTATACGCTGTAATCTATAGAGATGGGCCTGGGCTAATGGGAGCCTGACCTGCAATGGAGCTCATTGGGGGCCATGCAAAGTGGCAGCCGCACCTGACACAGAACAATGAAGACGAGGGAGGGGAAATGGAGAAAGGAGGGGGCTGGAAGGGGGAGACGGAGGGGAAGAAGAAAGACGGAGAGGGAGAGAGGCCAGGGAAGATAGAGAGAGATGGGAGAGAGAATTGGCCTGAAATTTTCTGACAATGAAATGTCTCCAGTAATTGTTCCTGCGGTGATAAATGGTACCCTGTGGTGTGGTGGGTCTCCTTGTCCTTGGAAGACAAAAGCCATGAGGAGTGGGAGGAAAAGAGACCAGGGGTGGGATGTTAGGTTTGGTGGACTAGTACATCAACATTTAACTCTGCCCTGGCCGTGAGCATGTCAGCACACTGGAGGTTATGGTGGGGTAATAGAGTCCACCTCAGACTCACCACAGTTAACTGTTAGAGGTCTTGTGTGCATTTAGTTTAACTTCAATAATAATATAGGGCTGTCTTCGACTCAGGATTTATCAAGTCGACTCGAGTCGCGTGGATTAATCCGACGCGTCGACGAATCGTTTATGTTAAAAAAATAAAAAAATAAAGTGGCGCTTTAAACCACGTCAACATAATACAATAAAACAGTAATATGAACATTGTTTTAAGTCTTTAAAGTGAATTAGATCCATTAACTACCGTGCATATTGAGACATGGTAGCGGCGCGCCGCGGACATTAATGACGATAAGATTGCGTCCAGCCGTGCATAATTGTGAATTGTGCAGCAGAGTAGAAAGACGGAGACGAGAATAATGTATCTCTTTGACAGCACAAATGCGTGTTGTTTATTATTTCCACAGGTTGTATTGCACAGCGCTGCTGTATCAAAAGAGCTATGTTGCCGATCTGGTGCGAGACAAAAAAACTAAAACAGTTCACCCATTGCTACTCCTACTCCTAAAGTGAAAGTGTATCGCGCTGCTGCTTCTTGGACAGCTCTAGCAACAAGTAGAATAGCAACACTTCGACGCATTTCCTCTCAAAGCGGTTAACTTCAAAATAAGAGCTCCCTGTAATATGATCAAGGCAACATTTAAGTCATGTGAACTGGTTTTATTTTTAAGTCTAGTTACAAGTAGCAGGAAGTAAGCAGTCAGTTCAGTTCTATGTGTACTGTACATATATCTATGCTCTGGTCGCTGGGAATCTGCGCTCGAGGAAGTGCTGTTCACTTGCATTGAAGAGTGAACTGCACATGTGCAAAACTTAACATTGGGAGTGAATGTAAAGATTTCTGCGCCCAAAGCATTACGTTTAGACAACGTAGAGTGGTGTTATCTACATTTAATGGAAGCTACTGTATACATACATATACAGTATATATAAAACTGCTCTGAAAATAAAACTTCTTGAATCCTTAGCTAACACATTGAGAAGAGAAAGAGAAGAGAAGGATGGAGAGAGAAGAACTGGCTGTCAAACTTGAGCACTAGAAACCAATCAGTAAAGACTAGCATATGACAGCTGACATTTCCAGAAATTAGGCTCAAATGAAGGACTTCCAGACAGATTATGTGGAGTGGGTGAAAAAAATCTAAAAGTTGAATGTAACAATCACTCTGGATTCTAGGCTACTTTTCATGGACCATGGAGAGAGAATTATCATGTCATTTATAAGAGGTTTTATGAGACAAGGTAAGGTTAAAATGTAAAAAAGATGGCAGAATTTTTTCTTTTAAAACATTTATTAAGCTATACTCATCTACTCACCCAAATGTGCGAAAGATATACCAGCCGACAAGTGTACTGATACAATACCTTCATCAGTATCAATCAGCAATGAACCATTTTATAGGTATAAATGACATGGATAGGACAGCTTAGTCGTGTGCATAATTATCTGGGTTCTACAAAAGTATTTACAAAGGGAATATACTGTACATTATAACATATGCAACAATACATGAGGTGCCACACAATGCCCCGGTGAACCAGTTCTTAAAAATCACAAGGCCGTGTCTGTGTGTGTGTGTGTGTGTGTGTGTGTGTGTGTGTGTGTGTGTGTGTGTGTGTGTGCACGCGCACACACACGCATGTGTGTGTGCGTGCGTGCATGCATGCATGTACATCGCATGTGTGCGTGCGTGCATGCATGCATGTACATTTCAAGGCTGCTCAACAGCACCTCTCTGGTCACTCAACAGTTTTGCAGGCCTTTTTGCAGGCCTGGCTCAGGCTACAGACAGACAGACACGGACGGATACACGCATACACACACAGCCACGCTATGGAGACGGTGTGACCACCGCTCAAAAAGACACTGAGCCTGAGGATCTAATGCTGCATTCAACACAGTGGTCAAGTGTGTATGTGCGTGCGTGCGTGCGTGTGTGCGTGTCTGTCAAATGTAACATGCAACTATGCAACCTACAGTATGTAACCATAATGTCCACATGGGAAGGCAGATCTATACCAATGCCACAGCTTCATGTAAGAAAAAACATCTTTCAAAAGCTCTTAAAAGATTCAGTTGTGTCGAGGCAAAGAGCAGCATCTCAATCTGTCTGTGTTTCACTGATAAACACACAAACAGTATACACAGGCTAATCATAAGCCTGTGTATACTGTTAACTTAATTAACTTAAGGACATTATCACATCACAAAGCAGGAAGCAAACGCAAACCAAGATGGTGATAGAGCTGGCTTGAATGGATTTTTTTTTATGAACTTCTTTTTTTCTTTTTTCTTTTTTAGTTAGTTAATTAGTTATTTAGTTAGCTAATTTAATAATAACCTAATTGCAGGGACAATTAGAGGTAAAGAAGCTTTACAGCTTGAGTAGCCTCCCGAGCCCGGGAAAACCCCCAAAAACCACACGAAAACTAACATCTTAACCTTGAAATCAAGATCCTTGAACCCTTGTACGTTCGGGGACAGCCCTACATGGCAGACTGGCCTGGGAGTAAATAGATTTAGATGGGGACGCAAGAACCATGTCAGCATTTAAACTAGAACTGGGAGGCGGGAGGGATCATGCTAGCTGGTGTCTAGAAATGGATATTGTAGGAACATCGCTCACTTGCCGGTCTAAGGAGGCATAGAGGGGAGAGCTGCTGTAGAGGACGTTGTGGTGGTGGTGGTGGGGGGGGGGTCGTTGGCATGTGGCCAGGTTGTGAAGGGCTGAGGATGAGAGAAGAGGAGACGGTGTAAAATGCTAAAGAGACGGCAGTGCCTCAAATTGCCCATGACACACATTAATCACGGGAGGTCGTCCCCACGCTGCATACGAATGCGCGGTGAGAATCACACCCCGCTTTCCTTTGCACCGCTATCTCGACCACAGGTCTGACGGGAGACACAAGGCACCGAAGGCGGGGGTAACCCAGCATGCCAAAGAATAAAGCTTCTCTTTGACTCGCATCTGCTGCCGTTTTTCCTCCATTATCTCATTTCTTCTTCCCCTCGTTTTCACTTTTTAAACCCCCCAATCCCACTACCCTGCGTGTTCTGGTCCCTGGTGGCTTTGGACAAGGCCCGCACCAAAGGCGATATAGGTGGCTGAAAGAAAAAGGTTAGCCTCATTATACAGATTAAACCTGTAAATGCCCTGTCATTGGAGAAATCGATGTGCCACTTCATTGCTGTGACTTATTGATCAATCTCGTCTGCGGGGGGGTCACGCGCGGTGCATCGTTAAGCGTCAGTAGTTGTAGGAGCAGTGCCTTGCATTTTGGCCTTTCTGCACCAACGCAGCAAAAAACACTGCAAAACTAAGCCCCAGAACAAACCACACAAATCTGCAGTGGTCATTTAAGAATGCCCCACCCCCACAACCAAAGTAATTTACACTGACCAGATCAAAATGGTGGAATAACCTTTATTTTGTCACTGTCTAGGCAGAAACCTTGCATCTCCAAGTTTCAAATTTGTATTTTTTTTTGCAAAGTAAAACCCTGCTTCTTCATACAAGGCCGTCGCACAAAAGTAGTGAAAACAGCAGATCTACAAGGAGATCGGCTGCACTAGTTTAGCTCATTTTTTCAAATGATAAATACAAAACGAACGGTTTTGGATATACAAGGTTTCCACCCAACAACGACAATTTATTTATTTTTCACTGATTAGGATGCGTTAGATTCTTACGTTTCACACTACTATAAGAAACAATTTAGCCTTTTAGTATTTTTGGGGGCATGTTTAATGCTTTATTCTTCACACAGGAGAGTGTGGAGAGGCAGGAAACCAAGGGCAGAGAGAGAAGAAAGACATGCGTGACAAGATTGGTACGTGAGCTGGATTCAAACTTGGTTCCACCAAGGAGCATTGTGGTCCATGCATGAACCACTAGAGCCACCAGGCAGCCCCCAATTGAGCGCTTTCAAGAAATGTCTGGGGTCTGACACAAACAGCAACAAACTGTTTGGCACCTCCTTTCAGAGCGAATGCCCTTGGATGATGAATAATCGGCCCGCTGTGGTTGCTGAGGAATGTCAAGAGGACAAAGTCAATAAATAAATAAATCCTTATCCATTCATTCATTTGGTTCTTAATTCCTGATAACAGGTGAATAAAAGGTGTTTTTTTTACATGCGAGCTTAGTTGACATCCTGAGCACCCGGGCAATCTATTCTTATCTGAAGCATTTTGGTGACCTGAAAGGCGACACACTTGGCTCCTTTCAAAAGAAGCCCTTTCCCTTTTTGCAAGGGAAGAAAAGCTGAGCAGCGGCTTCACCTTGCACAGTGCCTGCCTCTTGCCACCGACAGGCACCATCACAACATGCCTACAAAAGGACAGCGTTTTCCAGTGACAAAAATATAAACCAATTTCTTTTCAAAATTCAGAGCAACCTTGTCCTCCTCTTCGGAGGTTCCTCTGTCTCCGCTGCCTCCAGCTCGATGGGGGAGGTATCAGGTGCGCCTTTGGATTGAAAAAAATAATAATAATAATTGGTTTCAGTAAACGGGAGATGGGGGCCGTGTAAGCGACCGGGTTGTTGGATACAGAGAGTTTTGTATGCCGCTCATGCTCCAGGGTGGCCATCCATCGCACTCTGCAGGGTTTCTTTGTTTTAATGTTGCAAAGAAGGGCCTTGATAGATAGAGCGGCACATGAGCACAGTCTCAACTGTTGCAAAACAACAAGTGTGTGTAGCCGTGTGAGCGTTATTTATTATCGCCGTGGAAAATTCCAAAACATAATACGCTATATTAGCTCATTTAAGGTGAGTCAGTAGGAGGATGTTGAAATAGAGGCTTAAGGATCCACGTTGCCTCAGGGAGCTACACTAACAGGGGGTTAGAGCGTGAACTAAAAATGACTGGAATCCCCTGCCTGTCGCTAAGGGGCAAATCTTTCATGTAAGGCAGACCTTCATTTCAACACGACAATCCCCGGAGGCACAGTATAGCCCCCATCCATCTGTAAAGCACAAGGGGAGGAGTTCACAAAAACCCAGCAGAGGCTAACATTACTGGTAAATGCGTCACTTGTAAATGGCAAGCATTTGAAAGGTGCCAAAGGTTCTGTGCAGTATTTGTCGGGTGGCTGAGAGTGCGCTGAGTCTGGCCTCTAGCGAACGGCAGTGAGCTGCTACAGAACGAGGAGCCATATTAAAACCTCCATCATCTGCCCGTTTTTTTCACCCCCCTTCCTTCTCTCACCCTCAGTTGTGGATGGAAACAGATGACCGGGAAATTGCACCCTGTCTGACAAATGGCAGGATGGCACCGCTCCATGGGCTGCCCAACGGCAAACTGCCGCAGCTGAAGGAAGGAGAGGACGGGAACAAATCGCCTCCCGCTGCTCCAATTACCGAGCGCGCTCATCTCACAGAGGAGGGACTGCAGTCATCTCCATGGGAGGCGGGTGGAAAAAAACATTGGCTGCTCCAAGGGCACACGATGACGGGGTCAAGGGTATACACGTCCCACCCGTCAGCCGTCAGCCTGAGTTGGTTGCTTCGCCCAAGTGAGAGCTCAGAAGACAGGTGACCAACAGGTACAGTACAGGCATAGGGCGTTGCTGCATAATTCAAGCGGCAAACTGATAATTACAGCACCGGCGGCGGCCTCATATTTGAAAACTCTGCCGCGGAAAATGCCAATGAGAATGTTGTAGAAAAAGAAGGAGAGTCAAGGATTTTCTGTCCACTTAGGAGATGATATACTTAAACCCTGCGATGGGGCCACGGCTGCTCACTATTAACTCAAGTGCTCCTTAGAGAAATGGTGGTGCGGGTTTACAAAGTTTAAAAAATAAAAAGAAAGCTGGTAAAACAGGGAGGGGGAGAGAGGGGTTCTTTGTTAGATTTAAATGCCGCACTATGTTCTCCCTGACAGGCCGGCGGTAATTTATTGCCGCAGCCATTACGGTTATTAGAAAACTCACTCAGGAAGACAAATGGAGGCCTGCTGCTCGTTGGTCTTCCGTCAGCGCTGACAAGGGAGATGCGGCACTCTCGCCTATTGACATTTTCACACGCAAAGCCAAGCTCTGCCCACTGCATCGCAATTTAAACCTCACTGACTTAATGCCAATAAGCTAAATCATCTCTGGTACTTGGTCTAGGACTTCTGTTTTTTTTTTCTTCTTTCCTGTATTTGTTTCCAAGAGGCGGAGCGTTCTTCTAGTAGGCAGCGACAGGGTAAAGCCTTTTGGAATAGCCATTTCCTGGGCAGAGATTTTGTCCCAGACTGACGGATTAAAATGAATCCCGTCATAAATAACTTCTATGACAAAGAGCCATTAAGAGAGGTCGTTAGGAGTGTCTAAATGGAAGCCATTTCTTCTGTACGACGGTGAACGGCGGAGTAGAGAGGGAGGGAGAGAGAGCGGAGGGGAGGGCATATGAGATGGAGGCGTTGGATGCCAATGTGCTTTTTCAATTTCAGCATTTCTGAGGCCTATGAGTGATATTTCACTCAGTGGAGCAGAAAGAATGACAAATGATTTCAGTTGTTTTATGGCAATTGAAAATGAAAGGTGACATGGCTATCAGTGAAGGGTTTGGCCCCACAATAACACCCTGTCCAGCAGCGCAGAATACAGGGATAAAAATGCAAGCTGGGAACAAAGAAAAAATAAATCGCCAAAATGTTTCAAATAAAGCCCTGACATGACAACTGATGACATCAGTTGCATCCACTATTTCCTAAAAACAAAGCTTTGATAGATGACAACACATCCACAACAACTAATTCTGTGGACGTGACCTGTTATAATTCACACCTAGTTATTTGACAGTGATAAATCCAGGCTTATGGGACACAGGATGGAATTCCTAGGCAATGTCACAGCGTAATATTGAGGTTTAGACTATGGAGGAGGTTTATATGAATAACAAGAAATGTAATTGTAAAGCTCAGTGCTGTTACGTTGACATATTTGCCTATCCCCGAGGGAACAGGCTTGAGTATAAGTCGAGAGGTGTTGAGTAGCTGTGTGTCGCCAAACTAATGGAATGTCATGTGAAGGGGAACGCTGGGGACACGAGGGGTAATGGTGATGATGACACCGCGCTGATAGCTCCCACAATAGTATGGTCGGTGACATGTTTGTGCATTTGTTGCAGGGGGGGAAAGGTAATCTACTGTACAATACAGTACAGGGGCTGGTTCCATTACCTTGTGTCAGGAGACAACAAGCCTACAGTGTTGTGTCAGAAACATCCCGACTCGAGCATTCCAACGACTAAAACCCATTTGTGACTTCTTGTAGCTCATAATGTGGCTTGGGCTTTCCCGGTCACAAACTAAGAGACGATTCAATTCCCTTTTTACAAGCAAGGATGAGAATAGATATAGACCTGTATATTGTGACCCGGACGCGGTCCGCCATGGGTCTTTATTGAAGCTAACTATTGGCTCAGAGAAGGCCAGGGTTCAGCGTGGGCTGGGGTTAAGCCGTGTCCCCCGACAGCTCAGATGAGACAGATCTGCACAGTGGGAGGTACTGTAGCTGCATGTCAGTCTGCTAGCTAACACAGGCTCACTGGGAGCACGGCACGCTCCATTTAACTTCACAGGGTACCCACACCCGCTACATCTCATGCGCATTGCACATGCACATGCACGCACACACACACACACACACGCTTGTGTTCGCATGCACACGCACGCAGTAAGCTCCCTACTATCGTCGTTGTCGGATGATAATCTTTTATGTCCAAAACTGTTCGTTTTGCATTTATCATTTAAAAAATGATTTAAACTAGTGAAAACAGCCGATCTACAAGCACACAACGTCTCGCACCGCGAGGCGTTGTGTGCTTGTAGATGTTTTCACTACTTTTGTGCGACGGCCTTAGATGATGAAGCAGGGCTTTACTTTACGAAAGAGCGTACACATTTGAAACTCGGAGATACGAGGTTTCCACCTGACAACGACGCTATAGTCTCTCTTATATGGCCTTGCCTCTTCCTAGGAAGCCAGTCACTCTGCCTCATTAGGGTAATTGAGACAGGTCCTCCCGAGACTAAAGAGCTGCAGAATTGCTGCCCGCTCGTGCATTTAAAAGAGCACTTAATCAAGTCCTTGTGTGTGTATGTTTTATTCTCGTCCTTTTTCATCATTTCCCTCCTCTTCCTGTCATACGCTTCTTTCATTCCCCCCCCCCCCACCACCCATGTCAGGTCACCGAGTGGGGGACACATCGGGGAGGTCTGAACATCGGAAGCTGGTGCTAATTGCCAGTGAGGAATAACTTGGGCGTTCATTTCCCTCTGCTCTTCCACTGTGTGACTAGACATCCCAGTCCCCGTGGTGCTAAAGGAGCTGGCCCAACAAAGTGTGTATGGGTGACAGGGGGGAGAAAAAAAAGAGCAAAAAAAAAATAAAAATGCTGATGTCTGGATCTGTTGGGAGGAGGGAAGGAGGGATGGATGGAGGGAGGGAGGGAGGGAGGGAGGGAGGTAGAGATTGAGTGAGGGAGGAGAGGGAAATCCACCACCTCAGCGGTTCTCGGAGCCGGCCCCCGCTCTGAGCTGACAAAGACCCAGATTGCGGCCAGAGGTTGTCTCGGTCGAGGCGAGGTGAGACTGAGCACCCGTCACGTAATAAGTCCGATTTTTAGCAATACTGCTGGGTCAGGTCAGGCCCAGATTGAGGCCAGAGTCATGGCTGGGAGAACGGCTGCTCACGCCGTCCTCCACTGCTCATCCATCTATACACAAATTACCCCCGAACACTCCTCCTTAACTCTGAGAAATATAGAGCCCGGAGAGCTTTATTTCCATGCACACGCACTGTACAAATGCAGGCACGCGTCGCACACACACACACGCGCACGTGCGCACGCAGAGACACACACACACACACACACACACACACACACACACACACACACACACACACACACACACACACACACACACACACACACACACACACACACACACACACACACACACACACACAAAACACATTTACAAGGGATGCTGGAGGATGGATGATCACAAATGTACACAAATACACACATGCATGCACATATGCACTGACGCACAAACCCACATATGCCACGCGAACACACACACACACACACACACACACACACACACACACACGCACACACCCACACAAACACGCGCACACGCACGCACGCACTCACACAAACAAGAGATGCTGGAGGATGGGTGGCATTACCTACTATAAAAGCCTGTGGCCCACACAGACACAGACTCAAATGCTCACCTGCTGCTACAAACCAAGACAGTGGCAAGGCGGCTTTGCCCGCCAGCATCTATCTAACAAAAACCTGCAGGGGAGCGAGAGAGAGAGAGAGAGAGGAAGCCACCAAGGACACCCATCTCCTTAATCATGACCTATTTCTGTCTCCCCATCTTTCTCTCTCTCTCTCTGTGTCTCTCGCTTTCTCTTTGTCTCTCTCATTTCTCAAACACACACTGTTATTTTTTTTAACTAACCTTTTTCTTTCTATTTAATTTATCCTTTTTAGGGATGGGACGATATGAAAATTTTATATCATGATTATTGTGACCAAAGAAACTGCGATAATCAAAATCCATTATCCTGGGGCGGAACATTTGCCAAAAAATAGCCGATCTACAAGCTCACAACGCATCGCAACGCGTTGTGAGACATTTGATAGAGAGTGGAAAAAGTACCCTTTTACCAATTATAGAGGGTTTAAGTGGTATGCAGCTCAGCAAATAAAAGGTGAATTGAAGCCAGTGCATGACAGAGGACGATATCACGATAAATGAAATCTCCACGATACGATTATCGTGATTATCACGATAAACGATAATATCGCTTATCGTCCCATCCCTAATCCTCTTGTCACTGTCTACAATACCCCCCACCCTTCCCTACACACACGCGCACGCACACACCCTCTTTCCCTCCTCCCGTCTTCCTCCCGTGTCTTATCAGTGACAGGCTGGAAACAGCAGAAAAGATAAGGAAATTCTGGAGCCAATACAAGGTGTGGTGGTCGAACACCGAGACAGATTAGTCATTGACACATTTGTCAGTTAACAATGGCCTGTGTGCAGCTAATAATGGGTAAACGGGAGCAGAAACAAAGAGATGGATCTCGGCTCCCCCCCGACTGCATTAGGGGCCATGTAGCAATAAGAAATAAATCCGCCTCGCATACAGTTTGTCCCCTGAGGTGCAATGGGACAGATTACTTAGACGGAGCCACTACGGCAAGCTTAATCAGTTTCTGTCACTCAATCAATCAGCCGGAAAGACTGGTGCGTGAACACGCACACACACACACACACACACACACACACACACACACACACACACACACACACACACACACACACACACACACACACACACACACACACACTTGTCTAGACACACTGACAAACTTGAAATTCTCCAAGGTCTACCTCATCGCCTCCCTGTTCTCTAAGCCAGTGGTTCTCAACCTGTGGGTCGGTCCCCGAATTATGATTTTGTGGGGTCCCCAGATGATTGCGACCGGCGTCAGGTAGCAAGTTACTATGAAAACCTCCACCGGCTGTCTGTCAGTCAGTCCCTCCGTCGGTTCCTCCGCCTGTCCGGCATCGCGTCACGTCACACTTTTGGCCCTACTCTTTTCAAACTTGGCACACACATTCCTTGGCTGGCAAACCACAACCTCCGCCACTGATTTATCACATGGCCCTCTTCTAGCGCCACCACGAGGTTGCTTTTTGCAGACAACATACATGTGACCTGACGGTCGTTTGTCTCCCGATTAGGGAGTCTTACTGGTTCACTTAATGTGCAACATTGTTTTCTCAACAGTAAACAAACCAGCATAAGTTTAAGTGTATAGAGGGTATCTGCACATTTCTGAAGTGACAATTTGAGGACCTTTTAATACCTCTAAAATGACAAATTAAATATTGGTCAAATTGTGTTATACAAAATGTAATATGTGCTCATATAGGGTGGGGGGATCCCCAGTTAAAATATGATTATTTTGGGGGTCGCGGCCAGAAAAGGTTGAGAACCACTGCTCTAAGCTAGTGCACACAGCCAGACTCCAGAGACCTCTCCTCTTCAACTACCCACCAGGGACAGACAGACACTAGAAATGCATCCTGGTCAGTCTCCTGCCCGCGTTAAATGGCACTTCAATCAAGACAACGGCCGTGAGTCCTCCAGTCTCGTAGAAATGTTGCCATTAGGATTATTGCAGGACCGTTTGAGGGTCACGAGTAGTAGTGGAGCACAGAGTAGTTCAATGTGTCCTCTATGTCTTTTTTCCCCCCCGTCTTTAATCCATTGTAATGATTTAGCCAATGCCCTGGATAAGGCCTACGGTGACCATGTGTTGCTACACCATGATTAAGGTCTACTGGACACAGTATCATATTACCGGTGCTAACGATTTAACATTGGAACTCACTAACTACACTGATGAATTGGGGATTAATGAAACATTTATGTGGCCACACTGCGGGTCCTTTTACCTTTATTTCTGAAAGTTTTCTTTCCCATTCTTCGGAGAAAGCTCCCTTCAGCTCAATTAACTATTGATCAGATTTAAGGAGCTGAATGTAAATAATTAACAAAAGTGGAGATAGCATCTGCAACTCTACAAACAACGTCGATGCTGTGAGGCCCGCGTTGTCTTTGATCAATAGGGCGTCGAGAGCACGCAGCGAGACAGCCACTTAAAGGACCTCACAAAGGTGGCCGGGGACACAGAGAAAATCACATTTTTATCAGACATCGCCGCTGTCAGCAAAAAACTAACAAAAAAAAAAACAACAACAGCAACATCAAGACCGTGGTGATAATCAGACTGTGTCTGTTTCATTGTAGATATTGGACTGAGTAAAACTTTTTTTTTCCTTTCTTTTTGCCATTAAAAGAAAAGCCAATTAATTTCTCTGGAGGCAGGGGCAGTCGGAGGTAAAGGAAACGGAGCATCGTGGGAGCAGGGGCACACACAGCCAAACGCAATTTATAATATCAATGCAATGAATGGTTCACGTCTCGACGAGAGTGACTCACAGTGGTGTAAAGTAACTAAGTGCATTTACTTAAGTACTGTACTTAAGTACAGTTTTGAGGTATTTGTACATTACTTGAGTATTTCCAGTTTTCAGTACTTTTACTTTTACTCCACTACATCTCAAAAAAAACATACATTAAACCACTTTAGCCCTATTTTATACCTACAAGCTCGTAGATCGGCTATTTTCAAACATTTTGTACTTTTACTTTTGGTACTTTAAGTACGTTTTGATGCCAACACTTTCATACTTTTACTCAAATACATTTTGAATTCTGGACTTTTACTTGTAACGGAGTATGTCTACTTTGCAGTATTGATATTTTTACTTAAGTATGAAAATGTGAGTACTTTTCCCACCACTGTCGACGAGTTGACCACAGAGGCGTCGCAGGACCTTCGTAGGCAACTCCACAGAGAACTCCCCCAACCCCACCCCCCTACCCACACCCTGTGCTACGATGAATATCCCTCACCCTATAAGCAGCTCTTGTGGAAGTAATGGCCTCGTTGCATTCCACAAAGCCTGGGTAAGCAAAGATGTAACATGCAGAGGGGAGAACACAGCATAAAAGCTCCTTGGGGAGAAGAAGTGTGCCACTGATGGGGTTATGTGAGAGAGAGAGCCTCTGGGTAGGCCCATTTGAATATAAATGCCTCCCATGATCCACAACAAGGGCACGGACAGGGGCACCTCTATCCGTAGCTACCATAGAGTGTGTGTGTGTGTGTGTGTGTGTGTGTGTGCGCGCGCGCGCGCGCGCGCGCGCGCGCGTGTGTGTGTGTGTGTGTGTGTGTGTGTGTGTGTGTGTGTGTGTGTGTGTGTGTGTGTGTGTGTGTGTGTGTGTGTGTGTGTGTGTGTGTGTGTGTGTGTTAGGGATGGGACGATACATGATATTATCGTTTATCGTGATAAAAAACACTCACAATAGACAATATATCGTATCACAGAGATTAAAAGGATATATATAGGATATATATAGTTGACTATAGTCAACTTTTTCTTGAAAATCGGATGCTAAAATAAAAGTAATGTTTCGAAAATATTTTATAAAAAAATGAGCTTCATATATGTGTTTCTATTCAAAAATGACCACAAAAAGCGTAAAATAATGATTTTGGCCATTGTCAGACCGACACTTTGTTTACATTCTAGTCTATAGACTAGGATGTAAACAAAGTGTCGGCCCTACAATGAAAAAGTTAACTATACTGTAGCTCCTTTAATTTATTGTGATATCGTCCTCCGTCATGCACTGGGATCAATTCACCTTTTATTTGCCGACCTGCGTATCCGGTACCATTTAAACCCTCTCTAATTGTGGGCTCGCCTGGAAGGCGAGCACACGTATGTTATCTTCATTATTTATAGTCAGTCAGTCAGTATCTCCTCAAAACTTTGGCGCGATTCATCTCTTAAACGCTTACACCTTTCAACACCATTCAAATTTTTATGTGTTCAGCTTACTGAGGACACGTGTGCTTGTACTTTTGGTTTTGAAATGTTTTGTAGTATAAATATAAAAAAATAAAAATGTTTAACTTTAAGCACCCAATGCATTTCCAGTGGGTTTAGTGAGTGGAGAGAAGGATAATAGACCCATGTTTATGTTAAGGCGCTGTGGCTGCAGTGTTCACACTTCAGATATGCTATCTATATCATTGCGTTCACACAGGTCTGCTCTCTGATTTGATCCAAATGTCTAAGCTGTGTGATGTATAAAACTATAGTTATAGTTAAAACTATAAATAAATGTCCCTCTCCACTCTACTGATTACACAGCTGTGATCAAGAATCAAGTCCGGGCGATGGGATGTAAATCCCATAGCCATATATCCTAGAGCCCGCAGGGACAGTCAGCCATATTAGTGGTTGTTGTTGGTTGTCAGGGAGATATCAAAACCAATGCATTTCCAAGTCAGATCCACAAACACAATAAAAGCCATGCTCCACTCCTCAGTCTGGAGTGGCCACATAGAAGAACGCCTTGGTTATAGACATAGTGGAGGACAGATGTGATCTGGGATTGTTAGCCTACAGTATATGCACTCAATATACTCCACTACAGTTGGAGTCCATTTGACAGTTGCTGGTTCCCAAACACAGAATCAAAAATGTAGATCTAGAACACATAGAATATGTACAGTACAGTAAGGTTCAGTAGAGTACAGTAAAAGTACAGTAAGGTTCAGTAGAGTACAGTAAAGTACAGTAAGGTACAGAAAGGTACAGTACAGAAAGGTACAGTAGAGTACAGTACAGTAAGGTACAGTAAAGTACAATACAGTACAGTAAGGTACAGTAGAGTACAGTAAAGTACAATAAAGTACAGTAAAGTAGAATAAAGTACAGTAAGGTACAGTGGAGTACAGTAAAGTACAGTAGAGTACAGTAAAGTACAGTATAGTAAGGTACAGTAGAGTACAGTACAGTAAGGTACAGTACGGTACAGTAGAGTACAGTATAGTATAGTACAGTAAGGTACAGTACAGTACAGTAAGGTACAGTAGAGTACAGTACAGTAAGGTACAGTAGAGTACAGTAAAGTACAGTAAGTTACAGTAGAATACAGTAAAGTACAGTACGTTACAGTACAGTACAGTACAGTACAGTACAGTACAGTACAGTAAGGTGCAGTACAGTATAGTAAGGTACAGTACAATACTGTAAGGTACTGTACCTTACAGTACCTTAAAGTATCCTATTTGTTGGGTTGGAATCGAGCCCACACTGTTTCGAAGGAACAGTATTTCTAGTTGGTAAAAGGTACTTATAATATACGTACTTGATAAGTCTTTTTTTCCACTCTCTGTCAAATGTCTTTGCCAAAAAATAGCCGATCTACAAGCTCACAATGCGTTGCGACGCGTTGTGAACTTGTAGATTTGCTATTTTTTGGCAAATGTTCTGCCCCAAGATAATGGATTTTGAGTACTGCGATAATATCGTAAATCGCGATTTCTTTTGTCACAATAATCGTGATATGACATTTTCATATCGTCCCATCCCTTGTGTGTGTGTGTGTGTGTGTGTGTGTGTGTGTGTGCGCGTGTGTGTGTGTGTGTGTGCGCGCGCGCGCCTGCGTGTGTGCTCGTGTGCATCCGTGTGGCTGAATACTCAACCGTCAGCCACCGCATAATTCCAAGGCACTTTGTACAGTGCATTAATCACAGAGACCCTTGAGCGCTTCCACGGATCCAAATATTCCGACCTTGAGGTTACAAGAAAGACATTAGGGCCGTCGATCCATTCAAAGTATTGGAGGGGGAGAGAGAGAGAGAGAGGGAGAGGGAGAGGGAGAGGGAGGGGGAGGAGGGGCAGACAGAGGGAGGGCAGAAAAGCTTTCAAGGTAATGAAATTCTGCCATAATTTAAAGGAAAAGACTTGTGGGGACATGGCTGCCCGGGCTCCGAGTCAGAGAGAGAGAGAGAGAGAGAGAGAGAGAGAGAGAGAGAGAGAGAGAGAGAGAGAGAGAAAGTAAGAAATCAAAGTAGATTAAATTGGATTTCTTTTTCTTTTTTTCTCTTTACCCTTTATTTTAAATTAGGCTTAAGTGTATGTGGGGGGGGGGGATAGTTTTTTTTCCTCCTCGTTTTTTTTTTCTCCTAGCAAAAGCATGATAACAGCATTAACGTCCAGAATGAATCGAATCATTTCCAAACCAATTAACCTTTGACAGAATGGATGAGTGGACAGGAATGAGAGTGCTCAGTGCGGCGGCGGTCGGAGGGAGGAGAGAGAGAGAGAAGGCAGGGAGGGAGAGGGGAGGAGCGGGCTGGGGGGGTGAGGAAAAAAAGTAGTGTTTCTGGGGGGGCCTACTATACCGTACAGCCTCTCAGCATGGAGAGGGGATGTTCCGGGGGCAGCACATGCGTGTGGGCTGTGGGAGGCAGTCGTCTAGCACAGTGGTTCTCAACCTTTTCAGACTGTGAGTGACCCCCCAAAATAATCATATTTTAACTGGGGACCCCCCAAGTCCCCCACCCTGACGGGCACTAAGAGTTGAGGCATTACATTTTGTATAACATGGTTCTATTGTGAACGCCTCGCGACGCGAGGCGTTGTGAGCATGTAGATCTGCTATTTTCACAATTACTGCCTCTAATATTTGACAATTTGGCCATTGTTTGATTTGTCATTTTAGAGGTATTAAAAAGTCCTCAAATTGTCACTTTAGAAATGTGCAGATACACTTAAACTTTAAGCTAATCATCTGGGGACCCCACAAAATAATTTGAGGACCCCCCTGGGGGTCCCGACCCACAGGTTGAGAACCCCTGGTCTAGCACAGTGGTTCTCAACCTTTTCAGACCGTGACCCCCCCAAAATAATCATGCTTTAACTGACGAGCAATAAGAGTTGAGGCATTACATATTGTATAACACAGTTCTATTGCGAAAATAGCAGATCTACAAACAACGCCTCGCAGCGGCGTTGTGAGCATGCAGATCAGCCATTTTCACAATTTCTGGCTAATGTTTAATTTGTCATTTTAGTATTAAAGAGTCCTTAAATTGTCACTTTAGAAATGTGCATATACCTTCTATACGCTAAACTTCATGGTGGTTTGTTTACTGATGAGTGAGAAAACAACGTTGCACATTAATTATGTTTAATCATCCCCAAATAATTTGGGGACTCACAGGTTGAGAACCACTGGTCTAGCAGTAGGACACAGGAGACAACACCCCCCCCCCCCCCCACACACACACACACACACACACACACACACACACACTTTCTGCCGTAGTTCTGTCCATTCTGACTGATAGTCAGAGAGGTCTGCATTTAACCCCACTTATTCTCAATGTTGAGCCAGGACGCCCCCCCACCCCTCTCTATCTCCTCTAACTGTCTCTGCCCCCTCCACCCTCCCTCCCACCCACCATACCCCCACCCGCCTGGCACACACACAGCTGCAACCGGTCCATTTAGTTAATTAAAGGCTCCATTTTGAGCCAGAGTCCGCTTGCAAAAAAAAACGCCTGCCAATCAATAGATCCCTGGCTTACTCTGAGGGAGGGAGGGATGGCGGGCAGTGTCGGGGCGGGCACTCTGGGACATGATTTGTAGCCCTGGCAGACGCGCCACGTCCCTCTCCATCCATCCCATCCGTCCGTACATCTGTCTGTCCTCTGTCTCATTTGGTGGTAACACCACCCCCCTTTTCCGCAATCTCCTCTTTTTAACCTTCTCCCTCTCAATTCTGATGTCGATCTACAGGTTGCATCTATTGATTTTCCCCCCATCTCTCTATCTCTCTGCTCTTCCTACCTACAGTACAGTGTATGAAACGGCTGTTCCTTCTATCTGCATGGAGTCAACAGCAGACTTAGAGAGACAGTGGCATATTTTGGTTTAGGTCCCCATCTGTAAGGGGAAGAGGGCAGCTGTGCAGTGAAATGGGGGGGGGGGGGGGGGGGGGGGTTGAGTAGTAGAAGAAGTCAGGGGTTCAGACAGAGCCCGCCAAAGTGTCACAGGGGATCTGAGCTCAGGGATTAGGAGAGGAGAGATGAGGAGGGCAGAAAGATGTGTTTCGGGGCGCTGGTGGGAGGGGGTGTGCATGACGATACGGGACTGTACCTATGTTTCCCAGGTTCTGTGTTCCCCATTTACCCCCACAAAGGTCCTATGTTCCACAGATTCTATGTTCCCCACTTACCCCCACAAAAAAGGGTTCTACACACTAAAAAATGTTGGGTTGTTTCATCAACCCAACCATTGAGTTATAAAATGTTTAATACATTCTGGGTTGTTTGTTGGGTTGTTTGGTTATTTTATGCAAACCCAACACTATTCTTTTAACCCAACCATGGTGTTATTAAATATTTGACCCATTATGGATTATTTATAGCAGAGGTCTTCAACGTTTTCAGGCCGGGGACCCCCAAACTGACCCCCTACCACCTTGTAGAGTGTGAGGGGGGGGGGGGGGGGGGTGTCGGGGCTACGACATATTTTTTATTTTAAACATGTACAAGTTACAGCGAGCAGGGTGGGCCGTACCACTACCATTTCTAAACATACTTATTAACTGAGAACCAATGTCAATAATATCAACAATCTGTCAATGGTAATCATGTGTTCAAGCTATTCAAAATAGATAGAATCATGATTTATTTTTTAACATAAATGTGAAAAACAACATTTTTTGAAATCTTATTATTATTATTATTATTTTTTTTACCAATAATTTCGTGGACCCCCTGTTGAAGCCCCCTGATTTATAGTACAAATAATTCCTCTGTTGGGTTCTTCTTATTATAACCATGATTATAACGAAGGTTACGTATGTAACCACGGTTATGTGAGCGATTGGATCACTCCAATATATGATAGTTCCTCCGCTAGGCGGAGCTACGAGCAGACTTACCGATGATTCCCGTGCATAAAGTACGGGAAGTGACGCGCGCGAGGCGGAGCCTCCGCATGCACTTTGCCCCGTGCGTCACTTCCTTCTTCCTCGTGCCCTTTCCGAGGCGCGATAGATCTCCGTAGCCAGATTGGAGTGATCCAATCGCTCACATAACCGTGGTTACATACGTAACCTTCGTTATGTAGCGCTATATTGGATCACTCCAATATATGATAGTACACTACCAGATCAGTCGGCGATCTATCAAAATAAATTAACAAAATAAAACTAGGAGCTCAAGCCCTCCCCGTGGGAGCGGCCCGCTCCAAGTCCAACTCACAAAGAGGTGCCCACTGTCTCCGCCGGAGCAGAGGCAACCTCCAGGACAGCTTGTTCCACACGATTCTCCGGAACCACATTGACCCGGTAGAACCTGGTGAATGTACCCGGCGATGCCCAACTGGCTGAGGCACAGATTTCAGACAGGGGAACCCCCTTAAGCTGTGCCCAAGAAGTGGCCACACGCCGAATGGAGTGTGCCACTACCGCGGACGGCATAGTCTGTCCAGCCAAGTTGTACGCACAGGCAATGGTGTCAACAAGCCAATGTGAGAGTCTTTGCTTCGAGAGCCCTTGACCCAGGACTCTATCTCCATAGCAGACAAAGAGCTGATCAGTCAGCCTGATCGCTCTTGTTCTCTCGATATAAGCATCCAAAGCCCTTACCGGGCATAGGACGTGCGGAGTATTACCCAAACCGTCCACACCCAAGAAAGCCGACAGGTGTAGCGGTCGGTTCACATGTTCTATAGACAGAACCTTTGGCAGAAAAGAGGGATTGGGTCGCAAGGTGACGCCTGACTTGTCAGGTCTCATCCTCAGACACTCCTCACTCACCGAGAGTGCGTGGAGCTCACCGACCCTCTTAGCGGAAGTGACTGCCAATAGAAACGCCACCTTCAAGGAAAGGTGATGGAGAGAAGCAGTCCCCAGGGGCTCAAAGGGAGGCTTCTCAAGCGCAGAGAGCACCAAACTAAGGTCCCAGATGGGAACCTGAAGGGCTCTCACTGGGTGGAGGCGTCGCACTCCCTTCATGAAGTCTAACACCAGTTCATTCTTACCCAGCCGTCTGTCAGAATGGCATGCAGCGATAGCGGCAACATACACCTTCAGTGTGTTGGCCGCCCTACCCTTATCTAGTAGCGACTGAAGAAACTGCACTACCACCTGCGTTTCACAGCGTTCAGGATCGGAGCCATAGGTCTCGCACCAAGTGCAGAACAAGCGCCACTTATCCCGATACGACGCAACGGTGGAGGGGGCTCTAGAACCTGCCAATGTACGCATAACCCCCTCCCCCAGTCCTAAACCTGACCACCTACGCCTCTCAGGGGCCAGGCCCATAGCTGGAGGTGATTGGGACGTGGATGCCAAAGGGTTCCCTGAGCCTGTGACAGCAGGTCGGGCCTCAGAGGCAACTTCCACGGCGTTCCCGAGACCAGAGACAGCAGCATGCTGAACCAAGGGCGTCTCGGCCACAATGGGGCTATCAGGAGCAACTGATGATCCCACTCCTTGACCCTGTCCAGCGTTGCCTGGATCAGAGGAAACGGGGGGAAAGCATAAAGCAACGTCAGAGGCCAGTCGTGAGACAGGGCGTCTAGGCCCAGAGGTCCCGGAGGACTCGTCAATGAGAACCACCTGGGGCAGTGAGCGTTCTCCCGGGAGGCAAACAAATCTACCTGTGCCCTCCCAAACCTGTCCCACAGCTGTTGCACGACCTGAGGGTGGAGACGCCAGTCCCCCTCTCGCGGTCCGTCTCTTGACAGCATGTCTGCCGCGGAGTTCAAGACTCCCGGGACATGCGCAGCCCGGAGAGACAGGAAGTGGGTATGAGCCCAAACCAAGAGCTCCTTCGTCATCTCGTGGAGATGACGGGACCTCAATCCCCCCTGATGGTTGATATAGGCCACAACCGTGGTGCTGTCCGACCGCACCAGAACGTGCCGACCGTCCAGGTAGGGTAGAAAACGCCGCAGAGCCAGGCACACAGCCCTGAACTCCAGAACGTTTATGTGCCGTCGAGACCATGGCGGATCCCAGCGGCCGCTGGCCGCCATGCCTCTGTACACCGCCCCCCAACCCATCGGAGAAGCATCTGTGCACACCAGTTCCCTGCGTGTCATCCTGCTGAGCGTAACTCCTGTCTCCAAGAAGGAGCGAGAACGCCACCGGGTTAGAGCTAGTACACACTTCCGCGTCACTGAAAGACGGCGGTGTCTGTGTCGCCGTGGATGCAGCTTGTGGGCGTTGAACCAACGCTGCAACGGCCGGAGATGAAGAAGACCTAAGGGGACCAACGACGAGGCCGATGTCAGCAGACCCAGCAGTCGTTGGCAACCCTTGACAGATACTGTACGGCCTAGCCGAAACCTGCGGATAAAGGCCATAATCTTGTCGACCCTCCTGCTGGGCAGACTCGCTTTCATAATTGACGAGTCTATAGTTATCCCTATGAAGACTACCCTCTGTGAAGGGGACAACCGACTCTTTTTCTCGTTCAGGACTAACCCCAACTCCTGTATATGTTTCAACAGGAAGCTGGTGTCCTTGGCAGCCTGCTCCCTGGTCTGAGCACAGACCAACCAGTCGTCCAGGTAGTTTAAAACCTGAATGCCTCGTGAAGACAGCGGTGCCAGAACCGCGTCCATGCATTTTGTGAATGTGCGTGGTGATAGTGAGAGACCGAAGGGAAGTACCTGATATTCGTAGGCCTCTCCTTCGAAGGCGAACCGGAGATATTTCCAGTGACACCGATGGATGGGCACATGGAAATATGCATCCTTTAGATCCAGCGTGGTGAACCATAGCCCCTGGGACATGGCTTGCAGCACTCGAGCCGGGGACAGCATCTTGAATGTCAGGTCCTTCAAGCAGCGATTGAACATGCGCAGGTCCAGAACGGGACGGTAACCACCGTCCTTCTTTGGAACGATGAAGTACCTGGAGTAGAACCCATCCAGCTGTTCTGAAGGCTCTAACTTCCTGATCGCTCTTTTGGCGATAAGAGAGGTGATCTCCAGCCGGAGAACCACCCGTTTTGCAGGATCGGACACAGTAGTTATTCGCATGCCCCTGAAGGGCGGCGGCCGACAACGGAATTGGAGTTTGTACCCCCTTAGGACTGTGTCCAACACCCAAGGGGACCCCACACGCTCCTCCCAGTTTGCCCTTTGGGCCTGGGAGAAGCGCCCGAAGTCGGCCGCTTGGCAGTCAGGTAGACTGCCCGCGGCCGGGGTTCTTCCCTGAGGATTGACCCCGTCCGGCAGAGGGGCCTCCACGCCCCTTATGCCCTTTGTAGTGTTTCTTCCCCCGTCCTTGGCCCCCTTGCCACTGCCCCTGGGGCTGGGCTTGGAACTTGGGCTGGGCCTGGTGGGGCTGCTGATAGACAGGACCAAGGCGCTGCTGCATGTGAGCAGAGAGCCCTTGGTTCGGATGTGACCACTGCCTCTTGGGGGCAGGCTTTGAACGTGTGTCACCTGCGAACTTCTTTAGGATATCCCTGTCCCTGCGCAGACTCTCTGTCTGACGTAGTATGTCATCCACCCCTCTGCCAAAGGTAATACCCGGCGTGAAGGGGAGCTCACAGAAAGACTTCTTTACATGGTCAGGAAGTTCCTTTGACTGGTTCGCCCAGATATGGCGGCGCGACGCCACCACTGAGGCCACTGCCTGGCCGTTGGCTCGCACCAACTCCGACTGCAGAAGGCCGAGCAGCCTGGACACCTCCACTGCTTCGTCCGTCCGGTCCTGGGTGCCACCTTGGAGCGTAGGGATCAATTGCGCCAGGTAGGAGCCCAGCAGCATGGCTGCATTATTAAGGCGAGCCATGATAGTGACGACACCAAAGGTGCTGCCAAGAAGCTGGTCACTGGTTTTGTCAAGACCAGGTCGTAGCTGAGGGCCCTTGCTACCTATGATCTCAGCATCATTGAGGAAGGTAGCTGCCACTACGTGATCCATAGCAGGGTATGCAGCAATCCCCATGGAGTCCTGGTCAGCCATGTGTGTCCATGGAGCTGTCTCCCTGGAGGGGCGGAAGCGCTTCCGAGAGGCAGCCGTGACCTGCATCCTCGCCCAGCTCTCGCGGAATGCAACCGCGAACTGGGGACACATAGGGATCTGTACTTTGTCGCCTTCGGGATCCGACAATTCAAGGCTCAGAGAAGCCGCTATCCTCTCCAGGAGGAGGCGCAGAGCCTCAGATGCTGACGGCGGCTCATCTGAGCCAGCAGAGCCAGCATGAGAGGGGGCCACTGAACCAGCAACAGAAGGCTCGTCCTGGTAACCAGATGTGCTCTCCTCAAAATCCATCTCATCTGGGGCGTGAATGGAGAGAACATCCTCCTCATCGCCACAGTCCAGAAAGTCCACTTCTTGGCGTAGGTTTTGTGCTTTACGCTCAAGCGTGTCTAGCTCATCGCTTTTACGGCGTTTGGAAGGCGGAGCCCCCAAAGCAGCCGAAGGCGTTCCCCGGTGGGTACGTCGCGTGCGATGCCGGGAACCCCCACCCCCTTGGGGAATCTGCCAAAAGTCCACCTTACCCGGAGGTGACTGGTGACGCCGCACCGTCCCGGAAGGAGGCAGGCAGCCGTCATCTGGTGGGGACATATTTTCCACAGCCTCTAACCGGGCTGCGCACAACCTTTCTCCAAGCAGGTAGCAGGCCTGGCAGCGCATGGGATCTGTTACTGCCACACGTGCATGGTCCACCCCCAGACAGCAAATACAGACACGGTGCCCATCCCCGACGGGCATCGGTCCTTTGCATGAGGCACAGCTAAAAGCCATACTGCAATTAGACACACCGCTCAGTAGCCCTTGGCTCTAACGGGCGATCTATAGGACAGACAGAATATATATATATATATATAAATATAATATATATACTGCAATACATACAAACCCAATCACACACTGTTTATTAGCCCTTGGCTTTATACAGGGTGATGTAGAACAGGACTAATATGTATATATGTATATAATATAAAAATATCTATACTATATATAAACAAGCTGTGTATAAACCCAATCACACACTGTTTATTAGCCCTTGGCTTTATACAGGGTGAACCTAATATCTATATATGTATCTAAATAAATAAAAATACTATATATAAACAAGATGGGTATAACCTAATCACACACCGTTTATTAGCCCTTGGCTTTATACGGGGTGATATAGGACAGGACAAAAAATATATACTTTCAATGTGTGTGTGCTTGGTGACTGAAGGGAACAGTAGACTGAGTCAATCTCAAGTCGTGCTTGTGAAAAGTAAAGTACTGCAAACTACTGAGTAAGTTCAGCTGTGTGCTTTGTGTACTGTGTGTCCTGCAGATTTTGTCGACTTTACTCGCCTTGCCCGTTAAGAGTTAACTCAAAACAGCTGCTCACCCTGGAGCGCGAGTGATAGACGGAGGAGAGAACGCAACTTAGCGTCACGTTTCCCCTTGGGAGGCAAAGCAATTAGCGGCCCAGCCAGCTAGTTAGCTTCCTCCACTACCGTCTAGGGAAGGCGCCGTTCCCAAACTAATACCGGGAGGGACCGGTAAACAAAAGACAGACAAAAGACAACTAGTCAAATAAGGGCAACCCTCTTAGCGCCGCGATGCGAGACGACTGACTCGCACCGCCGTAACACGGTGAATGGGACTCTTGTTTTTAGCCTTAGCTTAACAAAACAGAGACAAACCCCTTGTCGAAAGAGGCACAGCAGCCAATCCGAAAGGGGCGACAAGGGAGGCAAACTCAACGGAGGGGCCAGCCAGCAAGCCAGCTAGCTACTCCTTGCGAGATATAGCTTCCCACGGTAAACACAGAGCTCTTACCAAAAGCGTCCACTCTCTATAGCCGCCGAGGAAAGACAAGAGGAAGAAGGAAGTGACGCACGGGGCAAAGTGCATGCGGAGGCTCCGCCTCGCGCGCGTCACTTCCCGTACTTTATGCACGGGAATCATCGGTAAGGCGCTCTACAGACGGACAGCGGTTGCCGCCGGGGCTCCCGCTTGGATCTGCGAGGACCGCGCCGCGGTGATACACAAACACACTCGCTCTTTGAGTAAACGCTGCGCGGTATTTCACAAAGATGAACACAATCCATCTCTCACCGCCCGCGTACGCATGCACAAACGAGCACGCTCGCGGGGATTTTCACGGGACTGCGCCCGCTCGCCTCGCCGCCTCTAAACTTCGCTGCGCGGACGAAATAGCCGCCCGCCTCTCATTGAAAATGAATTACTAGCAGGCGGTGACCGCGTACCGTCTGGAATCCCCTTAAGTCTGCTCGTAGCTCCGCCTAGCGGAGGAACTATCATATATTGGAGTGATCCAATATAGCGCTACATAACTCTATGGTTGGGTTGGGGGTGGTTCCGTGAACCCTGCTTTTGAAGGAATGACGTCACTGCGTATACTGACGTGCTTGCGTCACTGAATTTCAAAGCCTGCGAGTAACTGTCCACAACAACAACATCCAGAGGAGAAGAGAAAACTTATCGTCGCCGAGGCACATTAAATTAAAAGGTTTGTGCACACTTTTATACCTTCATAGCGACGTCATATTGTCTGTGATCAGGAAGTCTATTTCCACGTTATTTTATCGAGGCTTGTTTGTTGTTGTTGTTCTGTGTAACATGCTGTGTTGCTAGCGTGGACCAGAGCTAACGTTACCACGGGCAGTAGTAATCCAACGTTAAATATGTTGGCTAAACATGATTCGACTGCAGTCTGTTCGGCATGTTTATGCAGTAAAATGTCCTTATAGCAGCATTTTCGCCGCTCAGTTCATTTTGTTGAGTATGATACAGAGAAGCCTGTTAGCCCAGTGGCTACCAAACTTTAGCTCAAGACCCAAAGAGATTAGAATTGACTGGGACCCAAACGAGCGAAAACAATAGATCTACAAGCTCACAACCGCGTCGTGAATTGACTGGGACCCAAACTAGTGGAAACAACAGATCTACAAGCTCACAACGCGTCACTTTGTGCAGAGTTGAGAGCTTGTAGATCGGCTATTTTCACTACTCCTTAAACATTTTGTTTTCTGTTTCATGGAATGTCTTCATGTATTCATAACATTATGTACTACTTGGTAGACATAGCAATTAAACACAATGCAGGTAACACATGTAAGGGACCTATTAGAAATGTGTCACGACCCACAAATGGGTCCTGACTCCTGACCCACAGCTTGGGAAACTGTGTTAGCCGTTGTAGCTTGTTAGCCACCGAAACTACAACATAACAATGTATGGCTGATGTCTCGTTTTACATTTGATTAAAAAAATGCAGATGTTTATACAATAGCCTATTGGTTGATGCTGTGTTTTCTCATGTGTGGTCTGTGGTGTAGATGCAGCCGCAACCTTTTTTGCAAGAACCATTGGTAGCCCATACGTCAAAACAGAAAAGTGCTATCTGATTGTATTAAACGTCATTAAACTCACCATCATTGCTGCTACATGGAAGGCTTGAATTATCCCCTTTGTATCTGCAAAGTGTTTTAGTTTGATAAAAATCCAGCATAGAGATGTTAAGTTATTTTTTACACTAAATTCCGTGCATGTGCTAAGAGGTAGTTGAGAAGCACCCAATTTGTACCACCTGTTCCTAAATTTTACATGCAGGGGGACAATGCTGGAGTGCTAAATATAAAGTATAGTTTACAGTTTACAGTTTAGGCATTTAGCAGACGCTTTTAATCCAAAGCGACTTACAATACGCAGATCAAATATCACAATAATAAACAAATGTCAGTAGCCTCATCATGTGAATACATTAATGTTTACTTACTTTCATGAATATTTTAGTTTGAATGTTCTTTCAGTGGAAAAGGTTGGGTTTGGACAAAACAAAAACGCCAACATCACACAGCTGATGTCACAGACGGTAGAACAGAATGGTCAATACAAGGAGATACATGCGTGTGTCGTGTTTGATACCATGCAGGTGCAATTTTTAGTTGCAGTCTTTATACTGTGGTGTGACACATGTTTTTAGCAGTACTTAAAATCTATTTTGACTCTGCTGGTAATTTAGTTTTTCTGTGTTTACACTTTACAGTCCTACCTCCGAAACCAAAACAGCCCTGGCAATCTCTTTGATCCAGACATTTCCTAGCTTGAGAGACGACTCAAGTAGCGGCATTGTGAGTACCGCCGGTATATTAACATTTTAGAGGAATTGATGCTAAAATAATCTATTGAACAGTGGACACAATATAACTCCTCTCCCATCACCAGAGTTCTGAGCTGTTTGATCCCCGGTGTTGTCAGACAGACGGACAGACAAAACCTGTTCAAGCCACATCTGGTGGCCACCCTGTCAAAATTTGCCTCAAGTCTTTTCATTTCTTGACAGGGAGTCTGGTACACGAAAGGAGTACCAAGCCCTCCACAGGGTTTCTGGAAGAGAGGCTTCGTAACTGCAGGAAGAAGATGAGATCCAAGAGCAGGCCACGGGGCACACCACGAAGACGGCCACAAAACCAGGAAGCTGGAGCCTGAAGGACACTCATACCAGGTAATAGTTTCAACTGAATAATTTGTTGAAGCAATAAAGCCACATAATTTAGTGATTGGTAATATCCTCATGTGTACATTTGATATATAGATTCTGAGATAACAGACGAAAGAGCCATACAGCTCAAAGAATGGCTGAGAAACAATGTACAGCCCCTCAGCCAAGTGGAACAGCACATGCTCGACACAGCAGTGTACAGGTCAGTAGAAACGCACTGAGGACACTAGCTGCAGCACTCGTCCAACGCCATTTTCCTCTGTATTTGCCTCATGGTACTCTTATCACAAAGTCATTCAAATCTAAACTAGAACTACACTTCAGGTGCCAACTTTCACCGTGTGTTCTGCTTGCACACAAGCAGAGCGTGCCCAGGTGGGCTCACCACTGGTGATGGCAGTGACATCACCAGGAATGCTGGTCCCTCATTGTCTGTTAATGATGACATTGCCAGAAATGCTGGTCCCTGATTGGGTTACAGGCTTAAACACTCACAGCTACTATCTACATATGCAGCCGAACACATAGCCCCTCTCAGGACCCCAAAATCACCTCTTTTTATATTTTGACTTTTTATATTTTGTAGATTGGCTCTCTCTGATACGCAGCGCTACCACTGTCTGGTCTCGGATGAATACAGCGTCGTTCAGATGTTGTTGAGATGCTTTAAAGATACCCAGAACTGCACTAGGAGAGCGCGGAAACGTGTGCGAAGCGCCGCAAATCGGCGATGCCGTTAGGTATCATTAATTTATCTGTGAAAATTTAGTTGCTTTTTCCAAACTGTATCTTGCTTCCTTATTACGTCACATGTCCCGCCTCCCCACGGCGTCTTTTGGCTAGCTGGTAGTGTCAGCCTGTCTCGGATAGATCAGAGGCAGGAACGTAGCCAACCACACCGCGGGGAGGCGGGACATGGAAGCGAGATACAGTTTGGAAAAAAGCTACTAAATTTTCACAGATAAATTAATGATACCTAACGGCATCGCCGATTTTCGGCGCTTCGCACACGTTTCCACGCTCTCCTAGTGCAGTTCTGGGTATCTTTAAAGAATCTCAACAACATCTGAGCGACACTGTATTCGTCCGAGACCAGACAGTGGTAGCGCTGCGTATCAGAGGGAGCCAATCTACAAGCAAGGAACTGTATTTACCAATATAAAATATCAAAATATAAAAAAGGTAAATACAGGAACGAAAGGAGCTACCGAACACAGTACTTGCTCGCTCTGCTGGCTTGGGTGAGAAGGCTCAAAATGTGGAACATCTATCACCAGCCATCAATAAAGTGCAACTCGTTAGCCTCCCTCAAAACTGCCATAAAAGGACACCAGTCTTACATTTTTTGTCTTATCCTTTTAACATTCTTGTTCAGTTGTACTGTTTTACTTACTGTAATTAATCGGAACCTGCGGCAGTGGCTCAGGAGGTAAGAGGCACCAGAAGGTTCCCTGTTCGATCCTGGGCTCCTCAGAGTTTCTGTGGAAGTGTCCTTGAGCAAGACACTGAACCCTAATCACTTATGATGAGCATGTTGGTGCCTTGTGTGGTTTCCTCTGCCATCGGTCAGTATATGTGAAAGTGCCTTGGATAAAGGCACTATATAAATTCCCCATTCTTTTTGTTTCATCAAACAGGGCCATGTGTATAAGGGAGAACAGGTGGGACATCCAAGAGATCCTGAAAGAATTCCCACATCTTACCACTCCGGGCATGGTAAGTTGTGAAGGAGTATACATTTACATATGAGGCTGCATTGTTTATGATTATTATTTATCAGTATGTTAGCTGCCACATTGAATTATTTTTTTTCTCATATTTTTAGATTGCAAGACTTCTCGGTCTTGGATGGAGAGGCTGCGCCCAAACTTTTTGAGACCTGGCTGCCGCTCTTCACCAATAAGATCTTACACCTGGCAAGACGGGAGAGGAAGTTAACCTCTTCAGTTGATGGATTAACACCTGGTAATACATTATTATAGTTGTTGTTGTACATCAGACTATGTAAATGTTTCAACCCTAACCCTTTTTTACTACTAAATGACAAAATCACATAGCCTGACTGTTCATTTTACCATCTGAAAGCCCTTCCTACTGTAGCCATTGGGCATTGCCAAAGAGACAGTCTTCAGTGATTGGTTCACCCCCTGATTAATCGCAATAGTTGCAAAGCAGATGATTGTAATGCAACTAGGGGGGGCCAATACACAATATTAGCGTTAATCGTGATAAACACTCATGAAAATCGTATTGTGGAGATTTCATTTATCGTGATATCGTCCTCAGTCATGCACTGGGATCAAGTCACCTTTTATTTGACGAGCTGCATATCTGGTATCGTATAATATAGTACTTGATAGTCTTTTGTTCACTTTCTATCAAATGTCTTTGCCAATAAATAGCCGATCTACAAGCTCACAACACGTTGTGAGCTTGTAGATCTGCTATTTTTTAGCAAATGTTCCACCCCAGGATAATGTTTTTTGATTATCACGATAATATCGTAAATTGCAATTTATTTTGTCACAGTAACCATGATATGACATTTTTATATCGTCCCATCCCTACATGCAACCCTTATCTGTGGTATTATGTGTCTGGCTTACTAACCAGATTTTATTTATTCCTGGAATTGTATTTACCGCTTTAATAGCGAGATAGACGCGATCGTTGTTATGATTGATTTGGGCTGGTGCCAGTCTACAAATCAGATATGCCATTCCACATATTGATACCTAATTTTCTTCCTACAGTTTGTTTGGGGGAACTGGCTCTGAGTCAGCTACCAGCGCTGCTTCCGCCAACAGTATACAAAGTTGGGCGAAAAGTAGTTCACCATACAGTCGAGGAATCCAGCATGGCCTTCATCGACCATAAGCCTGTAAGTCCCCCTGCATTGGTTTGAAGTTGAACCCAGCATCCATATGATATTCATGGGTCGGTATTATCAAAAAACGGCAGATCTACAAGCTCACAATGCTTTGCATGTGACATGTGTGTGTCGAGCTGGTAGATCGCCTATTTTTGGTGAAAAGAGATTAGGTGTAGATGGAAAATGGTAGTCCAAATGCAGATCCAACCCAGGTCCAGGCCTAACCTATAGAATAGGGCTAAATCAGAAATTAGCCTACAAAACAAATATGTTGCTACATACTGTACATGTACTGTAAGCCCCTCCCAAACAGCAAAATGTGTTCCCGGCCTGAATGGGTTAAGATGAGAACATCATGCTTGACCGCCTGTTATAGAATAATTCAGAAAATGTATTTAGTAACTATCAGTAAACACTGTAACTTGCTTACTCTTTGCTTTTCAACAATCATTTACTGGTTGATTTATCTTGTTTTTTTGTTTTGCTTTGTTTTTCCTTTCTCAGCCTGCAACAAACTTGGTGGGGTACCTCGAGGAAGCGCGGGTATCAAGGCCATACCCCCATGTCCTGTCACTGGGGAATGACATCCGCCACACATCCCAGGCTTTCGTCAGGAGGCTTTAGAGCAGAATACCCTGCTTTGGACTGTCGATGTCTGTTTTAAGGACTACTACATTTTTGGTGTCGAATACCCTAAGCAGTGTGCTCCGGTTTGGGAATTACTACAAAATGCAGTCTATGAGATGGGCGGAGAAGAATCGAAGCCTGTCAAGTTTCTGCGTGCTTCAATACTTGCTTGCAAGTAAGTAGAGACTGTGGACTTGTGGACTTAAAACTTCTGCTGCTCATTCTTTTTTTCCCCCCTCCATTGTCAAGTTTCTGCGTGCTTCAATACTTGCTTGCAAGTAAGTAGAGACTGTGGACTTGTGGACTGAAAACCTCTGCTGCTCATGATTTTTTTCCCCCTCCAGTGTTGTTCATTGGCTCTGACAACACGGTTTGGGTCTATATTCGTTATTTTTTATTTTTTTGTCAAGTGGATTGAAGTGTATCATCCAACAAACAGAATACAGTATTAATGCAGTACTCCCTTAACCAATGATAAGTCAGCATGTATTGTCTCATCATGACTTGAGGCCTCTTATAAAGTATCTCTCCTAGCCATGTGTAAACACATTTTTGGACACTGCTTCTACACATTTTGACCTAAAATCACGCTGTGACCTGAAGGTCGCTTATCTCCCGATTAGGGGGTCTTACTTGTTTATAGTGTGGTTGTTTACTATTGATGCAGTAGCCTATAGTTCTTTTAAGGTTTTAAAAGTTTTGTTGCAAATTACAAGTTGTATATTGTTTTTAATTGTTGGAGAAATAGTTTGCACTATTGTTACTTCATTGATATTGATTGAAAATAAATACTTTTCTAAGATAACAACATTTTAAAATGGTTTATTCCATATTATATTATTTTCTTGACCAAGTATAGGATTTAAAAGGGTTTGTAATTTAACAATATATGGGTATTCTATTGCAGTTAATATGAACCAGCATTTGGATGGAATATTTAATAAATGTGTGTAGTTAAAATAACCCAGAATTGTAGTTAATTTGGGCACAACATTAACCTTTCATTGGGTAGAATTGATCCAGGGCTGTAATTAATTTGACCCAGCATTTGGGTTAAATGTGTGCACAATAGTTAACCAAATCATTGGGTAGAATCGACCCAGGGCTGTAATACATTTGACCCAGCTATTGGATTAAATAATGTAACCCATCTGTTGGGTTAAAATTATCAACCCATTTTGTTGGGTCAAATTAACTACTGTTGGGTTGGTCCACTATTGATCCCCGTGTTGGGTTAAAAAATAACTCAAGTTGGGTTGTTGGTAACCCAACATTTTTTAGTGTGTATGTTCCCTGCTCAACTTAAAAAAGGTTCTATGTTCCCCAGCCAACTTAAAAAGGTTCTATGTTCCCCACTCATCCGAAAATGCAGCAAACATTCATTTCAAATTATTAATAACAACTCAAAACACACAATAATGGGGAGAAATTACAAATACTAGTGGGACAGGGGACATTAGGGACATCTGGACACCATACTTTTGTTATGACTGGGCATCTGGACGAGTGGGCACCTTTTTTTGACGGGGAACATATAGTAGATCCTTTTTTTATTTGAGCGGGGAACATAGACGGAAGGGTGGGTGGGGAACATAGAACCTTTTTGGGGGGGAAGTGGGGAACATAGAACCTGGGGAACATTGAACCTTTTTGGGGGGGAAGTGGGTAACATAGAACCTGGGGAACATAGAACCTGGGGAAGATAGGGAGGACCACGACGAAACACTGCGCAGCATTCCAAGGACAGGTTTTTCTGTGTTTCCGTGTTTGCAGCCGCATCCAAACACGTAAATATTAGGCGGGTTGCTTCAAGGAAAGACAGGAAGTGGTCGACTGCCCGTCACAGTGCCCGAATTGCACAAACAAGCCGCATGTGTGTGTGTGTGTGTGTGTGTGTGTGTGTGTGTGTGTGTGTGTGTGTGTGTGTGTGTGTGTGTGTGCATGCGTGCGTGGCCGCGTGTGTACATGTGTGCATGCGTGCGTATGTGTAGGCGGAGCGGCTCAGGGATAAACACAAAGGCTTGTTATTGTCGGGAATAGGGATCACAAGATTTACTTTTCAAGAGATTTACTTTGCTCTGAATCAGAGCATAAACCAAAAAGACTGGCTGCTTGGTCTGTAACAATGACGGCAGCTATGATAAAAAAGAATCACACATCGCTCTGCACTTCAAGGCCCCTCGGGGACAAAGGCATCCACATCTATCCTCATAGTTTTGAAACAAAGACACACCCCCCCCCCCCCCCCCCCCCTCCACCACCTTGCTATTGCAGTCGGAAGACCCAGGGGCTAAAGGAAGATCCTCCAAGCTTCACATTAGGGATGGGATGATATGAACATTTGTGTATTTTTTGGCAAAGACATTTCATAGAGAGTGAAAAAAAGACTAGCAAGTACGTATATTATAAGTACCTTTTACCAATTATAGAGGGTTTAAGTGGTACTGGATATGCAGCTCGGCAAATAAAAGGTGAATTGATCCCAGTGTGTGACGGAGGACGATATCACGATAAATTAAATCTCCACAATACGATTATCGTGATTGTTTTCCTTGCTATTGCAGTCGGAAAGGCCCAAGGGCTAAAGGAAGATCCCCCTAGCTTCACATGGCGTCTGTCTGTTATGAATAATAGCTGAGGGCGGCGGAGCAGTTAGCCTGTAGATGAGGTCTCACTGCTTGAGTCTCTACTTACGACCGAAGGAGGGCAAGCGACTCGTAGGGCCTGCGTACCGGCGGCCTCGCAGTGGGCCTCCGACGCTCCTACTGCCCCGGGGCGACATTTTCAGGGATTCCCCGTCTCCACCTGCCTGCCTCCCCCTATCTCCTGCTTTTCCTACTCTCATCTCTTTTTCCTTCTTTTTGCGTGAAAACACCCCGCTCAACACACACGTGTACACACACACACACACACACACACACACACTAGGGATGGGATGATAAGTGATATTATCGTTTATCATGATAAAAAACAAACTCATGATAATCGTACCGCCGAGGTTTAATTGTCTCCACCAGCCGAAGGCTGAGGGAGAGTATGTTTTCCCCTCCGTCCGTCCGTCCGTCCGTCCGTCCGTGCGTCCGTCCGTCCGTCCGTCCGTGCGTGCGTGCGTCCGTGCGTCCTCGCAGTTTGTGAGCAGCTAATCTCAGTCACCGTTGGCCCGATCGCTGCCAAACTGAGCACACACACTGGATGCTAATTCAGAACCTCTGCCCCACATTTTTTACATCAGCCTCATGGTGGCGCTATAACAGGCCGATTTGTGTGGCCTGGTGGAGACCTGTGCTCGGAAGAGCACTGCTTCTAGTTCATCATGATTTGGTCCTCCATCATGCACTGGGATCAATTCACCTTTTATTTGCCGAGCTGCATATCCGGTACCACTTAAACCCTCCATAATTGGTAAAAGGTTCTTATAATATACATACTTGATACAATCTTTTTTTCACTCTATCAAATGTCTTTGCCAAAAAATAGCCGATCGAGCTTGTAGGTCTGCTATTTTTTGGCATATGTTTCGCCCCAGGATAATGGAATTTTCACGATAATATCGTAAATCGCGATTTATTTTGTCACAATAACCGTGATATGAAATTTTCATATCGTCCCATCCCTAACACACACACACACACACACACACCTCTCTATAATATAAACTCCCTTCTTCTTCTTCTTCCCAGAGGACGCCCGGGGGGCCTTGTTCATATTCCCAACCTCTTATTGTGTTTCATCTCCTTCCTTATGACACAGAACTGTCCCCCTGGAGAGCTCGTGTACCCTCAGCCAGGGAGCCATAGAGAACGCATGGTTAACCCCATTTTGCTCCGTCTATTCAAAGCGTTCTTCTCCACAAAAGCTTCGGCAGCCCAGAGAAGTCATCGGCGTGGAGCTGAAGAGCCTGTATCCATTCAACACATTCGGAAGAAGAAGAGAAGGATATTTCTATCTTTTTTTCCCCTCTGAAAAGGTGAGTTTCTGCAGCAATAGATACAGCGCGCAGCTTATCGTCGTTGTCGGGTGGAAACCTTGTATGTCCAAAACCGTTCGTTTTGAAATTATCATCTAAAACATGATGTAAACTAGTGAAAACAGCCGATCTACAAGCGCACAACGCCTCGCAGTGCGAGGCGTTATGTGCTTGTAGATCTGCTGTTTTCACTACTTTTGCGCGATACGAGGTTTCCGCGCGACAGTGATGTTATGAAATGATGGAAAAGCCTGTTCACTGAGCTCGGGAAAAACTGTAGCTGCTGTTGACTGATTTATTAACATTTCTGAATGGAACCACAGGTGGGGGTGACAATAGTGCAATTTTAGGGTCCTTGCCAGTCATTCAACAACATAACACATGCGGTTTAAATGCAATAAACGAATCGCTGTAACAAAGCCATAAAAAAATCCAAAACACCCTCCTCCGGGTGCTGCTCGCGCTCGTGCACATTTCCGCTCACACACGTGTCTCGTGCATTTCCCCGGTAAACAAAATGAGAAATTGAAAAAAGGGGGGAAGACTATAAGGCCTCTGAATTGATTCCAAAGCAAAATGATATACGTACCATACGTGCCATGTAATATAGCTGTCAAAGGAGACTAGGGTTATCTGCCATAAGGTATGACACATAGAAATGTAAATGGACAGATGGGGGGAGGGAGAAAAAAAACCTAGGGAGAAGCAGGGGCGTCACTATAGGGGGAAAGTGGGACTGAGTTGCTATAGGGCCCAAGGTGGAGGGGCCTTAATTATTTTATACTTTAGCTATTGAAAAATAGCAGATATATAAGCTCACAGCGCGGCACTGAGTGCCACGCTGCGAGCTTGTAGATCTGCTATTTTTGAAAAGTCGTGAAAAGGTGCAAATAATCTTTGAATAACTTTGTAACTCAAATTTTGCTTCTGGGGGGTCCCTGCAACTAAATATTTTGAGATGGAGGTCCGTGGCCAAATGCACATCATTTTGGGGGTCCTTCACATGAAAAAGTTTGAGCACCACTGACATAGGAACATAGGTTTTTCAAAAAAAAAACTTCAAAGACTTGCACAAATTTTCTATTTTTCAATTTCAGTTAAAGCACAAAATACCGCAGTGATGAAAAAGTTTGAGCACCACTGACATAGGAACATATGCTTTTCAAAAAAACCTTCAAAGACTTGCACAAATTTTCTATTTTTCAATTTCAGTTAAAGCACAAAATACCGCAGTGAATCCTTGTACCCAGGGCCCAGAATTTGGTGTGACGCCCCTGGGGAGGAGGAGAATAAACCTCTTCTCTCTGGAATAACCTCATCCCCCCACTCCTCCACTCCCACTCCCTTCCTTGCCCTGTGTGTCTGTCTGTCTCCCTCTCTTTCACTATCTCTTTCACTCTGTCTTCCCTCAGCACACGCTCCTTCGTTTTCCCGGTCACCCCGGCCCCCTCGTTCACCCCCCTTGCCCCCCCCCCCTCCCCCCCTCTCTCGCTCGGCGCGTAATTCAATCATCCCAAGGAGATGGATATCCGTCCCCTAGGAGCGCTTACGCTCTCCATTTCCTAAAGCGCTTGATCAGATTAATTGATTGCCCCCCCCCCCCCTCCCCGCCGTTCAACCCCCACAGCCCCCTCCCTCCCTCCCCGTCTCCTCCCCGAGCGTGAGGCGAGGCTGGTGGTGGCGGAGGAGGCGACGGAGGAGGGGGAGCTGGAATCAGGTTTGCATTGATATTTCTTTTTTTTATAAAAAGCCGGTTCCCCCCCCCCCCCTCTCTCTGCCCCCGGACAGGACCCCATAAAAGGACAAAAGGGAATAGATAGAGTACATGAGCCGGCGGAGGGAACAGTGGGGGTAGAGGGGGGCGGTGTCTGGAGGGGGGGAGGGGCTTTATAAAGAGGACAAAACACTGACCTTAAAGCGTACAGGAGGTGCGACGCGCAGCAACACAAGATATGGAAACATGATAAAGTAGATAAGCGATCGATGTAATGAAATAAACAGGAGCGTTTAGGAGCGTGCATGCGTGTGTGCGTGTGTGCGTGCACGGCTGCACATACTGTATGCACGTCCAAGTGTCTGCACGCCACGTGGCTGCAGGGCCGCATGAGAACAGCGAAGGGGAGGGGGTGGGTGGTGTGCGGGGGGTCGGGGGCAGTGGTGTAAAGTAACTAAGTACATTTACTTAAGTACTGTACTTAAGTACAATTTTGAGGTATTTGTACTTTACTTGAGTATTTCCAATTTCCAAAACGTTTACTTCTACTCCTCTACATCTTGGATTCAAATATTGTACTTTTACTCCACTATGTTTATTTGAACACTTTAGTTACTAGTTACTTTGCAGGTGTAAATTATAATATTATAAAACCCACATTAAAGCTATACTGTGTAAGATGCTCAACTAGTGGTCAGTAGCCCTATAGCAAACCGCGGTCGCGTTCGCGTCTTTCGCCCGTTTTTCGTACCTTCATACCCCCGCGTCTGCCTCCACAACGCCGAGAGCTATCTTTAGAGGGGTCCCTGGTTCCTGTGCGTTCAGGCATTCCGGAGAAACGGACTACTTCACCCTGCCTGGTAGGCGAGATTACCTTTTGAGTAAAGAGACACACGGGCGACTACAAATATGGCGACCCCACTTCAAGATGCGCTGTGATTGGCCGGTAGTGTACCATGTGTGCATGATCGGCGATGTGATTGGGCAACGTATACACAACGTATACAGATGATGCAGATTACGTCATTTTGGCGCGAAATCCGGTCCACGGCCAGGATCATAGAAAACATATAAAGAGAAGGCTTCAGAAGCTGAAAATAACGGAGTGGGTGTTCTAAAACTTTAGCGATTTAACAGTTAGGACAATTTTAAGATTTGTTTTATAAAAAAAGTTACATGGTACAACTTTAACACACTTTAGCCCTATTTTATACCTTGGCTATTTGAAAATAGCCGATCTACAAGCTCACAATGCGTCGCATCGCAAGTACATTTTGAATTCTGGACTTTTACTTGTAAGGGTGCCCACACACCAAAATACCTAGAGTGGAATCCGCCAATGCATTTCAATGAGAATGGAGCGTTTTTTTGCCAGTAGAGGATTTCTGCAAAAAAAAGCTCCATTCTCATTGAAATGCATTGTATTTTGGTGTGAGGGCACCCTAACAGAGTACATCTATAGTGCAGTATTGATACTTTTACTTAAGTACAACATGTGAGTACCTTTTCCACCTCTGGCCGCATGAGAAGAGCAAAGGGGAGGGGGTGGGTGGTGTGCGGGGGGTCGGGGGTGGAGTCAACCCCAACAGGCCAGACAGGGAAGACAGGGAGACCTCAGCTCATCCATTATAACTGAGAGCCAAGTGACAGCCATGTCTCCTGATTGCAGTGTCCCTATGGAGCTAGCTCTCTCTGTCTCTCTCTCCCTCTCCCTCTCCCTCTCTCTCTCTCTCTCCCTCTCTCTCTCTCTCTCTCTCTCTCTCTCTCTCTATCTCCCTCCCCTCATGGGGCTGGGGAGTGCAGCAGTTCCAGTCCTTTGGCTCCTACATTGTGGTAGGAGCCAAATACACACAGATGCATACTGTATCTATGTACACGCACTCACACACGCACGCACGCACACACATATACAAAATATACAGGCACCTCTCCTCTCTTATCTATCTGCAGCACATGTTTCTCATACGTGTAGAGCTTTTACCTGCGTGAGCCACATTACAGTCGAGCCTTTTACCTCTGGAGAGCCAAATTACTTCTTGGATGCAACCTTCCCTCTTTCAACTCGCCCTTGACATTTGGTTACCTAGCATTTCTGCCGCCGCATGTGTAGACTTAACACACGTGTACAGTCAGTGCACACACGCATGCATGCATGCATGCACGTACGCGCACACATGCAAGCATTCACACATAAATATATAAACAAACGCATTAACATAGCTGCTTGTCGGTCAGGTATATATTTTCTTTTTAAATAATATTTAACACACAAGCACAGCATCTATTCTAACGCATGATATTTTGAGATTCGTAAGAATGTAAAGCGCGTTGTAAATAACATTTATTATTATTATTATTATATGCTCTCAACAAATAATGTTTGGGAGGGTTGTGGCTGCTTTCAAGCTAATATTACGTTAAGTATACATAATATTTAAAGTCCTCAGTGTTAATTTAACTCTGAGAGTATACAAATGGACCCAAATGCACCCATAATGGTGCAGATGAAACTTAGTAGTAGTACAGACCTCAGCTGATGAAGGTAGTAAGAAAATGTTGCTACTCTTCCTCCCAGTGGAGAAAAAAGGAGGAAATAAAGTAAACTGAATGAAAATTCATTATCTGGGTTTAATGGTTTAATGCCCACACAACTCAAACAAATAGAGGCTGATTAGGTTCAGCTGCTCCATAAACAACACTGCATCGTACTCTCAGTATCCAAATAGGGCTGTTTCCAAACACACATACACACACTGAAAGTACCGATATTGATCCAAATTCACTTCCAACCCTGTTCCCCCAGAATCATAATTATTGCTAACAAAAAATATTGATAGAGGAAGGGGACTCTGGGTAATATCTCCGCAGCAGATCATGCCAAATTGGTTAACGTTCTCTCTCTCGACTATTAGGTATGGGGCAGCCTATAGTCCAGTAGTATATGGATGTGAGAGGGGTGCTGTTTAAGATATGAGGGGGATGACTCAATGACAGTCCAAAGCCAAGCGTTGCTGTTCGCTGCTGCTCCCTGCTGCACGGAGGGGGGATGACTAGAGAGGAGGAAGAAGTTGTTTTCTCCCAATTTAGTCTTTATGTCATGTTTTCTAGACTTTAATCGGGAGGACGGAAAGCAAACTTTACTCCTTCTGTACCACTCAAGTGCACGAAACATAGCGCTTCTGAGTTTTACAGGTGTGTTTTTCATTCAAATATGTTGGTTGTTTACGTATCTCATGGTCAGTTTGAGGAGTGTAATTATTTCTTGAGTGCTATTTGCATCATGTGGAGCTTCCAAGAGATGGTGGGTTGAACTCCTCACACGTGATGTCTCTCTCTCTCTCTTTCTCCCTCTCTCTAACTTTCTTCCGTTCTTTCTCATTCTTCTAACAGGCCGCGCTCTCAGGCTGAGATTGATCCTGAGCTGCTGTCTTGAACCTGTGCCCTGAGGGCAGCTCAGTGCAAACACACACAACACAACAGCCTTCTCCCCATGCACACTCCAATCACGGTTACACTCTCCTCTCCACATAACACACACACACATGTACATACGCACGCACGCACGCACGCGCACACACACTCAGTCTGGACTGATTTACAAGTACAGAGGCTCGGAAGAGACTGATTATAACAACAAGAAATGCTTTTCGAAACAGGTGTGCATGCTACTTTATAAGACAAACCAGCATTGAACTATAGCAGCTTCAAACAAACATCAGGAACCCAAATGCCCATGGAGTGATTTGTTCACGTGGGGAGCTGACTCACAGAGTCACAGAGCGAGAGCAATAAAGTCATCTGTCTGGGAGAATTATAAAAATCATATACAGTATGTATGTATGGCACGATACAAAACAAAAGGAAAAAATCAATAAGCATAACGGCTGCATTAAATATGACAGCAACAATTTCACACAGCACATTTCATTTACAGAATGGCTTTCAGGAGAGGGCACAAAAGAAAGTCATTATTTCTTTGTTTTCTTTTCCTGCGAAAGCAAAGGTTCATTTGAGCGTTTTGCATTAATAATACATATGGAAGACAGATGCCTTCAACATGTTTTCACCTGGAGAAAGACAGTTAACTAAACAGGAAAGCTCACTTGCTCTGCTGACACTCTCTCGCTCTCTCTCTCTCTCTCTCTCTCACTTTGAAGAATGGAAAGGGGAAGAAAAGGGCATATTTGCTTTGATTCATTTATCCTCGGCTAGGATGTATAAATGTCATTAAGCGTTGGTCGGTGCACGCTGGCTGGGAAATTATGGAGGAGCCGGCAGTGTGGTGGGAGAGCAGTCATAAAGAAACATGGTGATTAGAAGAGGAGAAATCCCACACAGCACATCAGATGAGGCCTAACAGCTCTGTAGAGACTTGCATGTTCTAAACAACTGTGTGTTTTAACATGCAAACAAACACACACACACACACACACACACACACACACACACACACACACACACACACACACACACACACACACACACACACACACACACACACACACACACACACACATCCACAAGCCTAGCCTATATCACTTTGCGATTGATGGATTAGGCGATTGGCACTGGGAGACAGGCAGCGCCTTACAAGTTGCGAGTCAATCCACACCGCCTCCTACAGCAGTGGTTCTCAACCTTTTCAGGCCGCGACCCCCAAAATAATCATATTTCATAACAGGGGACCCCCCCCCCCCCCCCCTGTGGCGCGAGGTAAATAAACCTCGCGCCACATCCCTAAAAACACAATCCAGAGAGGCTCAGGCTTCAGAAGGCCTCGGATCATTTTATTCATTTCATTAAAAAAGCCGAACATGTTCGGGATAGGCACACTGGACGTCGTTCCGGAAGCGGCGCTGAACATTTGGTGAACATTGGGGGGCTCAAAAATGTATTTTAAACCATTTTTAATGGAATATATCGTCGGACCATGTAAAATGGTTAGCTGGCTAGCGTAGGACGAGCCAGGACCACCCACGACTCTACAAGCAGCTCAGGGTAAGTCAATTAATAAAAAAATCAAACCTCGGTTCGAAGTGGAGCCGTGAATTTGAGCAGTTCCAGGTCTATGTTTTTGATTGAAGTGATTTGTAATTATAATCAAAATCTACAAAGTATTTACAAAATAAATAACTTTTGAACGGCTCTTTGAAAAGAACGGATCCCAGAGATTCGGCTCACTTCAAAGTGACATAAATCCCATCCAAAAAATCGGCTCACTTCAAAGTGACATAAATCCCATCCAAAAAATCGGCTCACTTCAAAGTGACATAAATCCCATCCTCCCATCCAAAAAATCGGCTCACTTCAAAGTGACATAAATCCCATCCAAAGAATTGCGCATGGGCAGATCCTGTTCATTCTCGACTGGACACAGACTCTGGTGAGACAGGACACACATTGCCACTCAGAGGGAGCCCATGTGCTCTGCACACGGCTCCAAAAAGAATTGTATTGGATTGAAATAAAGCCGAACATGTTCGGGATAGGCACAGAATGAGTTGAAAAGTCATTAAATTGTCACTTTAGAAATGTGCAGATACGCAGATATACACTTAAAACTTGATGTTGGTTTGTTTACTGTTTAGTGAGAAAACATACACAAAATGTAGCACATTAAGTTAATCATCTGGGGACCCCAGACAGGTTGAGAACCACTGTCCTACAGGATAGGAGCTCGCTGCGGACCGAGAGACGAGTGAAAGAAGCTGCCTTCGTCACCTCCAGCATCGAAAAGCATCTGAGGACACCTGATAATAAGGGCGGCCGGCCCGGCTGTGATTGAAATGAAGCCGGTAATGACGATGATGAATGGTGTTTGCGTCCCACCTATCAGGATTTCAAAGGGCACTGTGTGATGCCAAGGTGGAGCCCAGTGTTGGGGTTTCGCACTGCGCTCCAACTGCTCCAGAGTTGCGGAATAATTCCAGGGATATTCTCCTGTGCATGTCTAGGTAAAGTCTTGGTTTTACCCCACCAATTTATTTTAATTAATCAAACTCATGGGATAATGTAAAAAAAACAGAAAATGACAATGCATGATCCACTTGCTACTTTGAATATATACATACAGTATATCAATACATTTCCAAAGGAACATTTGCAAGTTTCTAATTGGTTCCCAATGGCTTTCTCCTAAAGGTTATTTAATGCTCTTGAGGGCCTTAAACCCTGTCAGTGATGTTAAAAAGTAAGAGGCTTCTTTCCTGCCAATGTGAGCCGACGGTACTATCATATAGCACAGCCTCCTACCTTCCACGCAATGCGGTTGCCTTTGGTGTCGTGCTCCAGGGCGATAGGGAAGTCCCCGCGCTCGTAGAACTTGCGGAAGGCCGTGGGTTTGGCCGGACGCTCGCGGAAAGCCCCTGCCGCAGGCGGTCCCACCACCTGGACGGACAGAAAACACAAACAACAAAAATAAAGACCTGGAAGGGGAGATAGCATTCATGGCACACAGACAGACAAGAGACGAGATGAGTGGTGAAGACTAGGGATGGGACGATATGAAAATGTCATATAACGATTACTGTGACAAAAGAATTCGCGTTTTATGATATTATCGCGCTAATCAAATTCCATTATCCTGGGGCGGAACATTTGCCAAAAAATAGAAGATCTACAAGCTCACAACGCGTTGCAGCGCGTCGCGTTGTGAGCTTGTAGAACGGCTATTTTTTGGTAAAGAGATTTGGTAGAGAGTGAAAAAAAGATTGTATCAAGTACGTATATTTACATTTATTGGTAAAAGTACCTTTTACCAATTATAGAGGGATTAAATGGTACTGGATATGCAGCTCAGCAAATAAAAGGTGAATTGATCCCAGTGCATGCGGAGGAGGATGATATCACGATAAATTAAATCTCCACAATACGATTATCGTGAGTGTTTTTTATCATTCACGATAAATGATAATATCGCATATCGTCCAATCCCTAGTGAAGACAAAAGAGAGAGAGTCAGAGAGAAATAGAGAAATAGATTCACGCCGGTGAGAGCATTGTCTTAGGAAAGACAAAGACAGTTGAACTGTGAGGGGTATTTTCCTACTGGAATAGAATCACTCCCAGTCCCAATCCATTTTCTTAAAGGTAATTCAGGGAGACAGATGCGAATGTTCTTCCTCTCCACTCAGACAGACATACTACAAAAGATGATACAAATAATATGTGTGACTGTCTGTGTGTGTGCGCGCGTGTGTGTGTGTGTGTGTGTGTGTGTGTGTGTGTGTGTGTGTGTGTGTGTGTGTGTGTGTGTGTGTGTGTGCCGTGCGTGCGTGCGAGCGTGTGTGTGTGTGTTGGCCCAGAGGCACTGCCAGAGGCATTGCTAGCATCATCTTTTCTCGTCCTCTGTATTGGCTGCTGTTATTTTTGTTGTGGTGGCGGTGTTGGTGTTTGTAGGGATGCTGACGGAGGAAATAGTTTTCATACAATAACTCCAACTCGGTACAACAAGCACATTAGAGTCAAATGGAAGTGCGCAAACGGAATGAGTCTGCAACAGTGTATTAATATCACATTACTGACAATAAACGACACAACAGCAGCTGTGGAGGAACACTCATTCACGACGATAAGGCACAGAACAAATACATTAGGGCCAAGTGTCAGGCAAATGAACTCTTCTGTGCGCCGACTGACTGAAGATCCACAGGTTGCACCGGAGACATTTTCAACATCTGAGGAATTTGGACAGCGAGTGATTGAACACATTAGAGGTTTGTAACGGCATCCTGTGGCAGGCGAGCGGCGGATCGCTGGAGCCAATCATCTCTAAGCCTGCGTCCCCCCGTGCGCGTCCCTCGCCATCTGTGTCGCACTGCTACATGACTGGCAGATGTGTCACTGTCATTAATCCTCAGATTACCGCCCATCGAGAGACGGAGTCAGAGTGTGGTGGGACCAGTACGTGCAATGGTACAGAGAACCATGCCAAACTGGTTTCTGAGTATCTTTGACGTGAAGGTCCCCTTCAGAACAACTCCAGAGACTTTTATGTTATTTCGGGTTCTGGTCGACTTTACTGAGTTTGTGTTTACATGTCTGGCAGTAGTGTTGCCTGCTTATTGCATAATACGAAAAAACATTTTACAAAATGAGTAAAAAAAAAAGAAAGAAAAAAAAAGGCCCTGGAGCGCAAGCTAAATCAGAAAATAATGCACTTCAAGTTGCTCCTGTTATGTGGTGCAACTGGTGTGAGCATGGCAAGGCCCCGGAGAAATAGGAAAAGAGAGGAAACTATTACAAGGGATCTGGAGTGGGCGTCTCTCAGCACTGCATTTAAACAGTCTTAATGCACCGTGGGATTGTGGTGCAGGCATTTCAAATGAATCCGTTTGGAGCGTTTGTTTACCATGCCGGAGAGTACTGAATAATATTATGCTGAATTAATAGGCACAAGTTTGCGTACCTGCAGGAGAGGGAGTACGCAAACAAAATGTCTGTGACTAACAATGCGTGTAAACCGCACGAGTAAAAAGGCTCTCCACAGCGTAAGCCCCTCTGTAATATCCAAAACGAAATTCATTCCAACAAATGTTAGGCCATACGCCTGTGGGCATGTACCCTTGTATTGTTTTAACTCCCATTCATCATGAATACGCAAAGTGCGAGTCTGCCTCATCAGAAGAATACAGTTTCACTTGCGAGCGTTCCAAGGACAAACAGCCACTCAATCCTCAAGTGTTTGATGCTCTTTGATGTTGTGAGCCACAACCCAGTCAGTCAGTCAGTCAGTCAGTCAGTCAGTCAGTCAGTCAGTCAGTCAGTCAGTCAGTCAGTCAGTCAGTCAGTCAGTCAGTCTGTCTGTCTGTCTGTCTGTCTGTCTGTCTGTCTGTCTGTCTGTCTGTCTGTCTGTCTCTGTCATTGCCATTCCTCTCTGTCTCACACAGTCCTAGCAGGGGGGAATAGGCAGTGTGGTAAAGCTTGCAGATCAATGACGTAGCAGCAAGCAGGAGCAACAAAGCCCTCATATCCAGGCAGCTCGGACGGCCGTTGAGCCACGCTGCATGGCACAGCACAGGAGGGCCAAAAATAGCCCAAGCTGGACCGGCTAGTGAGGGGGGAGAATGAACCCAGACTGTATTGACTGGCTGAGTGGCCAGGAATGATGACAACCGCTGAGGTGAACCGCCAAGGTCCATGGCCAAGGTGTAATACCCTTCACAGCAGCTCCCCTGCTTTCTCTCCAATTATCGGCCATAGCACACAGGAACACACACATGCATATACAGTATGTACCTGCATGCACGCACGCACAGACACACACACACGCTCACCCACCCCCAAACACCCACCCACACACACTACCACACATACACCCACCCACACCCACGCACACCCACACCCACACCCACACCCACACCCCCACACACACACACACACACACACACACACACACACACACACACACACACACACACACACACACACACACACACACACACACACACACACACACACAGCTCCCTTCCTCTCTTGTGAATACAAGCCAGTGTTCCTCCATCTCACTGATGTGACTGCAATTGTTTCAGGATCTCTCCCCCCCCCCCCCCCCCGATGCCGTCCGTGAATCACAAAGTAATAAGCCAGCCTGTAACCTAGTTTACCTTCTAGCGGTCAAGCATAAACTATAGACTTGCTGCTAAGAAGCCCCAGGGGAATTGACACTCTCTCACTCTCTCTCTATACAGCACTCACAAAGGACAGGGGACGGGATAAAGTATTAATATTCTAGAGCAGTGGTTCTCAACCTGTGAGTCGGGACCACCAGGGGGGTCCCCAAATTATTGTGGGGGGTCCTCAGATGATTAACTTAATTGCGCAACATTGTTTTCTCACTCAGCAGTAAACAAACCAACATAAAGTTTAAGTGTATATAATAGAGGGTATCTGCACATTTCTAAAGTGACCATTTAAGGACTTTTTAATACCTCTAAAATGACAAATTAAACACTGGCCAAATTGTCAAATATTAGAGGCGGAAATTGTGAACATGGCCGATCTACATGCTCACAACGCCTCTACTATTTTCACAATAGAACCGTGTTATACCAAATGTAATGCCTCAACTCTTGGTGCTCGTCAGGGTGTATTCAAATATTATAATCAGAACCACCTCTAGAACCACTGTTCTAGAGGATGAATGTGTGAGTGTTACAGTACATGGTAGTGATATAATTTTGTCCTACTCTACTATGGACAGACTGTCGACCTATTTTACACTGCCGACATCAACTCCAGCTGACTCAGTTGCTCAGCAGCCTGAAACTATACCCTCATCTTAACTACTTAGTTTAGTTTAGTTTAGTTTATTTGATCATCTTTCACAGTGTGATACATTTTACAAATCATACCTCCACAAGAGAAAAAGAAAGACAAAACAAAACACTGGAGTGATCAAAGGGAATAGGCTGAAGCTATATAGCTTATAACTGCCTATCCTAAATACGTATCCTCCTTAGTTACAATAATGTTTAAAAAAAATGATGTACCGTACTGTACATCATTTTGTGTCTTTTCCCATTTCTTTCTCCTATTCTCCGGTAGCATCATGAGTTGGTTTCTTCTGTGCTCATGGTGTGAGACCAGGAGAGTGAGGTAACTCAAATAAATGCTACAATACAAATGGGTCCATTTAGTTCAGGTTTGTACACTCTTGGTTATATTAAAACTACACAGATTTTACTGTGCAACAGTGCCATGCAGTGCAGTTTTACACTTGCAAGTAATGACAACAACACTGTTGATCTATGACATCATATACAACAGTAGATATCATATTGATTTAAATATGGAGCGACAGCAGGACAATCTGAGGTTATGAATTCTCAATACTGTAATGTATGTGAAATATATTCAGGGATTTACTTTCTTGGCCTACTGGCAGTGTGCACAAGATATTTGGTGCTATGATCGCTTTAGAATTTTGCGGAATTAGCCAGGCAGACAGACAGACAGACAGACACAGACCTTCCTCTGGGCGGCTCACCATAGGAGCCATGCTGTAACTCAGGGATCTTCAACAGGGGGGTGCGGGACCCTTAGGGGGTCCTCAGAGTTACAACAAGGGGTCCTCCAAATCTTTGTGTGATAGAAACCTTTTTTTCTCTTTTTTTATATTAACCACTTGAACCCTAGCGTTCATTTTCGGAGAACTTTAGCCAAAAATAGCAGACCTACAAGCTCACTGCGAGGCGTTGTGAGCTTGTAGATATTTTCGGTAAAGAGCTTTGGTGTAGAATGGAAAAGGAGCAGACTAAGTACAGAGAGAAAGGTCTAGATTATTAAGTATTGACGGGTCATGGTTAAAAATATCTGAAAATACAAATTGACATGAATCCAAAATACACTGATGATTGTGCTGTCAAAAGATGAAACTATGGAATATATTAACAGGTTGTGGGGGTCCCTGCTTCATCTCTCTCTCAACTAAGGGGTCCTTGGACTGAAAACGTTGAAGACCCCTGCAGTAACTAATAAAGCTAGCGGTACCAAAGGAGCCTATAATTGCACCCACACTCGTAGACAGTAGACACACACACACACACACACACACACACACACACACACACACACACACACACACACACACACACACACACACACACACACACACACACACACACACACACACACACACACACACACACACACACATGCAGACACATAACATCCCGGCCCTGCCCCTCAGTGGTGGCCATAAAGCGGCAGGCTACCAAGAGAGATGGAGGTGGAAGTGTAGAGGCAATAAAAGGAGTGGAAGTGCCTGCTTGTGTGCCTCTGGTGCACAGATCAGGGAGTCATAACAAGGCAGTGGTGGTCAGATGAGCTGTAGGCCATCATTTCTCTCCATCCCCTTCACTCAGCCTGCAGATCCGTTTCCTCCTATACTGTTGTCCACTCCAACCACCTCACACCGTAAAACCCCGTTCACCTCAGCCGACCCACACAGGTAATAACGCACGCACGCACGCATGCATGCGCACACACACACTACGAGTGCCCCATGCAGAGGGGATTGGCCACGGGCAGCAGGGCCCCTCGGCTCCTGTCATTTATAAAGGTGTCATCCTCAGAAACAGAGATGCTCCCTCCTAACCTTATTAGTATGGCGCTTCCGTGGGCACGCTGCCTGCTGAGAGCGAGAGACAAAGAGAGAGACAGTCAGAGAGATGGAATAAAGACGGCGAGGCTTGAAATGGCAGCGAGAGAGAGTGACGGAAAAGGGAAGATAGTGGAGAAGGGGAGGAGATGCCATTGGGGTGGGGGGAGAGAGGGGAGAGAGAGAGAGGGGAGAGGTATAGGGAAACAGGGGGTGATGGGGAAAGAGTGGAGATGAGAGCAGGAGATAGAGGAGTGAGAGAGACGGGGAGACAGGAGGTGTGGCTCATCAATTCTGAGGGGTGAGTTCGGCGTGGCGAGGGCGCTGCAGCGTGGAGGTGATCCATCACCCAGGCTGCATGGGCCCCCAGCTCTCTCTCTCTCTCTCTCTCTACACCCAGCTAGGGATGGGACGATATGCGATATTATCGTTTATCGTGATAAAAAACATATCGTGGAGATTGCATTTATCGTGAAATAGTCCTCCGTCATGCACTGGGATCAATTCACCTTTTATTTGCCGAGCTGCATATCCGGTACCATTTAAACACTCTGTAATTGGTAAAAGGTACTATATACGTACTTGATACAGATCTGCTATTTTTTTGGCACATGTTCCACCCCAGGATAATGGATTTTGATTATCGCGATAATATCGTAAATCGCGATTTCTTTTGTCACAATCATCGTGATATGACATTTTCATATCGTCCCATCCCTACCCCCAGCCCCCCCCCCCCCCCCCCCTATTTCTCTCTCTATCTCTTGCGCTCCTCCATTCCTGTCTCTCTCTCTCTCTCCACGACCGCCCAAAACGCCTCTGAACGCCTGTGATAGATGTTTGGCGAGGGGCCGTCAATTCACTGTCAGCCCTGCCTCACCGTTACCAACATGCATCGCTCTCTTCCCCCCTCTCTCTGTCTGTCTGTGTATCTATCCATCTACCTCGTTCCACACACACATACCTCGGCCCCCCTGCCTCCTTTTCCCTTTCGGGGCAAAATTGCATTTTTGCTGCATTGCATTTCGTCGTTGTCGGGTGAAAACCTTGTATGTGCAAAACCGTTAGTTTTGAATTTCTCATTTTAAAAATTATTTAAACTAGTGAAAACAGCCGATCTACAAGCACACAACGCCTCGCACCGCAAGGCGTTGTGTGCTTATAGATCAGCTTTTTTCACTACTTTTGTGCGACGGCCTTGTGCGATGAAGCAGGGCTTTACTTTGCGAAAGAACATACAAATTTGAAACTTGGGAGATACGAGGTTTCCACCCGACAACGACGATTTGCAAGGGGGGTACCGAGGTGCTGCACGTGGGTGCATTGCATCACCTGTTTACTGAGGCGGCAAAAGGGGCTCAGCGACGGCAACTGCTCTCCCTCTCTCTCTCTGTATTTGCCTTCTGTTCCCGGTTGAAGGGTTATTGAAAACTCCCTCCCTGCCCCCCCTACCCACCCCCAGGCCCCCACCCACCCAACGCCCTGTGCAGGTGAGGGAGTGAGGGAGAGCGAGGGCCGGGTTGAGTCACAGAGGATGATGTAGACAGACGGAGGCTATCCTGATAAGGTCAGGTTGCACATCACTGCCGCAGCCGACAAAATTAGCTCTCTTTATTTACAGGGCATTTATTTTTTTTATTTTTTCTGCCATGGCTGCCTGGCCTGAAGTATGTGTGTCTGCCAGTCTGCCATCAGGGATGGCAGCTTGTGCTTTATTTTCCCCACCACCATTTCAAAGCGTGCCGTGTACTTTTTGCAATAGACTTTTTTTTTGGTAGATCCGTGGTTATGTAGGGCTAACCAAGGACTGGGGTCGCAAATTAGCTTCGACTATGAACCCTGTATATACAACGGTTTCATGTTTTTATAACTTGATAGTTGATAGTTTTATAACTTGATTGTTTTTTTGTATTTTCCCTGTCAAATAAACATATCAAATTATCAATACATAAATAAAGTAGTGGAGTGGAGACAGTACAGCACTGTATATGTGTACATTGCTATATCATGTCACCCAAACAATGACATAGACAGGGATTATTATTTTTTCTAACTTATTTTCCTCTCTATCTCTCTCTCTCTCTCTATCTGTCTCTCTCCCCTCGCACACACTCACTATCTTTCTGAAACTGTGGGGACAAAAAGGGGGCAGACGGGAGGGTGATTGCTGCTTTCAGATGAATAAATCGGTGATATTTGTGCAGAGGTCCATTAATTTCTAGCGAGCAAACGGCGTGAAATGCAATCAGTTTGCTAGCGCGTCTCATTGTCTGCAGAAATCAGTAGCGGTTTTGTAAGAGACTAGTGATGGGACAATATGAAAATGTCATATCACGATTGTTGTGACAAAAGAAATCGCGATTTACGATATTATCCAATAATCAAAATCCATTATCCTGGGCGGAACATTTGCCAACAAATAGCCGATTTACAAGCTCACAACGCGTCGCGATCGGTAATTTTTTGGCGTGACATTTGATAGAGAGCGAAAAAAGACTGTATCATGTACGTATATTATAAGTAACTTTTACCAATTACAGAAGGTTTAAATGGTACAGGATATGCAGATAAAAGGTGAATTGATCCCAGTGCATGACAGAGGATGATATCACGATAAATTAAATCTCCACAATACGATTATCGTAAGTGTTTTTTATCGCGATCAACGATAATATGGCTTATCGTCCCATCCCTATAAGAGACCATGCTGCAAGTCCCAACAGGGGGTCCAGGCTGCACAGCAAAACCAAGAGTGTTAATTTGACTCTTGAGTCGTCTTGACAAATTAACGCTCCAGCTTTTACTGTAACAAAAGAAAAAAAGAAAAAGGAAACTGTCAGTTGAGTGTGTGCTCAGACTGTCATCACGTCGCAGGCTTTCGCATCAGCTCCTTAGCACACGTGTGAGGGCGGCCTGCTCGTAATGATGTATGACAACTCGAGGGGTGAAGACAACAACCGCTACACTGGTAGCAATGTGATTTGACAGTCACCTCACATTACAAAGGAGTCAAACAGATTGCTAACAACAAACTACAAACCAATCTATATATACAGTATACAGTGCAGTAGGACAGTGGTTTTCAACCAGTGGTCCGTGGACCACCAGTGGCCCTTGAAGGGATTTCAGTTGGTCCCCAGCTAAATGATGGAGAGTTGGTAACCAAATGGTTCTTGTAAATGAAGTAATATAAATGTTGGTAACATCTATATTACTTAATTTACACTGTAGAGCAGGGTCTTCAAGCTTTTCAGGCCAAGGACCCCTTAGTTGAGAGAGAGATGGAGCAGGGACCCACCACAATCTTTTTATAGATTCCATAAAGTTGAATCGTTTGACAGCACAATCATCAGTGCTGGATTCATGTCGATTTGTGTTTTCAGATATTTGACCACTTGAACAGTCAATACTTAATAAATTGAACTTTCACTCTGTACATAGTGTGCTCTTTTTTCCCCTCTACACCAAACCTCTATACGCCAATCTACAAGCTCACAACGCCTCGCAGCTAGATCTGCTATTTTTGGCTAAAGTTCTCAGAATATGGACACTAGGGTTCAAGTGGTTAGTACAAATGAAAGAGAAAAAGTTTCTATCACACAAAGATATGGAGGACCCTCTGTAGTAACTCTGAGGACCCTTAGGGGTCCCGGACCCCCTGTTGAAGACCCTTTATGTAGAGAATTAGAGAATGCAGTTATTATTTTGATCAACGTTTGCCTGTCATCTCTCTATAGATCTGGTTGACGTGACCAGGCATCCCCGCCACATCAGCGTCAACTGCCAAAGACTGTCCATGATGCTGAAGAGTGTGCATGAAGTTCAAGTTGACTTTTAGAAGCAATCTTTAGTGTGCATTTTCTTCTGCATGAATCTGAAAGTGCCCCACTACATTCTGGCTCCAGTTAAAACCTTTAAGTAAATAGGGACATACAGATAGAAGAGAGGTATAGAAGAGAGTGAGAAGAGATGGAGAAAGTGAGGAGAGGTGGAGAAAGTGAGAGTGGGCAAGAGTGAGATGTCCCGGGGTAGAGTGTAAAGAAGAGAGTAAGAGAGCGAGATGGAGCTGGAGCGAGGGATGGAAAGGAAGGAGTAAGGGTGAGAGAGATAGAGAGAGTAAGGTAAAGAGAGAGAGAGAGAGAGAGAGAGAGAGAGAGAGAGAGAGAGAGAGAGAGCAGTGGTGTAAAGTAACTAAGTACATTTACTTAAGTACTGTACTTAAGTACAATTTTGAGCTATTTGTACTTTACTTGAGTATATCCAATTTCCAATAATTTTACTTCTACTCCACTATATCTCGAATCCAAATATTGTACTTTTACTCCACTACATTTATTTGAACACTAGTTACTAGTTACTTGCAAATATAAATTATGATATTACACAAACCACTTTAGCCCTATTTTATACCTCGGCTATTTGAAAATAGCAGATCTACAAGCTCACAACGCGTCGCATGGGCTAAGTACATTTTGATGCCAATACTTTCATACTTTTACTCACATTTTACAGTACATTTTGAATTCTGGACATTTACTTGTAACGGAGTACATCTACAGTGCAGTATTGATACTTTTTCCACCTCTGAGAGAGAGAGAGAGAGAGAGAGAGAGAGAGAGAGAGAGAGAGAGAGAGAGAGAGAATGAGAGAGAGAGAGAGAGAGAGAGAGAGAGAGAGAGAGAGATAGAGAGAGAGAGAGAGAGAGAGAGAGAGAGTAGAGAGAGAATGAGAATGCCCTGAGTGTGCTCCATCTTGTCTGTGTGTGGCCCACTTATCAGGCAGGCAGCAGGGTGGCCGCGTGCTTGCAGAGCCCCATTGGTTGATTCACATCACCAAACCACAGTGGTGATGATGGCACACGATGAATCAGGACCGCGTGGCAAAAGAGGGGCTACCACTTGTTAAGTGAATGGAAAACCACATCGTCTGAACACAAGCAGTTGACACAAAACACACACCGCTTCACTCAGCAATACCAGCAGAGCAGAAGGAAGCAGTCTGTATATTAAAATGACAACCATCTTGTGGTTGTTGCCCCCACCACTATATTATCTTATCGTTATTATTATTGTGACCGAAGGTCGCAGTTAAAAAGTGTACGCGGACAGACGGCCAGAGACATGATGTGCCGTTTCTCTCAGAATCCTTTTTATGCCCATATATGGAGATCCCTGATGTCATCAATATTAAGCCCATATCTAACAGGACTTCATATGGGAATGCCCATATATGGAGGAAGATTCTACAGACAGGGATCTGGGGCTGGGCATACAAGTCCTTCCTGACTACTAATTGAAGCCGAGGCCGAATTGGCCCGAATTGCATGAAAGAGGCCTCACAGCACATGGTTGGTTCTACAGATTCCAACTTTCGCACGCAGATAGCTCAGATCTTTGCCTACGTTCTTAGCTAGGCCTCAACCCAATCCGATACGTCTGACATCAGGACCCCTTTAATTTTCTGTTGGAATACAGCTACAGGGCAGTTGTTTTTGTCTAGCAGAGGAGCGGATGGAAACCTGAATATACTCCTGAAATTGGGGCAGCAGAACATTCTAGCATGCTGATTGCCTTAATCGTTACCAATAGAGGGTATGCACGTGACATCACTGTTGCTGGGAGTTATGTGGGAACGCCTCGAGTGGCAAAAAACTAATTTCTGCCATTGACAGTCCATACATCCAAACAGAAAAGTCCTATCTGATTGTATTAAACAAAGTAAAACAGACCAATATTGTGGCTGTACTGAAAGCTTGAATTATCGTCTTTCTATCTGCAAGTTTTTGTTTCATAAAAATCCACCATAGGCATGTTATGAGCTACTTTCTGTCAAGTCATTCTGTGCAGGTTTTTTTTTTTTTTAGTGTCAGAGTTTGGAAGCACTCGTTTTCAACAACACAACATCCTGCTGCCTCCTGCATTATGTGCAAATTAGAAACAGGTGGTATGCAGGACCATTGAGTGATTTGCAACTAGCACTTCCAAACTCCAATGCTCCATGCTGCTCAATGTTTTGCCACTCAGTCTAGATTAGGGGGGCGGGTCCCTGTGGACGTGCATACCCTCTATAGTAAATGTGAACAAAAAGGTAGAGGAGAAATGTACAAAGTACAAGTCGGTTATGGCAGTGAAAAATCTGTGACAATCCACCCCACCCCACCCCCAACAC
>NC_137827.1:28386469-28466469 GCF_963921795.1 Nannobrachium achirus
AGGTGGCTGAAGCAAAGAGGGTGCTGGGTCCTGATGAGGATCATTTCTGACAGTATATTGGAGGACTTCTTCCCAGCCTGATTATCCTGTTCCTTAACTTCTTCATTGTGTTGCTGCAGGAGAGCTCCTGCCTCTAGCGTGCCTTTGACTTGGGGTAGTGCTTTAACTCAGCAGAGTCCGAGAGGCACGAGCTAAAGAGCATAATAATCCCAGGTGGAATCCTAAAGAGAACACGGACGTCACCTTAAATCTCCAAGGCCCGTAAGATGTACTTATTCTGCTCCAGGTGAAAAAACAATGCGGTGGAAAGTGTCACATGCAGATCTGGCCAAAGTCCCACATTTCACTATTAGTCCACCCCCAAGGGAACATGTTATAAACTTTCTTGCTTTCTTTTCAGCGGACACTTGGAAGGTTTCCCAAGTTTTGTTTTACGACACAACCATTCAGTTGCACTTTTTGACAAATGTTAAGACTACAACTTCTATACATCACAAATATGACCAGGATTTGTAGCTGGCCCTGAAAAAATACAGGCCATACATTTCGGCATCTCTGCTAGTCAGCAAAATTCAAAAGGTCAGACCAATATTATTGCCCTGGTGATTCCAACAAAAAAACAACAAAGGCCACCATTTGGCATTATTGGATTTGGACTGGAGTGTTTGTCAGATACATTGATTTTTCTCTCGCTGGTTCCCATTATGTTGATGTATGCAGTATGTGATCTGCCACATACGACCCTGGAGTGGAGCACACGATGCATGCCTAACACCGACAGATTAGACTGTTAAGGAGGACATATTCTCCTCTGTCAAGGTCAGCTCAGCCTTATGGGGATTGAAGTGATAATGGTGAATGGATGACTTATGGATGCCCTAGCTTATTAGACCTACAACCTACTTTCAGATATTTATTTGTTGACTGTCTTACAGTATCTTAAGCTACGGTATAGTTGCGAAAGCAGTTAAATTAGGGACCTAGAGAAATTTATGGAGGGGGGTCACTGGAGGAAAATAGGGGAGGGTCATGTCTTTTTAGTTTTAGTTTGAGGGAGGGTCATCAAATTTTACTTTGAGTCCAAGGGAGGGTCATCCAATTTTTATTTTTAAAATGAGCCCGGATTTTATATGCATATTTTCTTTACAGCTTTCCTGAATAATAGTACAACAATAGTCATTGACACCCCTCCGTTGCTTATCTTGGTTTTTCCCAACAGCTGGGCTATTGAGCCTTTCCCATTGTTCCTTCTATGCAGTGGCGGCTCCAGACAATTTTTAATGGGGGTGCTGGAAGGGAGTTTGGCTATTAATGGAGGTGCTAAGTAGTTGTGGATATAGCCTACCAATTTATATACAGTATAAGAGCCTAAACAAACACAAATGTATTTATCTTTATTTTTATTTTTGCTGGGCTCCAAAAGCCTATACGTACAGCCAAATATCTTGTGCTGCAGTGCAAAATCCGCTATTCTGTTAAAAAAAAAAAAAAAAAGGGTTAGGGCAAATAACTGTTCAATCAGTACCATTCAAGTATCGCAAGTGTTAAGTCACATTAAATAAATGGTAATACCATGAACAAAAGGAGTGATGTATAGGGCAGGCTGCACACAATGCAGATACTGATGATTTCTGGCACATTTTATTTTTCTCATAACTAGAGATGGACCGATTGTAAAATTCTTGGCCGGTACCGATCCACCGGTTATATTTCTTTAGCTAAGAACTAGAAAATAGGGTTGCTCCAATACCCCTTTTTCAGGCCAAGTAGGCCTACAAGACATAATTCAATTTGAGTACCAATAAGCTAGAAGAACACTAATGCCAAATCAATCACAATAGTACAATATCCAAAATCACAGACAATATCCAGTCTAATATATATAATATTGATGCCAGCTGATCATTCACTGAAAGGTCTAAAGTTAAAAATACATAGGTCTACTACTGTATATATTTTATAATTGCTGTGCCATTGCTTCTATGTCTGTGTCACTGTTAGAGCTGCATGATTATGGCAAAACCTTTATTTTAAAATTATGGGTATACATATTGAGATCATTTATTTCAAATATTATTAATAATATTATAATTGAATAAATATTTTTTAACAAGCAAAACGATTGTCTTAAAAGCCAAAATAAATAAGGTTGCATTCATTGTTTTCAAGGTGAGAAAATTACCTTGTGTCACACTTAGTAGTCTGACTCTAGTCTATTCCTTCCTTTCAAATATTTAAGGGCAAAATATTACCTCATGACCCTGTTCCTGTTGTTTTGGGTTGTAAAACCTCTGTAAGGGACTTAACATGATACATGTGCGTACAATGCGGCCGGTTTGATATCATACCAGCCGATTTTTGATATCGGCAGATTCCGATCTCCATCCCTACTCCTAACTCATCATGAAGGACTTCTAGTGGGCAGGAATCTTTTTTTCACCAATGTCACAGATTTGAACAAGATAATTTTATTTGATGACAGAAAAAAAAAAAAAAAATTGGCTGAGCATTTCTTGGGGGTGCTACGGGGGTGCTATGGGCTTCTTTGGAGGTGCTAAAGCACCTGCAAGCACCCCCCTAGCGCCGCCTATGCTTCTATGTGTCAATCATTTAGCTTGGCCTATCCAGCCAGTAGGCGTGTGCAGTTTCTGGCCAATCACTGACGCTCTTCCTGGCAGCGACAATACTTTTAGTCAGAGGGAAAAGTTCAGAACACAACAAACATGGCGTCTTACAACATCAAGAGAACAAATGTGCGTACTAAAAGTTACTTGGATCACAATTTAAGAGCTTCGCTGCAGACCCTCTCTGCTGAGGAGAGTCTTGTCAGACTCGAAACTAAATTAGAGAAGAGCACGGACAACAAGAAGATCAGAGGGGTTAGGCAAGTCCTACTGGAATTGCGTGTGTGTGGCTGTTTGGATTTTGATTTTGGCTTCGAGGTTTTTTCGTCTTTTTTTCTTTCTCCACCACAACGGGAATCTTTTAGGGATAGTCTCATTGATGAAACATATGGCATCCCTGTTTTAATATATAGGGTTAAGTTCGGCCGGCAGTGGATCATCTTAAAGGATGGCAGTGTTCCAATGGAAAGCATTTTTCTTCACTTTCACATTTGCGTATAAAATTTCCCAGACAGATAGATGAAGCGGTGAGTTTACAGATTAAACATTCATAGCCTTCTCCTAAGTCCTGTAACATCATATGATATAGAAGTGGTAGCTTAAGTTCTAGAGTTCACTTTTATTCACTAAAATGTTATCTGTGAAGATAGCTCAGTGCATTAGTAACTGTGCTAACGATCCATTCGTCCCGTGGGGCCGCCGGTTCGAGTCTCATAGGGGGAGGTGAATTTGCTTTATTCATGTTCTCGTATATAGTGCTATTATTACTGCAGTTGCGTTTATGAATAAGTTTATGTTTTTAGGGATCATTTTACTCATGTATAAAATGTTATGTTTTAGGGGAGGGCCATCTTCTTTTCTTTTTTTGGTTGGGGAGGGCCACTGATTTTTTCCCACATACAGAGGGAGGGTCATAGCATTTTATATCAGGGCGTATACATTTCCTCCAGTGACCCCCCTCCATAAATTTCTTTCTGTCCCTTAGTCATCAAAATAATCACTAGGAATGTGCATTTCCAAGGTTTATACAGTACCATCAACTATGGAGTTGCTGATAAAAATACAATCTTAATCAGTACATTATGATGATTAATTACCATATCAACAAACCAATATCTTTTTTCCTCCTTAATTTTAAAACTGTCTTACTTCTCTGGCTTAATTAGTCCTGCTAATTTTCAGAACTATTGTGGTTGTGTTGAGTTTGGCATGCATGAGCGCATTGCAATTCAAAGCAGTGGCAAATGTCTAACTCTAATTAATGCTGCTATTTATTAGCATAATAAGCGTTTTAGTTATAAATAAATATGTTTTGATACAACTTGAGGGCATAATTAAGACAATAGCCATTTCAGTAAATTTTCAGTTATGGGACCCAATTCAAATCTCATATGAGCGCTGAGCGGGCAGTTTTTAATTAGCTGCAGGCATGATCAGATCAAAGAAAGCATTGCTTACATACATTGCTTTTGTATTGTAAGGAGGCAAGTCTAACATTTGGACACATTTCTCATTTTTTGTTACAGCCTGAGCCTTGACAAAAATGCAAACAAACTGGACTTTGTTAACTGCTACAAATGTGCAAAAGTATGTATCTAGAATAGACAATTCTGGCACCTCTGGGTTGATATACCTACTCTGTCCTCTACACTACAGTAAAAGTAAGTCTCTTCAAAGAGAAAGCACATAACAAGCTCTATCGAGAAATATGACCAGCAGCAGTTAGCCCAGCAGCTCAATGTGTCTCTGTCCATGGTGCTGAAATGGCCAAACCCTACTCTCTGTCTCTCTCTCACATCAGCCTTTCTGTTTGTATTTGGCTCTCAATCTTTCCAGGGTGTTTCGCCTCGGATGGGTGGGGTTTTGAGATCAAGGCACCATTTCTATGAGGTTAAGGTTAGGTTTAGGCATAGTTTGTGTTAGGTTAAGATTAGGGTTAAGGTCAGGGATAGGAATATTAGGGACAGTCCCTGGGCAAAATGGACACATTTTGCAAGAGAAGGCGGTACTTTAAAGTTTGTGGCGGGCAGGATCAGGTGAAACTGCTGTCGGGATGGCAACACAATATACATCAACGCCACTGGAAATCCCTGCGTCAAACGCCAAATGCCTTGATAGGAACTTTCTCCACTCTGCTATTACAACATATTCATGCCTTTATGTGACTGTAATCCCATGAAGCTCAAGGACATTCAATCATCCAACATTCAGTTTATAGGCTATATATACCCCTGACTGAGTAGCTGCAGATCAATGAATCAAAAAAACGAACAAAACATGGGCAATAATTAGAGATGGACCGATTGCAAAATTCTTGGCCGATACCGATCCACCGGTTTTATGAAGGTCTGACCTGCCAAAACCGATTTTCCGATACCGATTTCTTTAGCTAAGAACTAGGAAATAGGGTTGCTCCAATACCCTTTTGTTTCAGGCCAAGTAGGCCTACAAGACATACTTCAATTTGAGTACCAATAAGCTAGAAGAACACTAATGCCAAATCAATCACAATAGTACAATATCCAAAATCACAGACAATATCCAGTCTAATATGACCGTCTGGACTAGGCAGGAGGAAAGCAGGTGACGCATGCTTTTTTTCCCCCTTCTTTTTGGAGACGACATTGACACAGGATTATGGAATATATCCTTACATTGCAAAGGTAATCAGCACCATCTGTATTCTGTAGGCTGCCACTAAGTAGACTGGCTGCTACTTGCTAATGTTTACTTTAGTCACAGGACCGAGCATCATGCTGTGCAGTGCAAGAGATACAATTGGCCGATTTTGGCATATTTATGTCAGTGACCTGCCGATCACCGATTTGGCCGGTTTGATATGATACCTGCCGATTTCTGATATTGGCCGATACCGATGTCCATCCCTAGCAATAATTGTCAGAAATCCAGTGGGAGCGGGCAGGGAGCAAGATTAAGACAGGGCTCTACTCCATGGCTCTGGAAACACAGTAGCCATTGTAGCAGAAACCAGGCCTAACTCATGTTTACGCAGAGTAAATAGCTCTAGGTCAGGGATATAAATCTCATTTTAGGTTGTGAGCCAGACTCACTGGTTCAAATGTGACTTAATGCCGACCAGATTAATTAATAGCTAAACTAAGGGTGAAAGTCATTGTGAGTACCCCCCCCCAACCTGCTATAACATGTGTTTCATTTTAGAAGATTGACTAGCAAGCATCATTTATATGATCAGTATTGACTATAAGAGAGATATGATGAGAAATGTAACTAAAAAAGATATTTTTGGCTAAGATAGCTTTGGGAACTCCACCCTTTCCATTAATAAACGTAATAAATTGAAGATCATTGGCACACACAAATGTAGGCCTAGCAAAAATAATTGTGAAAGTAGGTTACACAGCTGCACCTTATTTCAACAATTCTTCAATGTAATTGAAACGTTTGAGCAGAGCTGTGCTCAAACGAGCAGATTTCAGTATACATAAAAGGTAGGAATTGAAAAATTCCTCAAAAGGCAGCACATCCAAAACTTCAAATCAATGGAGGACAAAGTACTCACATTTCTACAAAAAGAAACACAAAAGGACAAAAGAAATGTCTTGTGCCTCCAGTTCAGGCTTTTGCGATTGCAAAATTCTTGGCCGATACCGATCCACCGGTTTTATGAAGGTCTGACCTGCCAAAACCGATTTTTCCGATACCGATTTCTTTAGCTAAGAACTAGGATATAGGGTTGCTCCAATACCCTTTTGTTTCAGGCCAAGTAGGCCTACAAGACATACTTCAATTTGAGTACCAATAAGCTAGAAGAACACTAATGCCAAATCAATCACAATAGTTCAATATCCAAAATCACAGACAATATTCAGTCTAATATGACCGTCTGGACTAGGCAGGAGGAAAGCAGGTGACGCATGCTTTTTTCCCCCCTTCTTTTTGGAGACGACATTGACACAGGATTATGGAATATATCCTTACATTGCAAAGGTAATCAGCACCATCTGTATTCTGTAGGCTGCCTCCAAGTAGACTGGCTGCTACTTGCTAATGTTTACGTCACAGGACCGAGCATCATGCTGTGCAGTGCAAGAGATACAATTGGCCGATTTTGGCATATTTATGTCAGTGACCTGCCGATCACCGATTTGGCCGGTTTGATATGATACCTGCCGATTTCTGATATTGGCCGATACCGATGTCCATCCCTACACCTTTTGGTTTTGTATAATGCAATGAAAATTCCAAAATTCATGCTCTTGATTCTCTGTCTGAACCTTCTCCCTGGGTTTTGCAGCAACACCTGTGTTTTCCCCAACCATGATACGTGCGGCATCTGTTGCCACGTCGACAGCATGCATGGATTAAATGGATTAAAGCCAAATCAAATCTCACAACTGAAACGTTTTGCCCAGGCTAGAAGTCAAGACATGATGCCTTCTATCTAATCCAAATGACTGGGAACTTAAATCCACGAGGATGGCTTCAGTCAACCCCCAGTCTGTCCAGGACGTGGCCAAGGCTGGAGAAGACTTTTCTGGCCCTTGTGGTGTTTGTCATGGGCAGCAGCTCCACAAACTCCTCAGTGATGGGAATGAATAAATATTCCCATTTGAAGTCAGTCATTTCGGTGCTCTAATCCATTGCAATAGAGAAGACAATAAATGGCGTCACTTTGCCTGAATCTCTCATCCTCGTGGTCTTTTTAGCGACACAATTCAGTGAAGAGCGAAAACAGAAGGGTCACTATAGTATAGAGCCCAGGGGAACTCAACTAATTATATAGGGTTTAAGTATAGTGTCACGTTGCAGTGCCTACGTACTGTGGTGGCAGTTTCCTGCCCACCAATGTACTGTACAATAGCAGATTTGCACGGATGCATTAAGGGGATACAGACAGTAATGTGCATATTTAATTAAAACAAAACCAAAATGTACACTATCTTCCTGAAATCATCCCATGGGTCGGATTGTACCCCTTCCAGCCTGCAAGCCATGTGTATGACATTTGCTTCTCATTTTGTTTGCAAAAAATGTGAAAAGGAGCATTTATTGTTGCAGGTACATACTTTCATGTACTGTATATGGTTGTATATTTTTGACTACTGTCATGTAATTTGTAAAATAATTATAATAATAAAATAAACGCTAGCCCACAAGCCAGCTGTTTGTCTTGAGCTTGTATCTAACTGTATAACAGATGGTCTTGGGCCCTGATGTAGATCTTTTATAACAGTATCATAAGATGTCTTCCTTCCAGCCTGACCTGTTCTGTAACTGCAGCAGAGCTCCTGCCTCTAGCGTGCCTTTGACTTGGGTAGTGCTTTAACTCCGCTGAGACCGAGAAACACGAGCTAAAGCATATAATAATCCCAGGTGGAATCCTAAAGAGAACACGGACATCACCTCAAATCTCAAAGGCCCATAAAATGTACTTTTCACCTGCAGATCTGGCTAATGTCCCACGTTGCACTATGCCAATTTATAAACATTCTTGCTTTCTTTTGAACAGGCGCTTGGAAGGTTTCCTTAGACTTGTTTTACAACACAACGGTTCAGTTGTACTTTTTGACTAGGGCAAGAATTCTGAAAATTTACAATGTTATGGGCTTAGTCATTTAAACCCAGTCTACTCAGGAACAATGCAAGTTGGGAAGGGGTCATCCCCAGGTTCTATGTACCCCACTTACCTTAGGGTTAGTGTTAGGGTTAAGGATTAGGGTTAGTTTTAGGCTTAGCCCATCATTGTACCCATAGTCAGAGTACCCGTTGTATCTGTCTGTCGGTCTGTGTCCCACTCCCTTATGTGCCCATATATGGAGATATTTGTATTTGTCTGTCTGTCTGAGTCCATTTATGTCCATATATGGAGATCTCTCTGTGTCTGTCTGTCCTTGTCCCTTTTATGCATTGTTTCCATGTAGGCCGGTGCCCAAAAGGTATGTTAGATTCATCCTCCAGGAAGCATGAATGTGCTCAGCAAGTGTGATGCCAACCTGGCCATTGGATTTTGAGATATCGTGTGTGCATCCAAGTGGAACATTTGTACTTCATGATGGCGCTACATGAAAGGCCACGGGGTCACCTAAATCAGTAGGATTCATTTTCCGGAAAGCATGAAGGTGAACAACAAATGCCATGCCAATCCAACCACAGGTTTTTGAGATACGGTGCTCGGGTGGTGGACTAATGGTCAGGATGACACATAGATCCTAATAAACTACAGATGGAAAATGCAGAAAGCATTCCAAAACATAAAAGGGGAAAAGAGTGTTTGGATTGCTCTGCGTTTTCTTGCCTTTGATGGGGAAGGGGCAGCGTTTACAGGCCTCTGCCTAGATGTCCTCTGCATTACATTACTTACCCTATAACATAGACCTAATTAACTCCGGAGAGGAAAATGGAGCTTTGCAAGGAGCAATAAACATTCTCCATTAAAAGCCATCTAATTAGAATGCAAGCTACAGGGGTTTGAAGGAGAGCATAACAAACACAGAGGCCGCTATAATTGTCAAGCAAGCTCTGAGCAGAGCAAACATAATAGACATGAATACCCCGTCACCTCTTATAAGGTCATGATAGAATGCTGTGGCAAACACTTCCCTGTATCCTACTGATGTTTCCAGGTGGCTTTTGCATCAAGTGAGGAAAAGGTCATTGTGATTTCAGCAATTTGCAAACCTCAAAAGCCACACCATCAATTAACCTAATCTATCCACTGGTATCAGACAGCAGGAGCATGAAGTACATGAACACTGTCTTGTAGTCTTACGTACTCATCAGTTTCCTCACAGTTTGGCCTTTCGGGTGTCTGCCAGACACCAAACTTTAGCATGTACCTTGGTAAAGCAATGGACACTTTTGATTCACAAACCCTTTAAAGTAGAGCTATGTAGAGTACTATAATACGGTTTACATAATAAAAAACTCATTGGCAATACTTGTAGGTTTAACCCAGTACTTTACTGTATCAGATTTGTTTGTGACATGGCTCTATATATAACTATTCTTTAGGTAGGCCAGTTCCCCTTCTGCCACTGAGAAACATTGCTCGTGTCTTACTCTGACAGTAACAATACCTTTATGAGTCTTTGAAATTTACTTTCAGAGTAAAATGAACACAGACGATATGCCGTTTCTTTACACCCCGCCTGCAGTGCCAGTGCCAACATGCAGGTCCTTGTGCGCTCCAGACTCCAGAAGTTGAGGGACGAGGGACAGTTATTTCACCGTTAGCAAGCTAAAGTGCATTCACAATGAAAGGGAGTCGGGACAATGTTTCATTATATCAGCTTTTCAGAAAGTAATGTTTCGGTAGTCATTGACCCCTGTACCTGCCAAAAATATATTACCAATCAATGGTCAAGAAAGCACTTTGAAATGACAACTGCTCACCATAAACATGTTTATAGTGGTGATAGTCTACTGTATAGGTCCAAATCAAACTACAAGAGATGAAAGAAGGAAGTAAAGAACGAGATGCAGAAATGCTGGTGTAAGCTTGGTTCTGGATCAACGAATAGAAGCTTGAAGCAAAAAGAAAAGAATAGAAAAAGAAATAAGTTGCATGGCACCAATCCACGTCCGTTCCAGCAGGAGAGAAACGTACAGTCTGCCATCCAACTGCAGAGCGTTCTCCATATTTTGCTATTTGCCTCACTTGAAAAGGCCTGCTTCTCACACACACACACACACACATACATACACACACACACACACACACACACACACACGCACACGCACACGCACACACACACACACACACACACACACACACATACACACACACACACATACACACACACACGCTGAGTCACAGAACCACAGCCTGCTTCATGGGCAATGCATGTATCACACTGAGCACATTATGAGCTCCTGTGGCAGGTAAATGTGTCTAGAACGACAAGGAAGATAGATTTTGACTATAAGCGAAGGAAGAAAAAAAAACGGTGTGGACAAATTCAACCCTGAAGCAGCTTTACAGACCTCTATCATGGTCATTCTCACATGGACAGTGTGTCTCACAAAGGCCAAAGGTCAAGGTAACTGTGACCTCACAACATTATTCTTTATTCTAGTCTTCACCATATTTACCATATTAGTTTAGAGTAGACAGACACGGATGTAAACTATTACACACTTTTACACATGACATTATGTGTAAAATAATAACTATGACCTCTTACTCTTATACACTACCATCACGCCCGTAGGCCTACTAAGTACTTCTCTTTGTTTGTATTTTATTTGTATGTATGTACCGGTATGTATGTATGTACAGTATGTATGTATATGTATATGTATGTATATATATGTATATGTATATGTATATGTATATGTATATGTATGTTTGTTTATCCTTCTATGCTACTGTGTCTTTGAATTGAATGTTTGTAAACTGTTTTACAGCTAAACTATTGCCTTTTCCCTTAAGAGGGGAATTTCTTTGCCAGCCCACCTTTGTAAATAAACACTGTGTGTGCTTAAGTGACCTGCCTGGTTGAATAAAGGTCAAGCACAGAGTGGTCCTGCAGAGGGGGACGGCATGAGGGAGAGAGTTACGGCCAAGGGGCAAAGCCACCTGCTCAGTACTGATGATGCTATGTGGGACAAGGAAAATAAGAGTCCTAATTTATAGCCTACTCCATCATACGATGGTGTCCCGCGCCAAAAATAGCCAATCTACAAGCTCAAAATGCGTTGCGATGCGCAGTGAGCTTACATCATCGTACGTCGTAGACTGAGTATTAAGCAGTATACGGCTTAAGACATGGAGGTCACGTTTGCTAGTATGGAGTCTCCATATTTTTCCCTGAGGTTGATCAGTTGCACTAGGGAAGGGGTGGGGGGTTGATGGTTGTGGTGGTGGAGGAGGGTGAAGAGGAACACACAGATGTGAGAATGCTGTTGCCCAGCTCAATCGTAATCCCAGAGGCCAAGCAAACGGTAAATGAGGTGTGCTTGTACAGAAGCGGTCTATCAGGGCCGGCTAGGCACAGCAATCTTACAGACCCACAGCAGCCACGCTGAAGCTGAGGCTGGGATCACGTGTGTGTGTAACCCGCATTGATTTGCCCTCTCAGGTGAACTGTGCAATACACTGTCTTTAAAAGGATCATGCTTGTATTCTCTCATGTAGCGTGTAGGACACAGGGAGCAGAGGCATACAGGAATCTACAGGAATGTGTAGAATCTCTCATCTGATGGATTCCGATGAATCTCATAATGGAACATACTGTATACTGTGCGGAGAGCTGATCTGCACCTTGGCACTTAATACTTTGGGGGTGGTTGGGGGAATCCACATCCTCAGAGAGACAATCTGAGCCGTGCATTTATTGCACATTTGCTTTCACAGCATGCAATAGCGAATGTGTAGTATTTTACAGAATACAGATGAGCCACAGCAATACCCGTGCATGTTATCAACAGGTTACAATAGGCATTCTTCTGTAGTTGAGAGAAAGTGGGAAGTTTCAAAGGTTACCTCCAGTATTACCCGTTGTTTCATATACCCTGTGAGATTTGGAACACAGAGATGCAGTAAGCCACAATAAGTAATCAGATGAGTTCGAGCCAATTAATATATTCCTCTCCTCAATCAGACTACATTTACATTCAGAGGTTGTTGTATGTTTTTTTGCTGTGACATTCAGAGACGCAATCATGGCTGTCAGTGGCAAACAACACTCTGCAGATGCTAATGCTCTCCCTCTAAAATCCATGTAATTCTTTGTCACCCAATCTGGTATAAGCTTCTGACACCGAAAATAACAGCTTCTGTTCTTCCCTCTGCCTCACACACAAGGTGACGACCTCCCACCAGAATATAAAAAGGCTTTTTTTCTTTGTTTCTTTCTTTAAAAGCTGAGAGATGAATCAACAGGAAAAGATGGAGGCCGTTTCAGGGGCCTATGGTATTGATTCAGTTTCTATGACCACAAATACTTTACAGCATAATAAGCCTATGCTTCAAGTCCCCGTACCCTTTTAAGGCTCCAAATGGCCTTGTCGTTATCTACAAATCACAGCTCTCAGCGAGGCTGCCCCATCCAGAGCGATATGTCAGTGACCACAGGGGAGAGGAAAAAAAATAGAAAGGCAACAGACAGAACCCAGCCTCCGAAAAATGTAATGGTTTTTGTTGAGGATTTAGCCGGCGGTGCCTCCAGCCATAGCGAGATCCTCTGGAGACATGGTGAATATTGAAGGGCTTAGCCGGGGCCCTTCCGCCTCAACACTCCTGACAGGAGATTTGTTGATGACCTTCAAAACGATGGGGAGGAAGTCAATGATGGCTCTGATCGCCCCCTTCAGCATCGCTGCCCGGCATTGGCACTGCGAAAGGCAGACTCTACACCCCCCCTGCATGCTGCTGCTGTCATCATGACGACGACGCTGCTCTTTCCAACATCATTTATCACTTAGATCTAATTCTTTTAAGTGTGCCGTAATTGTGAGGAGGTGGCAGCTGCCTGTGCTCCCCCCCCCCCCCCCCCCCCCCCCCCCAACTGATAGAAAGAGCTAGTTAAAACTGTTGGCATCAAACTCCAAGGGACTGGACACGTTCGGCATGGGAGAGGCTGTAAAGAAAAGATATGGAAGTGAGAGCCAGGGGAATGCTGACAGGGCACATTAGGCTCACACGTTACCTGAATTCATATGTCGAGCTACTGCTGACTATTGATGCAACTTCTGATGCAGTGCGCTCGTCTCACCATGAACCAGGCCAACGCTGTCAACAAAACAACATCAAAACAAAACAAAGCGCGGAAAACAAAATATCAAAAACGCTGTAGACTTCAAAATATCCTTGGAAAGACTACGGCAACCTTGTATTTGGAGACCTACTTTTGAAATGATAAAAATAACAATTCTTCACGGGCCACCTGTCTGTGTTTCCTCCAATAGAGACATGTAATCTGATGGAAAAAGCCTGCTGGTTGGCTCTGAATGAAAAAGGAGGGGTTGGAAAATAACTGCCTAAGAAACTAGGGGGAAAACAAGAGCATATGCCTCTGTCTATCAAATGAGGCAATAAAACGATCTGTGACAACTAGCTGCAGGGGTGCAGCAGTTAATCGAACTAATTGATTTAATCAATTATAAAAACATAATAACTTTGAATGAAATAATTGATTTTCAATAATAGCTAAAACAACCGTATCTACAGGCTCACAAGGCGATGCAACACAGAGCTTAGCTATTTGTTCATTGTGATGCTTGATTGATTATTTTTGCAACACTGTTGTACATCAAAGTGTAAAATAGGGCTTAAGGGGTTATTCAGATTCATCAATTTAGTTGATTATAAAATAAATATATACAGGTAAATATGAAAAAAATAGATTTAATGTTTTAAAATGATGTCCAAAAACACATCATCGATAGTTGCAGCCCAACTACAGTAGCTGTAACTCTACCTTTACAAAAGGGTGCCAAGGGAAAGTTGAAAACAAAAAAGTGTAATGTGCATATGGGCATCTGAGAATAACCTTATGTACAGTATTATGCAGCTATGAATCCAAGATTGAGACTATAGAGGCAAGGACAACTTTAACTCTTCTCCTCTTTTGAATGAAGCAAAACAATATTTCTGGAAAAACAAAAGATACACAACCTCCTGACCCTTCTTCTGACCTGGTGTTTGTGAGTCGCTGCTCAATCTTCAGCAAGCAGAATGGTCTATTTCAGTACAGCGTGGTAGCCGATTCACATTATAATGATTCCGAATATGAGAGGAATATTAGAAAGGCTTCAATTTAAAAAGAGGTTTGGATGTAAAACTCCACGAAGAATCATTTCCATCCTTTCAATAGCACACGGTTACTATCTGAATACATGTCAAAGAAAGGCTCCCTTTCCAAAAGAATCCCTTTGCAATGTTTGCCAACTGTGGCCTCCTTCAAACTCACTGAATATCACACAAATAACATGAATCCCAATGGAGGCTTATTACATCAGCAGTTTGCAGTCTGGCGCTTAGCTTGTCTATGGTCTACCAAATCTGCTAGAATTTCAGCATCTTTCCTTTGTACACAGTACACACACAGCAAAATCCTGAATGTTCAATTTTAACATTAAAGGACCATGTCACCCATTTTAACCCTATCTTCCTACCTAGGTCATCACAATTACTTTTTATTATTATTAACATGACAACAATGGCTTCTACAGTTTTATAGCATAACTTTCCAGAAATAGAAAGCCTGCGGTTTCTATTAACTTTAATTCCCCAACGATGAAGTCACTAGTAGGCACAGAACATGTAGAGAAAAATGGTACCATTATTATAGTGATCATGAGTGAGGACGCCATAGAATCTCCATGGCTCCATATTTGGGCATGCTTGATACAGAACGCAATGTATGGGCATAAAAGGGACACAGACAGACAGATACAGAGTCCATATATGGGCAACAAACAGACAGACGGGCCATGCTTTTCCAACTGGCTTTGTTCCTGACTTGCATTGTTTTCTAGTAGGCCGGTGCACCGCTCAATGGGAGGAACCCAGGAGCATACACAAAGCCTAATCTATAGAACTAACTCATCAGAATTTCTCATCTTAACCTATTTTCCTGGCACCACAAAGACAGTTCTATACTTGACCAATCAATAAAGTCCACCGATAAAGACAGATGTGCTGCAGTATCTGGGCCTATTACACATTGCCGATCCATCTTCATTTGTGCTGAAAGGAGTCAGACCAGACTTGAGTACCTTTGGAAATGAGCCTCCTCTTCTACTGTAGGCTACATAAATTCAAGGTCTAGCATGACAACAGCTCCAATTTGACTTTATAGGTACACACTACAGTAAAATCCTCCATGTTCATGTAACTCTGAGAAAGGACCCATGTAGTCCGTTAGATTTGTACAATCCCTGAGTTAAAATAAATATGAGGATAAGGTTTGAGATAGGTTGACACACACAGAGTTTCCTATGAACAAAATAAAGGAGGATTTTAACCACAGAATGAGCGCAAAATATTGTATGTTTTCTTAACATCACAATTTTGAGTGAGCTGACTTGCATTCTGGGTTTCTATAATGGCTCTGGAAGCCTTGTTTCAGCCTGCAAAGGTTCTTGTATAACGCAAACCCATCATTGAATGAAACCTCTAACAGGTGTCCCATTGGCAACTTCACTATTCAAGCTTATCCAAGCAAAACCCTAGGTTTATTTGCTCTCTCTCTCTCTCTCTCTCTTTCTCTCTCTCTCTCCCTTCTCTCTCTCTCTCTCCCCCTTCTCTATCTCTCTCTCTGCCACTCACAAATTCAGACAGTCAATGAATGGAATAATGGGAAGATAATTATGCTTAGCAAGCCATTCTATTCTTTTCTTTGTCCTGCGCCACTCTATTTCTCTGGGCTATTTACTCTATTTTCGTGATGCGTAAAGATAATAAGCTCCGCTGAATAATGAAAGTAGACAAAAAAGCAAGACTGAGGCCATTCTTCTTTCACTCACTCTGTACTGTAGCCTAGTTGATAATAAACAGTCACTGGAGTTAAAGAATTGCTGAGGGATTCATTCAAGAACTTTACAGCCGGATAGTCCGACATGAGGGCCAACTGCAGGCCAAGTGTAATGCCCGGGATTTGAACCGGGGTCTCCTACATGGAAGTCTAACATCTTAACCACTAGAACAAAGGGATATCCCTTTAGACCAGGGGAGTAGGCTACTAGATTTTTGAGGCCATGAGGCTGAGGCAGTGAGTCACTCTGCGACACAAGCAAGGCTAAACTTGATGCTGCCCTTGCATTTGACACCAATTTGTTGTCACTGGTTGTTGATGACTTTAAACTGGGGGAAATAGCCTATGTGACTCAGAGGCAGGTGTTTGTGACCTCTGGCAGCTTTTTGAAGCCAGGTTTGTGTGTAGCAGATAATTAGGCTAGTGTGCAATTAATTAAGTCAGAGGATGCTGCCAGGTCCCAGGTGTAGATAATGTAGTTGGAACAGACTTTGCTCCGAGTCACCTAACTTGACAAGCTCCCTAACACCATAACAATTACATACATGGACGTTGTTATTGTTCACACACTTGGTGGTTTTATCAATTTAACAGTGGTGGAAAGTAACTAAGAACATTTACTTAAGTACTGTAAGTAATTACACTTTTGAGTCATTTGTACTTTACTTGATAAGTTCCAATTTCCAATACTTTTACTTCTACTCCATGCTCTTGGATCCAAATATTGTACAAATATTTGAAAAATGTAGTTACTAGAACTCAAAGATTTGGATTAGCCTATTATTACAAAACTTAACAACTTCAGCCCTATACATTTTGGCCATTTGAAATAGTCGATCTACAAGCTCACAATGCATGTTGTTACTGAGCTTGTAGATCTGCTATAGTTCAAATATTTGTAGGCCTACAAAGTCATTTGAAAACTTTAACTGGGACATTCTGTATGAGTACTTTTACTTTTTGTACTTTAAGTAGCCTACATTTTGATACCAACACTTTTGTATTTTTACTCAAGTAGGCTACCTTTTGAATTGCGGACTTTTACTTGTTGTAGTAGGCCTATTTCTACATTGCAGTACTGATACTTTTACTCAAGTATAAAATGTGAGTAGGTACTTTCTGAGTTTTTCCACCACTGTAGATGTGGCGTTTCCGCGTTTACATTGAGCACAACGTTAGCTATAATATAAAGACGACACACGTACGTGACGTCTGCTAACTTTTCACAACGTCAGAATTGACTCACCACAGAGTTCTTCATAGTTGACTTGACGGTAAAACCTTCCGTTTTCAGCTCCATGCTGTTCTTGGAGAGTTGCAGTGGTCTCATTCTGCACGTGAAAAGTGAAAATACGCTGCAGCTTCAAACGTAAACGTCTTATGATCAACCTAATGTGGTGCTAATATAGGAAAACACGTCGCCTGGTGTTTGTTAGGGACGGGTTGCTATGGAACTTCCAGGAGACGCTTTCGCCGGCTCTATTATGGTTACTGTGTGTGGACCATATTCCAGCCCGAGCCGTTGCCATGGAAACCCCACGCCGCGCGCGGCACTGCTGAAAAGAACCACTTGAAGAGCTAAATAAAACTTAAAGATAAAGATATAACCTTAAACTGATTCTCAAAACCCTTCTCACTGCTAAATGTCAGTTAATTCTGGTAGATTTAACAGACAATGTTTTTGTCTAGATTTTAAAACATGACTATTAGTATAGGTCATGTTTTAAAATATATTAGGAATAGATATTAAGCTAATATTGCCTCTGATTCTGTTGAAATTACCATTAAGCAAAAACTACCAAACCTAAAAAATAATCCCCCTATCTGTTTCTAGCTGGATGCAATGATTCACAAATATTGTTCAACATATTACATGAGAATTTAATGTAATGTTTACATGTCACTTGGTATTGAATGAATAACATGTAGACCAGGGGTAGGCAACTTTTGTGGGTGTCATTAAAATGTGTGTTGCTATGGCACACCGAGTATCTAGAAAATAAAAAATGGCACTTCATTTCATAAAGGTTGCTGACCCCTGATGTAGACATTTGGGTGCTTTTCTCCTTTATTTTAACAGACAGATACGGAGAGTGACATGATGCTGGGCTTCGGAATCAAACCCAGGATACACGCCATCGGCACCTCACATATTAGTTGGGGCAAATCCGATACTTCCGAGACCACGAGAGCAAAGGTCCGTTTCTCAGTGGTTTTGTCAAGGTTAAATAACAAATTGAGTTCCCATGTCCCTCGCAAAAATGCGGGCAAAATGTTTGACAGGGTTCACTCAGTCTCATTCACTCACTAGGAGGAAAATTACTCCCAAACAATCTGCTTTAAGTTGGATGTGAGGGGTCAAACTAGGGTTTTTTAATTATTCTGAATCCATTGCAAGCATTTGTTTTGCATGAAAAACATTCCTTGGGCTAAAAACGGACCCCAAAAGACTGTGAAAAGTAAGGAATGGAATGTTTTTTGTGCAAAACAAATGCTTGCAATGGATTCAGAATAATTAAAACCCCCAAGTTTGACCCCTCACATCCCACTTAAAGCAGATTTTTTGGGAGTCATTTTTTCATTTATAGTATAGTGCATAGGCCTATAAGTGAATGAGACTGAAAATTACCCTAGCTGTCAAACATTTTGCCCGCATTTTTGCGAGGGACTTTGGAGCTCAAATTGTTATTTAACATTCATAGTTGACAAAACCACTGAGAAACGGACCTTTGCTCTCGTGGTCAGGGAAGTATCGGATTCGCCCCAACTATATTCCTCTATTGATATTGGTAGGCTACTGTAGGCCTACTTTGAACCAACAGTGGGAAAATAAATACACCCAGTTTGAAGTGAGCGATGTGGCTGTCTTTAAAATCATGGGCATGTTGCTGCACCGATCGTCATGAAACTTAGCACGCACTCTCCGAGTCAAATGGAGCCAGTGCCCGTGCAGGGTTTCTTGACGTTGTGCATTAAATATATAAATATAGGCCTATTATGAGCTCACCTGTAGACATTTTATCATGCAGGATGTACAGTCTCTATAGGCTATATTCTTTTGCATTTCTTTTTTAATATTTAAAATACCTGTCAGCTCAATTTGTCGGATGTGAATCCTGTTAGTCAGGCAGCTAATAGGAGGGACTGCTGTAGCCTGAGGGCCCCACAAATGTGTGTGTTCTTTACAAAACGTGAGCAAACCCATTCCACCTCAAAATCTCAAAATCAGGCTCAGTCATGCGAGTGTTATAATCCACAGTTCCACACATGCCTTAACACTCGAGTAGTGTGTGTGTTGGAAGTGTCCAAAAGGCTTTCACTTTTACCCGTAGGAGGAGGTGCCACAAAATGTGAAAAGTTGAACTGTCTGTCGTATAAACTCTTATTTACTCCCACAGCTTTGTCCTGTCCTGACAGCTACACCCCACAAAGACACAGCCTTGAGGCAACCCCGCCATGGGCGGCAGAGATCTGTGTACCAAGGAGAGCACTTTTCTAGTTGCCTCTGCTGCCAGCCTGCCACTAAAGTGACCCTCCCAGATATCCCCAGAAACAGAAGAGGATGGATCACATGCTCATCTCATCATCATATTAGTGAAGGAGAATGCGCCATCTAACAGTAAATGTTTAATGTTTTGTCTGGCAGCTCGACTGAGGCCTTGACTCTCAATAAGCTGGTTAGAGAGCAGCTTGTGCATTGAATCATTCCAATTTAGGGATGTGGCACTTTTAATCTTCCAATGTCCTTTTTTTTTGCCTCTGGAGACTCTCTTGGAGGTACTGGCGCAACTGTTATTAATCTTCAGCGCACAGGCAATTTCTCTAAAAGCCCCTATTTGTTTTTTATGTCTCCATTGAGAGAGGACGGTATAGCAGCGAAGAAGGAGACTGTAAACAAGGTATGCAGGAGAAGGCGAGTTATGTCCCTGTCAGCATTCAATACTGGTCTCTCTCTCTCTCTCTCTCTCTCTCTCTCTCTCTCTCTCACACGCACACGCACATGCACACGCACACGCACACACACACACACACACACACACACACACACACACACACACACACACACACATCCGCTCTTTCTCTATTCTCCTCAGAGGATTAAAGAGAGGAAGAAGGGAGTTTTCAGAAAGCAAACTGAGCAAACTGGAGCGTCAGCATGAATTCAGCTGGACTGAGAAAAGGCTGTTCAAATGGAATGGCGCTATCTCACCGCTGAGGTGAGCGTGGGGTGGAGGGGAGGAGTGCTATAAGTGTGTATTCTGATGTGTGGAAACATTAACAGTAACTAGGGTTAATTTCAACAACAAGCGCAAACGGTGTGAAAAAAAAATGCTATTGTTTATTCTGGTATTGTCTTGAATAGTGTGTCTGTGGCGTGAGTGCATGCATGAGTTATAAATGTCTGTATGCCTGTCTGTCACCAAATAGGTCAAGTTAACATCTTTGTTTTCCGAGGCTGCCTCAAGGACAACAGCATAGTCTCTGTGGCTCACACCACACAATTCATTTTTACTGTCTGGCACTAATGATGTATTGGGTAACTAGTTGCTTATATTGTTTTGAAGTCCCTAGAAAATGCATTCTGCTGGTAGAAAATGAGCCTGGGGAAAAAAGAAAAACAAAACCAATTGTCATTACAAAGGCATTTTGTTTTGTTTATCCATGCTGCCTCTGTCCTTATGTTGTCCCTGGTTTGATCACCAGCTCATTTGTCAGTCCACCTCCACGCCCCTGGCAGCCATCTTATGCTGTAATGGAAAATAGCAATTATGACATCATTAGAGCAAGAACATGTACCTACAACACAGATGACTCTGGGTAGAGAAGCAAAAATAATCCCCGCAAGAAAAGGAAGCAGCAACCGTCGATGTTCACAAATTACCATGAGGCAAGATAAACAACCATTGGGTCATGCATTTAGGGTAAGGTTTCCAAGGGATTTTAAGAATATACACTTAGGATTAAACTGCAAAATGTATTTACAAACTTTTTTGGAACTTAATCAGGCATTGGAACAAAATGATGTCTGGTGGCATGATCACATAGGCCTACTTAAAAATGACAATCTACGTTGCTTTGAGCAAGTCTTCAAACGTATCAACAGTCAACATGGCCCCATCAGCCTCTCTCTCTCTCTCTCTCTCTCTCTCTCTCTCTCTCTCTCTCTATATATATATATATATATATATATATATATATATATATATATATATCAAAAGACATAGAGACATTGTTGTTTTCTTTTTTTAGTGATCATTCATAATTGTTTATTTTATATCGGTATAGTGTAGGCTACCGGTACCTGTAATGTATCGTGGTTTTATGATAATGAAAGCTGTATATTTTAATTATATGAAACCCAGTGACAGTAGGGACAATTGCTATAGCTATATAAACTGTGCAATACATCAGTTTCATTATCTGTAGTGGACATTGCAATGTCAAAAGAAAGTGTCTCTGACTCTGTTTGCCTCAACATCCTGATGTATCCAGAATTCCTCAACAGGCTAGGGCAAAATAGAATTCAGATTATGTTAAAGCCGTACATTTTTGTGTGATTACAATGTTAACTAATCTGTATGGTAGTTAATACAGCATAATTTATACAATTGGGGTGGTTGTATTTGGTCTCTCTGCTCTTTATAGAGACATTTAGATCCCATGTGTCTGGTTTGACATGACTTGGTTGATAAGTGGTACTGCCTGAAAAGCATACAGTATTAAAACACTATTAGGACATTAATATATACCGGTATATATAAATATATATATATATATATATATATATATATATATATATATATATATATATAAATGTCTGACCATTGCAGCTAGGTGTATCCTTAAGTGTAGCCTGCATTTCCCCCAGAGTGTCGATAAATCCAACAGCATAGCTCTCTTCAAACGGCAGGGTGGTTGGCTGGGGATACTTGATATGAGCACAGAATCGTGTGGCCTCACCCTGAAAAGCCACAGTCTATTGATCCTCATGCATTATAGAGGCAGGTCTGAGGCCAGCTGATATTGGAAGCTATGGTTTTCTCTCCCTCAGAGCATACAGTGCAACATGTCCACTGGACCATAGCGGCAATAATCAGACATGTGCACAGATGATAAAGAATATAGATAATACATCTATTCCAGTATCATTGCATTATGGCAGATTTTTGTTTACATGCTTCAGCTTGTTGCACTTCACTGCTTTTATCTGCCCATTCCCCCATTCAGTAGAGAGGTGGCTGTCCACGTGCTGGTTGTGAATGTAGCAGAGTAGCCATGCCTAAAGCCAAGAAGCTTAATTGGTCAGGAGGAATTTCCCTTACGGGAGACCCATATGCAAATCAAAGTGGCAAATACACATCTTTAAAATGTACATGCGCTTGATGAAAAGATTGCAAAGCTACAATTCGAAGGTTTTACGTCCATTTAATGTTTCCCATTCGAAAAAGCTAATTTCAACAATGTCCAAACAAAAATAAAGATGTGCAATAATCCGGTGAGCTGACTGCTTCAAATAACATTGTTGCATTGCTAAACAGTAGAGTAGGTGTCCCGCCCAACACCAGGATTAAGATTTCTCAATGGAAGCATGACCACTGCAGATGCTATTTATATTGTATTAACCATAGATTGGTTAAAATTAAGTTTTATTCATTAAAATAAGTTCTGGATTGTAGCTTTAATTTCAAAGACCCTCCATGAACGCTCCAGGCACACTCGCGGTGCACAGTCCACTACACACATATCCAATATGTCCCACTGGTGGTGCTTTCAGAAGGCGTAGTATACGGCAAGTTCAGCTTTCCTCACCCAGAGGTCACTGTCATGTGAACCAGAATGTGTGAACACTCACACCAGTGTTCCCAGTGGGGCACCCTAACCTCAGCCTAACACATACTGGTCTCTACACATGAAGCTTGATTCACTGTATATTCCATCATACAGTACACATGGTGTACTGCACCAAAAATATATATTTAGCATGGTACACCAGCTATAAACTCACTTTAGGATTACACAGTATCCAAGTATACAAGCATATTCTCAAAAAATAAATACAAATCCTCATGTTCAGACTCTCTGTCTTGTCTCAGAATTTCTGTCTGTCTTTTTCAGTCTGTCCCCCTTGTGTGTTTCAAATATCCATTGGTATGCCCGGCTAGATGCCTCTTTGTGGCTCACTCTGTTTCCACCCTTCCACTACTTTTCTTTGTGAATCTCACAGACAGATGAAGAATTAAAGGAAGAAAACATAAATAAGTGGAAAAATATAACAAATGCATCCATATAGAGGTATTGCATGATACAATTAAGCAATTAACATCCTGCTCTGTGATTTATTTTTGAGCAGGCCCAATTGGCCTGAAGTTTGGATCAAAATGGCAAGAGAAAAATAAATAAGTGACCATGAAAGAAGATTCATTATTGGGATATGGATGGCCTGGGCTTTGGCCACAAAGCCTGCCCAACTGGCTGTTTCAATAGGAACTGTGACTAACGTGACATCTGCATTTTGATCTATTGGAAAGACATCAGTAAATAGGGTTGAAAATTGTGGTTGAAAGCTAGAGTATGCTTGTGCATTGGAGCGATATAATGAAAAACAGAAGAGCAACTATTCCTCAGATGATTAAAAGTTTCAATGCAGGATGTGATCAGACTGTGTAAGCAAGAACAGTCGATTGACAACTACATAGAGAGGGATGATATTGTAGGGTTGCAGTAATTTCATTACAAAGATTATGCTGCAAAAACATAGGTCTACAGAGATATAGAAAAAGGTTATATGGTCACACTAAGGTATCATATATTCTCCAGAAATAGGGGAGTTGGTGTGGGGCGTACAACCAACAGTACGGGCCTCTGGTGGCTACGGTTATGCTGTGGGTGCATTTTCCTGGCATATTTGGATCCACTTGACTTGTCACCTTAGAGTTAAGGGTCATTGCAAATCAACACAAGTTATTGTGAGTGATCACCTTTATCCAAACGAAACATTTTATGGTCATGGGAGTGGTCTCTTCCAGGATGACAATGCCCCCATTCACAGCACAGGACATGCCTGGCCACCAAATCAAACATATAATTTTCGAAATGTCTGAGTGAGTGTCTGTCTGAAACAGCGTTTCTCCTCAGTGGCTGGAGCAATTGATCTGAAATCGCATCACCATTAGCATATGAACACACCTAACATAACTGTGAAGCCCGTTTGTCACTTTCACAAATCATATGCTGTATATTAGCATTTTTATGGTGTATCTACTATATATTATGCATCTAGCATGAGGCATATCTATTCTGCATCTAGCATGAGGCAACATGTTTAACCAGCTCTGTGTGTGTGTGTGTGTGTGTGTGTGTGTGTGTGTGTGTGTGTGTGTGTGTGTGTGTGTGTGTGTGTGTGTGTGTGTGTGTGTGTGTGTGTGTGTGTGTGTGTGTGTGTGTGTGTGTGCAGGCAGACGGGTGTGTGTGTGTGCAGGCGGGTGGGCGGGGGGGGAGAAACACAGTATCTCTGTAGCCATTAAACGGAACGGGTATTTCTTACATTGATGCTCCTACATATTATCATGCAAGCACCAGTTAAAGTTACTTTCCATCCCTCATATACTGTGTGCACAGTGCACACATCCCATAACCCACACACTGCACATCATTTCGGAGCTCATATCCTTGAACGGGTAAGGGCTAGTTGTTACTAATACATCAAACCATTGAATGGTTTAAATAGTTTGAGTAGCCTTGGCTACCAATGGTTCCAGAGCCATACAGTATGTGGCCCATAGGGCAGGAGCCTATACTGTTTCACTAGAATGAATCTGCTTGGTGTACAAGTACATCTCCAGCCATGATGTACAAGTACACCCCCCTAGACATGACACATGGTCTTGTGAGTGTAAGCAACTTTATTTCAGATTGTATGAAACATGGGATTTATTGATCAAATGAATAGGCATACATTCATGGAAGAAAAGTTACCCTTAGTTATTGATTAAAGAAAAGTAAATGTAGTTGTAAATGTAATGTTCAAACGTAAATGTTCATGTTCATTTATTAACATTATAAATTAATGTAAAACAATACAGCTGTTAATTTAAAATACAAGTTATGTGTATTGATATGTATTACATATTAGAATAGCAAGAGTAGGTCATGGGTGAGTCATCTACATTTTTCTACATGGGGGGCCTGTCATAAAAGGTTGAGGAACCATGCACAACTGCTCCCAATGAGCAGCTTTGTGCCTTGCATGTTTGCCTCAGCCTTTGGTATGAAAGAGTGAATATAAAGGCGCTATAGAAATGCAGACCATTTACACATACCGTATTCAGACATAGTTCACAGACACAAATGCCAGGTCCCGGCAGCGACAAACCATGTATGGCAGGGTAAATGCAATTTGCTTCCATTTGAGCAAAAGAAAATAGAAATAGAAAGAAAAAATGCCACGGCTCTCATACGCCTCACTGACACTTCTCCGGCCCCAACACAAAACATTAAAATGGAGAGCGACAGGCATTTATAAATCCTATATATTTCAAAGCAGAAGAAGATACAGAGGTTCCTATCACATGCGGGCAGATGGAGGAAGGTGGGGGGAAGAGGAGGATGGGGGTTGGGCTGACGGCCCTGGAAAAGTCATCTCTGTTCACATCACATCTGCCTCTCTTTTCCTGGGGCAGGAGGCTGAGTCTGCCTCTTTGGTGTGTTCCTCACACCTCGGCTCCATTAATTGCGGTTTGCTAGAAAGCATTAGTATTCACGTAGGTGCACAGGGAACAGATGGTGTAAAAGTTTAAATATTATTAACACCTCCCAGCATTCTTAGACACATGGGTGGTGCTTATGGGGACAAGCAGACAGACATGCAGGTGAATTTACTGATTTCATAACGCCATCAAAGAAGGATGGACAAATTGGGATACATTTCCTGTCTGTTTTTTCTTGCGCAAATTTGAGTGTGTGTGTGTGTATGTGTGTGTGCATGTGCATACGGTATCTAAAGACGCTTGTGTGTGCATGCATGGCCGTGTGCATTTGTGTGTGTGATGACACCTACACTTCTATGAGCACTAAAATAACTATGCATTGTTATGCTGCCTTCACACTGGCAGATACAAAAGATACAAACACAGCGTATGTGTAGCTTTGTATCTTTGTAGCTTTTGCGCAGCTACAAACATTGGATGTATTTTTGTTATCTTCATGACGCTGGCTTCCATGGAAAGAGAATGGTAGCCTGTATCTTTGTATCTGCCTGTGTGAACTGTGAATGCAGCATTATAATCTGATTATAATGCATTCAAAGTATGTTTATAAAACATTATAGATGAGGGCTTCATAGAAAGTGTTACTGAGATGTTTATTGCATGCAATTTTATTGGAATAAATTAATTAGGGACAGAAAACCAGATATCAAGCACCACAAAAGTATTGCAGTATTGCAAGTTCTGCAGCAATGTGGAGAGAGAGACGGAGCTGAACAAAATGGCCTGCCTACTGTATAAAGAGCTACTGTACAGTAGAATCAGCCCGCTAGAAAGCACAGGTGTCAGATGATCAACACCAAAATAAAACAGGATGTAACACTCCCCCCTGCAAGATGGTGCTTAAGCTTGACATTATTCATACACGTGTGACAGGGCATCAGCTACAACATTTTCTGTCCTTTCTTCTGCCAGATATGCAAAGTGTACTTTTGAACTACGTTTTTCCCTAGGCATTGGTCTCTGATTGCTGTTGCATATGCGATGTACTGTAGAAACACAAACGGATTATGGTCCCTACCAACAACAACTACAAGGAAGAACCAATGTACTGTACAGGAATACCAGAAGAGTCGCCGGAAAGAAACTTGCCTGGGCTGATGGTTTATGCCTTTTGATTGATTGATTGAGCTATTTATTAGAAGTTTTGGATAGGTAAATGTACAGTTTAATGACAGTACAGTGATACAATGGCGGCATAGCTCAGGGGTAGAGAAACCGTTATTAGAGCACAAAGGGTTCCCAAAGGGTTCCCAGTTCGAATTCGGGCTCCCCCTGAGTTAATGTCGAAGGGTCCTTGGGCAAGACTCTGAACCCCACATTGCTCCCGGTGAGCAGGTTGGTGCCTTGCATGGTTTCCTCCGCCACCGGTGTATGAATGTGTGCGTGAATGGGTGAATGTAATGCACAATCTCTGTAAAGCGCTTTGGATAAAAGCGCTATATAAATGCACCATTTACCATTTTAACTAAAATGAAACTCGGGTAAGGCAAGGCTTATTTGATATTTTCCATTGAGATCCTTAATATCCTATTATATATCTCTGTAAACTATGCCTAAAAGGTTCAAACTAATCTTATTCCTAACTTTAGCCTCAGTAAAACGGTGCCAAAACCTAACCCTATTCCTAATCTTAACCTCAGAAAGATATGCGTAATCCTAAAGTTATTTCTATCCTTATTCTCAGTAAAACCAAATAAAAATAAAAATCTCAGCGAGTTTCTTGCTGGCGACTTTACCGGTTACCCTGTACAGTAGGCCTGTACTGTACTTTGAAGTGCTGTAAAGCTCAAAGCAATGTCAGGGCTTCTTTCTCAATAGTGCTATAGTTCTGCTGGGTCAGCAAGAACATACTGCAACAGCAATGGCCCCTTTAACTGCTTTGCCTCTAGTCTCGTCAACTGCAGCTAGCTCCATCAACCCTGAAGCTTTGTCTTCAGTAACGTACTCCTCCTGGTCACTCTATACGGATGCATGGCAATTCTCAGAGGATGCATCAACCAGCTCAGCTCACAACACATTTTTCACACAGTTTGCCATGTTCAACCAAACCATTAAATATGTATTTGCATGTAGTTCCACTTTCTTAACAGACCACTATGGTATTCGCATTCAACTCAATTGAATGTCAATACCATAGCTGCTACAGAGCAGGTTGTGCAACATTGTTGCTCGGGGTCTTTAACAAACCTGTCCAACTCATGATGGCAACATAAAAATTTAACTATGAGTAGTAAACTGTGAGCTGCAGGTGGTAGCATACACACTAAAAGCAAACACAATATCCTGCTAAATCATGCAATGTTATGTTAAAACCTCAAATGTCTCCACTGAGACTCCAAAAGCTTACAAAAGCTATATGCATGTGTCTGCTGCAAACAGGAACAAATAAGCATTTAATAAACTGTATGTCACCCAAACTAAAGTAACCATTGTACAAAATACAACAAACTAATTCACCACACAACAGTCTGCAAAAGCAGAAGTACACAATGGACAAAACACACACATGCAAAAGTGAGCACACTTCACAATAGCTTCTAAAATTGCTTGCCTCACACAAAAGGTACAAGGGTTAAATAAGTGAAACAGATTTATTTGAAGGATCAACAAGAACCATAAACGGCAACTCATTCTCACAAAATAAGCCTCACAAAGGCCATCATAAGTACCATGCATAGTAGTACACAAGGACCGCAGGAATACACAAGAAACGGAGGGGGAGAGAACTTTACTCTGTTTGGTCCGGTTTGACTCCCAGTACGTAACACTCCGGATGATTTATCTCCGTATACGGACGCTTACGGACAGCACCCAACTGGACGGACTGAACGGACTGAAGATGTATCCGTAGCAAGAAGTACCCACGGCCACCGTTGTCAATCGTAGGCGCAGACGCGCAGTAGTGAGGAAAATTACTTTTCCTCTGCTCTATGACAGCGGTTCTCAAACTGTGTGTCCCAATGAGAAATATATTGTATCAAGAAACGGTAAAAAAGGAACGTCGCTACAGGACGGCTTGACACACACACACACACACACACACACACACACACACACACACACACACACACACACACACACACACACACACACACACACCGCCTATCTTCCGACAGCTGCCAACAAGACGAGGCTTGATTAATTAGCTCAGCGGTTCATCATATACTTGGGAATTATATGCGGGTGTGTTTTGTTATAATCACTCCGAGTTTTACATTTACCGCGAATCCGCGAAGCAACTTTGCCGACAGACAGCAGAACCCGCAGTCCAGACTGTTACCACTTATAACATCAAGTCGTTGGGTCAAGAAATTCTGTGGTTCTACATATTTTGGCTGCTTCGCTTTTGTTAGCTATTCTGTTCTGTGCTGCGAGGCACAATATGTGGCGCGCGGCCCAACGGAGAGCGCTCGGCACGGACATAACGTATAGGAGGAACTATGTATGTCGACGGAATTACTGTACGTAATCCCTCACCCAAAACGTACACAAAATCAACCATACGTAACTATAAATGGCCCTATAGGCAGCCATATGCTAATGGAATTGATTAATCTAAACTCCTACTCTATAGAACAAACCCAGTTCCCTATGTTCCAGCAGTATCTCTGTCTTATGTTATATAAGACAGGTTCATTACTGAAGTATGTTATATACTTCAGTTATGAACCCTGGCATACTGTGGGCCAGCCCCGGGCTATCACGCAAAAAATAAAAATAATTACAAAGTGGTGCTTGTGTCTCCAGCGCTGCTGGCTTACTCAACAGAGCAAGTTCAACAAATACTTCATGTGGCTAACACCACACATGACCTCACTAACCATAAACAAAAATAATAGGTTTTAGTTCCCGAACAAGCCCCCTGCATTATTGTCTCCACCAGCCGAAGGCATGTGGGAGAGTATGTTTATGCTCCTGTCTGTCCGTCCGTCCGTCCGTCCGTCCGTCCGTCCGTCCGTGCGTGCGTGCGTGCGTGCGTGCGTGCGTGCGTGCGTGCGTGCGTGCGTGTGTGTGTGTGTGTGTGTGCGTTTGTGCTCGTGCAGACGTACATGTCTGAGCTGGTCATGCATGAACATGTTGTTTAGCAGGTGTCTGTCTGTGATCACCGTGTCACACATTCTATGTTCAAACACTTCATATGATTCCATGTACCAGTGCTGTCATAATGATGGTGTACAGTATCATAAATAGTTTTCGCTTTAGTAATCTGACTTTTGAAGAGAGGCCAATTTGCTGTGAATTAAGGAAATCAGACTCTTGATTTCTTCTGATTATCATCTCTTTAAAGTTGAAAAAAAAAATACCCTGCAAATATCTGGGATGAGAATCTCTTTTTTATTTCTGTATTCTTTATTCATCATGAAATTATTTTTTTGTATTCTTTAATCACCCTATCACACACACTGGAAAGCATATCTGAGCGTGACATTTGAAGACCACATTGTTCAAGAAAGGGGAAAATGGCTCCCACAAAGAGCCACAGAGCAAAATAAGTCATGCACAGTCTTTTTCTTTTTGGTTCACTGAATGAATATTCAGTGACACAGTATGTGTGCTCTGAAATGCCTTTGAAATATACATAATAGCCTATCAAATGCACTTATCTGCTGGGTGGCAAAGAACGTGCTGGAGAGGTGGGGAAGAGGCAGAGCGAATGGAGGGAAGCACCAAGGAAAGGAGGAGCGAGTCAGAGGAAAAAGAGGAGACACAGAATAAATGCAAGGTGTTACTTATACATATATATATAGTGCAGGGAATACAGGGTGCCTTTGATGACAGCCGATGGGGGAGGATTGGAGTCACGTGTGTGTCTTTGTATGCAAAGTGTGTGTGTGTGCGTGCGTGCGTGCGTGCGTGCGTGCGTGCGTGCGTGCACGCGTGTGCATATCTTCTGTGTCACTGCGTGTGTCAGGGTGGAAAAAGAGAAACTGCATCAGTAGGAATGAAAGAGTGAGATGTTCTCAAGTGTGTACCAAGTACCAACGTGTCACATCTTATTTGTCACATTGGCGGGGAAGAGTCCCTGGTGCCATGACCCTGCAGCCAGCCGGTGCTGTCCGGGAGATGCTGCGCCACAGCCACTGCCCCTGGGCCTGTGAGGCTGCACAATAATGACCCTCAGCAAGACCCCCGGAGCCTCCCTGCAGAGCCACTCTTCCCTGCCCTGCTCTCATGTTGTGAACCCCTGGCCGACCTGTGGATAGACAAGAACAGTCAAAGGGTTTGGCTGGCTGGTTCTCAACCTGTGGGCCCGGGTCCCACCGGTGGTCCGATGAGGGTATTGCAAGTGGGCCCCCGAATGATGATAAAAAGTGATACCAATAGATAGAAATGTATACTTAGTTACTTCCACTGATCCAAGGTGGAACACAAACGATCATTAAAATACACATGCTTGGGGGCACGGTGGCGCAGTCAGTAGTGCTGTCGCCTCACAGCTAGAAGGTCCTGGGTTCGATTCCCGCCGGGGGACACTGTGGGTGCTGGGGGTGTGTTCCCTCCTCTGCGTCATCAGTGCCCACACCCTAGGTGGGGTTGGCAAAAGGGCCTTTCTGTGTGGAGTTTGCATGTTCTCCCCGTGTCTCCTAGGGTAGATACCCTCACAAAAACATGCAGTAATCCTGGTCTCTATAAAGCCTCCCCCTGGCCAGCCGGGGCGCCTGATGGAGGGGAATGGAACTGGTAACGTGTTCCTTCCACGCGCTACGTCCAACCGGGGAAGCTCCCCCTGTCAGGTGATAAGAAGCGGCCTGCTCACTCCTCATGCATTGAAGGAAGCATGAGCTCAGTTCGGGGCCCTCCCCAGGTTGGCAGAGGGAGAGTAGAGCCCAGGATCACAGCTTAGGCAATTGGCACCGGGTGAAAAAATGGGTTACAAAAATCGTGGGATAAAATTTAAAAAGAAAATACACATGCTCTCACCACTTAAAGGATAGTTCACCCCCCAAATAACTGTGTGTGTGTGTGTGTGTGTGTGTGTGTGTGTGTGTGTGTGTGTGTGTGTGTGTGTGTGTGTGTGTGTGTGTGTGTGTGTGTGTGTGTGTGTGTGTGTGTGTGTGTGTGTGTGTGTGTGTGTGTGTGTGTGTGTGTGTGTGTGTGTGTATTCATGTTAAAACAAAGCTCAACAGTGCCTATCCCTATACCTACCTACCTGCAGATAAAAATATCAGAGGATCACTTTCAATTTATGGGAACACCAGCTTGTTAGTACTGCAAGATTCTGCTCATATCCCATCAGCCTGCCAAGAGCCACAACGGAGACGCTACAGCTCATGATATACCAGCACAGCAGTCAGGCTTTTAATCCCTGAATAGAGATGTTTGCGGTCAGGGGCGTCACAAGGGGTAGGAAAGTGGGACTGAGTTACTGGGGCCCAAGGTGGAGGGGCCCTAATAACTTTATTATGAAAAATAGCAGATATACAAGCTCACAGCGCGGCACCGAGTGCCGCGCTGCGAGCTTGTAGATCTGCTATTTTTGAAAAGTTGTGAAAATGTGTGAAAATCTTTGAATGTATGTATTTTTAAGCGAACATTTCTAACTCAAATCTTGCTTCTGGGGGTCCCTGGAACTAAATATTTTGAGATCGGGGTCCGTGGCCAAATACATATCATCTTGGGGGTCCTTGACATAGGTTTCTTGCGCACATTTTCACGATTTTTCAAAAATAGCAGATCTACAAGCTTGCAGCTTGAGCTTGTATATCTGCTATTTTTCAATAGTTAACATTCATGGGGGGCCCGCAGTGAATCCTTGTACCCAGGGCCCAGAATTTGGTGTGACGCCCCTGTTTGCGGTATGGCTCCAGGTGGATCATCTGCTCTCTCTGGCTGCTCCACGCGTGCAGGAAAAAGAGCTCCGTTACCGTGGAGACAGCAATTAAAAAAGCCCAGGTTAAGAAATGTCTGTAGGTATATCCGCGTAATGAGGAAAAGAAAAGAAAAAGAAAAAATCAATTCAGTAGTTGCTGTATAATTCTGGCCACTTTCACAGTTTCACAGTTAATAAAAAATATCACATAATGAATGATTGTACTGTGCTTTCTGCAGTAGCCTACACAGATTCTCGGTCTCAGGCTTTAGTACAATCTCAAGGCCATATTTTGCACAACAGTGCTTTTAAAAGTACTTAACCCTCTGGCGTCTGGCATTTTGTTTTATAATGCAATTGGGTAGGGATGGGACGATAAGCGATATTATCGTATTGTGGAGATTTAATATATTGTGTGATATCGTCCTCCGTCATATGCTGGGATCAATTCACCTTTAATTTGCCGAGCTGCATATGTGGTACCACTTAAACCCACTATAATTGGTAAAAGTTACTTATAATATACGTACTTGATACAGTCTTTTTTTCACTATCTATCAAAGGTCTTGCCAAAAAACAGCTGATCTACAAGCTCACAACGCGTCGCAACGCGTCGCGTTGTGAGCTTGTAGATCAGCTATTTTTTGGCAAATGTTCCGCCCCAGGATAATGGATTTTGATTATCGCGATAATATTGTAAATCGCGATTTCTTTTGTCACAATAATCGTGATATGAAATGTTCATATCGTCCCATCCCTAGTCCTGGGTCATGGGTAGGAAAACCTAATAGTGACCACAGAGTGACTTTTATTTTTTATGCTGATGTTACCTAGTTATGGTGGCGCCCCCAGTGGAGGACCCCCTGCCACTGCAGCGCACATAAAATGCCGTAACTCGGGCTAGGAGCGTCCGGGACAGCCGGGGCCGGTACCTATTCGTCCGCCAAGGCAACGCGGAGACCCCACCCCTCATTTCTCACATGGCCCTATTCTAGCGCCACCTTCAGGCCGATTTTTAAAACACATTTTTGGACACTGCTCCTACAGTTTTTGCCCTAAAATCACGAATATCACTACACAGCATGTCTACACTCATGTCATCAACATGGATCAGGAAGATTTGGGAAAAACAAATTTTTGCCCTATTTGTGGAGATAAGCCACCTACGGTCGCTTATCTCCCGATTAGGGAGTCTTACTGGTCTGTATCGCTAAACGACCCCAATGCCCTAAACCCTCCTATTGACTGTTATTAGTGAGCATAGAGAATTGATATCAAGTAGACTGGGTAGCTGGCTGTACAGAAAGAAAACTACAATAAGTGTTGTCCTTTACTCTGAACAGAATTGTATTTATTTATGCAAACCCCATTATACCTGTTTTCATAGGACCCGTTTTGACCATCTGTCTGCCTGTGTCCATTTATGCCCATATATGGAGTTATCTGTATCTGTCTGTCTGTATGTCGCTGTCCATTTTATGTCCATATATGGAGATCACTGCAGTTATAGTTCTGGGTCCATTTTATGCCCATATATGGAGATATCTGTCTATCTGCGTCCATTTTATGCCCATATATGGAGTATCTGTCTGTGCCTCCAACTGTGTTGCAGACACAGTGCCGGTTCCCCCTTTAATGCAAACCTCATTATACCTGTTGTCATAGGACCCGTTTTGAACATCTGTTTGCCTGTGTCCATTTATGCCCATATATGGAGATATCTGTATCTGTCTGTCTGCGTCCATTTTATGCCCATATATGGAGATCTTTGACCATCTGTTTGCCTCTGTCCATTTATGTCCATATATGGAGATATCTGTATCTGTCTGTCTGCGATCCATTTTAAGCCCATATATGGGGGCATTCATTTTATGCCCATATATGGAGAACGCGCGTGCCCGTGGGACGAACGGTTCTCGAGATACGCGGATTACATACATACATACACACTCACAGAGATTTTTTGTTGACTCATGTGGCGTACGTGATGTCAGAGCCTTTTATGAAGTGATGTCACAATGAGTCAGAGCTTTCGCCGATTTCCTCCGGAACAGCCTGATGTCAACAATCAACCAAATAAACCAACAATCAAATAAGGAGATTCCGAACGTTTCGCGCCGGTTCGGGAAAACCGCGCGTCATTTTATGCCCATATATGGAGAACGTGCGTGCCCGTGGGACGAACGGTTCTCGAGATACGCGGATTACATACATACATACACACTCACAGAGATTTTTTGTTGACTCATGTGGCGTACGTGATGTCAGAGCCTTTTATGAAGTGATGTCACAATGAGTCAGAGCTTTCGCCGATTTCCTCCGGAACAGCCTGATGTCAACAATCAACCAAATAAACCAACAATCAAATAAGGAGATTCCGAACGTTTCGCGCCGGTTCGGGAAAACCGCGCGTCGGGTCGGGTCGAGACCCGGCACTGCACTCCGTGCCGCGGCGGGGAACGCGCGTGCCGAATCTGAAGCCGGTGGGACGAACGGTTCTCGAGATACGCGGATTACAGACAGACACACAGACAGACAGACAGACACGCAGAGACTTCTCGCATTTATAGATAGATGTCACTAAGATTGCCTTCTTTCATTGTAGAAATATTGCACTGATTATTTAGAGCCTATCTGTGGATGGATGATAAAAATACGCTGATTCATGCTTTTGCCTTCACTTTTTTCGGGCCTGCCAAAGACAACAACTGACAGATTACAAATTTGTTCAGACTGTGGCAGCCAGAGTTTTAACAAAGACTAAGATGAGAGAACATCCAGTTTGTGGCATCACTACACTCCCAGTAGCCTATAGGATTGATTGTACAATTTTACTTGCGAGCGCGCAAGTACTGCGTTCGCCAGCGTATGTAGGTATGTCGGTGTCTGTGTGTGTTTAAGCCGTAGCCCAATTAGGGACCAGCATTTTTAGCAACGTCATCATTAACAGCCAATGCCTAGTGATGCCAGTGGTGAGCGCACCTCATGGCGCGCTCTGCTGACCATACATGGTCCACTTGGTCCACTTGCACAAGAAGCAAGTTGGCACCTCGACAGAGTGCAGTTCTAGTTTTACTTGTTTTTAAAGCACTCAATTGTCTAGCACCTTTCTACATTCTTGTACTTTGATCTCGCTGTCTCTTCATCATGTTAATCTTCATCTTGTGCTGTGTTGCATTTAAATCTTGCTTTGTTATTAAATAGAGTTAGCATGTATCCTGTTTGCTCTTTTTGTATAAAGTAACGTGTTATAGGCTACAATTAAATTAATAATATTATTATTATTACTATTATCACCATTAATATTATTACCATGATTAGTATTTGTCTTTGACTTGAATCCTTTGAAATGAATGGTAACACTTGCTATTATTTTGGTTATGTTCTCAATTATGATTTAAGTGAGTGTGTGTGTGTGTGTGTGTGTGTGTGCGCGCGCGTGCGTGCGTGCGTGCGTGTGTGTGTGTGTGTGCGTGCGTGCGTGTGTCTGTGTGTGTGAGAACATGCACGCACAGATGTGAGAACGTGCACGCACAGATAACTTTTATCTGTCTTCGCCTCGACTCGGTCTCCCCCAGCCAATACCCCCCAACCCCAGCCTCTCGGTCTTGACTTGTTCTTGCTTTAGAAGGTATAAACATCTATAGTACATTCGCTGCATAGCAGTTTCCAGGGCAAGCTGGATTTCAGAAGCCAGAAAGTCCCATCGGTGGTGCAAGACTGGTGTGGTTTGCTCCCAGAGCTCATCTGTGATTCCCACAGATCAGCACATTTACTCTTTATCCATTTCCTTAGCTTTTTTAGTTACAACCCCCAAACCGTATAGCATTGGAGTTGAAGCAGTCTAAAATGAGACTTCCAAGGTGCGTTTGTAGATAAACGGTCAAAGAGCACTTCTCTGGGTTGCAGGTGAAATCACTGCCCTTTGGCCATCACAGTCTGAGTTTTAGAAGTGCTTGGATTTGCAGGTAAAATAGTAGTGTTCTGATGATACAGTGAGTATACAGTTGACATACAGCTGAGTATCATGATTTTACCTCTTGTGTTGAATTGGATTGATTCGGTGACTCCCATATCTAAAATTGTGTACGTTTGTACTGCTTTTAAGGTCAATGCATTATGTGTACACATAAACACTGCCTCTACCAAGTAGCATGGATTTCATAAAAAAATCTCATATCCTCATTTGTGTACTTTGACAACATTTATTGTGGTTTATATTGACATAGATTGCCACACAATGCTACTATGCTAGATAGTATAGCATTGTGATTCAAATCGCATCGTGATACACGTTTGTATTGTGAAAGTGACATGGTATCATAAACCAAATCGCATTATGAATATATTATCGTATCGTGACCCTTGTATTGTGATGCCTATCATATCACAAGGTTTTACATGGCCATATCATATTTTATATATCTATAAAATAGTATTTGTATTGAATTTTATGATTGTGAAATATCTGCCTCTCTTCTCCTTCTAGTAATCATTATGAAGGTACATTAAACTCCCTTCATGACAAACTGTGAAAAGAAAAGGTGAAAAATTGTCAAAAAAGCAAAAAAACAAAAATAGCTGGCTATTTTTGCTATTTGTCTCGCTAGTCATCGTACAACAAAGTACAGTATAGGGTATGCACGTGACATCATCATCATACCTGGAAGTTATGCATGAATGCCTACTGAGAGGCAAAAAAGTACTTTCTGGCCTTGACAGCCCATACATCCAAACAGAAAAGTCCTATCTGATTGCATTAAATGACGTTAAACTCACTTTTCCACTCGATTTGCCATTCACTTTATGTATGTGCACACCCTCTAGTCTATATAGTGTTTTTAAAGTGTAAAAACTGCAACTGAACATAGGATTTTACTGGCATTGGTATCTTTGGCATTTTTAAAAAGTTCTCCATGTCCAGGATCCATCCAGACACACAGCATCGACCCACGGCCCAGGGGTGATTCAGCTCTCTCTGTCTCTCTCTCTCTATCTCTCTCTCTGCCACCCTGCTTCTCTGGCTGGCTGGGCAGACAGCTTGGCGATTGCCAGGGCTCACCTCAAGGCTGCGGCACCAGTCAGAGCAATTACATGAATAAGAATCTGTAGCTCATTCCTGTGAGAGAGCAGCAGAAGTAGCAGCTATCGTTGCCGCTCTAATTGAGAGAAAAACATATTGTGGTGTCACACCTCTTAACATTGTCCCACTACAGGCCCTGCTTACAGGCAGCTGGCTGCTGTGTGCCCTTGCCTTGTTGTTTACGATTGTTTCGTGCTTCATGTTGAGTGTTTACATAAGTGCTATAATTAATTAGTTTTAATTATACTTTTTTCTATTTTCCAGTGATGCTGTTGAAGGTGTGAAGTGCTGTTCAAAGCTGCCAAATAAGGTTAATAGCCTTACGCAGAGATCTGGAGAGGAACATTAAACTTTACACGTAAAAAAAAGAACAAAAGAAAAACAAATCACAAGATAAAACATAATGCTCTTTAGCGGGGCAGTTAAGGAGAACAATACTTCAGTTCTGGAAAGAAGCACCAAAATTTTACAGAGTGTACCTCTTGGGTCATTCTTTAGAAAAATCACATTAGACACTTAATTTTCAAAATGGCCGCCAGTTTTAAAGATGGCCGCCTTTTCGGATATGTTTTACAGGACGCCAGCCAGTTAATATCGAATTTTCATAATATTAAAGTTGTTTTGTAGGTTTTAAAACATCCAGAGTTCATTTATTACACTTTTAAAGCAGCCAGAATAACCTTTCTGACTTTTGGTTGGGGTCTTTCCTCACCTGGGACCACCTGGACAGACCCCTGAGCCTATTTCAGTAATCGCTCTGCTCCTGCTCCAGAACAATGTTAAATTAGATCTGAAATATGCTCTGAAATAAAAAAAATGACTGGTAGCAAATAACAGAGGTCTTCCACGGGGGGTCCGGGACCCCTGGGGGGATCCTCAGATCTACTACAGGGGGCCTGCCAAATCTGAATTTCTTTTTGAAACTTCGAATGTTTTTATGTATCCTGGTTTTATGTATTGTACTTTGATGGTTTATTACTATTCTCAGTATTATTTATAATGTTTTTTTGTGTTAAACAGTTATGGTTGACAGCTGTTACTGCAGGGATTGCAATAATGAAGGTATTGCAACTTTTCACTTTGGGTGCAGAACATTATTTCCATTTATTGCACTGCACTCACACTGACCAAACACACACACACACACACACACACACACACACACACACACACACACACACACACACACACACACACACACACACACACACACACACACACACACACACACACACACACACACACACACACCTCTTTGTTATTGTCACCCCAAAACCCTCACCTTATTAGAGCCCATGGTCAATTACACCCAAAGAGATTCACTACAATACAGTAATTTCAGACATGCAGGATATATTCGTCTTCATCATCATCATCTTCAATGTCCAACCTAATAGTGTTGACACAGTCTCCACCATAGCATAGAGTGAAAGGCAGGTTATTTGAGCAGCTGCACCGTCCCTTACAACCTGCTTTGCAGACACATTTGATGAGCTCAAGTACTGCCTTTGGAGTAGGGAGAGCAAGAAACCTGACTGGAATATACCCTACACTCTCTGAATTCCATCTATTTTCTTCGATTGGTGGAAGCACAGGGTATGGTATGGTCAGGTATGATTTATCCTGCACAGAGTTGGCGCGGAGGTAATGTGGTAGCAGTGCAGCACGAGTTGGAGGTAGCATCTCACCCTCCAAGTTCTTTGACAGAAATAGTTCCCATCTGAGTAATCCCAGGGTTGTTGGACCTTTTGAACTGTAAACATGGCATGCAAAATGTTCCGACTGCAATGTTGCAATCTTTTTGGTGATTCCAACAAATGTTCTTCCCCAGTCAGCACCTGAAAAACTATGTACGCAAAGGAACCCTTGACATTTGTAACATCCAATAACTTGAACTCACTCAAATATATAAATTTCCTTTTTTTGTACCGGAGGCAAGGACTTGATAAGGAATCGGGGTATCAGCCTCTTCATGTGTTTGCACTTCCTCAAAATCATGTCCCTTGATGAAGGTATCCTATTATGATGCCTACTTTGTCATACCTGACAAATTGCCCTGAGCTTCCATCAATTGAAAAAAATAGATGGAATTCAGAGAGTGGAGGGTATGTCCAGTCAGGTTTCTTGCCCTCCCTGCTGCAAAGGCAGTACTTGAGCTCATCAAATGTGGCTGCAAAGCAGGTTACAAGGGACGGTGCAGCTGCTCAAACAATAACCTGCCTTGCACTCTCCTCCCTGCAAATGCTATAGTGGAAACTGTCAACACTATTAGGGAGGACATGTATAGTAGTGAATTTCTTTACAACAACAAAGAGGTGTGTGTGTGTTGTGTTGTCAGTGTGAGTGCAGTGCAATAAATGGACATGTTAGACTGCGCGCCCAAAGTGAGAAGTTGCAATACCTTAATTCTTGCAATCCCTGCAGTAACACCTGTGAACCTGTCTAACACACAAAAATGTAATAAATAATACTGAGAATACTAATAAAAACAGTTAAAAAAAGAAAAGAACTTCCCCATCAAGATACGGCAGGCCCCCTGTAGTAACTCTGAGGACCCCCTAGGGGTCCCGGACCCCCTGTGGAAGACCCCTGGGTATTTGCTACTTACAACAAATTTAATGCTTCAGTTATGATCTAATTTAACATTGCTCTGGAGCAGGAGCAATGCGATTACTGAAATAGGCTCAGGGGTCTGTTTGGGGGGTCCCAGGTGAGGAAAGACCCCAACCAAAAGTCAGAAAGGTTATTCTGGCTGCTTTAAAAGTGTAATAAATGAACTCAGGATGTTTTAAAACCTACAAAACAACTCTAATATTATGAAAATCGGACATTAACTGGCTGGGGTACTGTTCAGAGGCAGCCATCTTGGAAACATGGCAGCCATTTTGATTTTTCAGTGTCTAATGTGTTTTATCATAGGAACAACCCCTAAGGAGTACTTGTGAAAAGTTTTAGGTTTCTTTCCACTTCTGAAGTATTTTAGTGCAAAAATGCATTTATCTGCCCCGCTACTTCTCTTGCAGACAGTAACAGAAGGTGGGAGTGCGTATTCTGTACGCAACCCATATATACATACAGTATACTGATACAGTAATCAACTATTTTCATGTTGCTTAGAACCTGTAATCAAAAAAAAAAAAAAAAGGGGGGGGGGAAAAGAACCTACCTATGCCTGGGAGTGGCTTTAAAGCATAGAAAATCCTCACATCAGTCTTCAAGGTATCATCTAGAATCACAGTTTTAACTATAAAATTGGCAACAGAGAGGCATGAGTATCACTCTCTAAAATCACAACACAATTATCCATGAGATCATCAAAAGACCTTCCTTGCATAATGTTCAGCAAATCATTATGAGCCTGGGAATACAATGTGCTCATGATGACGCGTGACAAACGAAAAACAAAAACAGAAATTTAAGCAAAATTGTCTTCATATATTTCACGGCCCCCAAAACAAATCCTTGGAATGTGGCCACACGATTTCACACTTGCTTATAAGCATTATGGGCCTGGAAGCATGCCACAGCTGGAAATCTGCTCTGTGCTTCCACTATACAGTAGAGTATGTTGTAAACTCAGAAATTAAATTGCATCGCATGTGAGTATAGAAGGAAGAGATTGGCTATTTTGATGGCATCAACTGAGGTGGACAAGCTTTTAAGATAACAAAAACAACTAAATACTGTTTAAAAACAAAAGAAAACAGTGTGGGCTCGCATGGAACATGAACATGTATGGGCACAAAGATCTACCCTTTGGCTGCTCCTCATTGGCTAAGGGCCCTGCCTTTGTACTGTCGGTAATTTTTCTTAGGAGAATAACCTTGGTCTATAAAGTTTTGATATAACAACTGGTTTTGAGCCCACGCATTGTTGTTATTTATATCAGGTCGTACTTGTTGGTGGTGATGTCACCAAGAACGCTGCTCCTCATTGGCTAAGGGCCCTGCCTTTGTACTGTTGGTATTTTTTTGGAGGAGAATAAACTTGACCTATAAAGATTTGGTATAACTTACTGGTCTTGCCTCTCAGCGAGCCCACAATAACATAAAATGCATCCATGTTTGCAGCTCAATAAAAACAGAATGTTGTGGTTGGAATCAGTAGTTGGAATGTGTCTGTCTCTGTCTTGATGTTTGTCAGGTTTAAATGATACAGATCTGCCTGCAGCATACCAATCTCCCACCACTGAGCTCCATCAGGAAACCCCCATTGGTATTGTAACCTTGGATATTTATACAGCTCTTTGTTTACCGTTACTCAACCATTAAATCTATATTTAATTATTAATGGCCTTGCAAGATTCGCTATAACAATAAAATAAAATAAAAGAAAGGAAACGTACATGTCGGTGCTGCTTGCAGTGAGGTTTTGACCTTTGTCATGTACAGTAGCGCAGTAAATCTCTAAAATGTTGATGCAAAAAGAAAATGGAGTCATAGGAGCGAATTGAGAGAGGAATGGAAACAAAAACATGAGGCATGAAATGAAAAACACAAGAAACCGACAAGAGGGAGTGAGAGAGAGTGAGGGAGAAAGAGATTAAGATCGAAAAGACGAGGGAAGAGCAATACATTTAAAGAGAGTAAGACAGACTGACAGAGCAGTGGGAGGTATGTGTTGTTTGTCAGCACGGGGAGAGAGAAATGTCAGTTTCCGTGCTGCATCGGTGAGTGATGGCTGCCATTATCCCACCCAGTGGGTATAAGCAGGCAATATTAGCACACTGTTTCCACAACCAGCCGATACAGACAGAGTTCTCCACAGTGGGGGTACCCAGAGCCAGCATGGAAAATAGAGTGCAAAAGAGTATGAGGCGTGAAGATCGGACAGTTGTGTAGGATATAAAAAGAGCAAGAGAAGAAAAGAAACAAAAAAAAAGAAGGAACGGAGAAGGTGGAAGTAAGAGAGGGAATGATACCAAAATTATATGATGGTCTGTACTTCAAAACCACTAGACGGTGGAATATGGTTGAATATTGGAACACATGAGCGTCTGAGGCACACATGACAGCATGGAATAAATAAAAGAAGCACAGCAATTGATGTAGTGTGATGTGATTATGGCACAAAATATAACTCAGTCCCACGTGTGTGTGTGTGTGTGTGTGTGTGTGTGTGTGTGTGTGTGTGTGTGTGTGTGTGTGTGTGTGTGTGTGTGTGTGTGTGTGTGTGTATGTGTGTGCGTGTGTGTGTGTGTGCAAAACACGGTACGTTTTACTGTAATCTCAACATACTGTACTGTATGTCTCTTTGTGGAAACGAGCTCAAGTTCTGATACTGTAGCACCATTCAAACAGATGCAGCTCTCAGCCATTCTGCAGAAAAACTAAAAAAGCTAAACGAGACAGTGTAGGACCTACCTGCTGTCAATATGTGAAACAAAGCATGTTTTCCGGTGACCCAAAACTGTCATTATCTTCTTTGGTGCTACCAGGAGAACATGCTGTCACTGTCACGACTGATGTGAGTTTGACCCAAATGCACAGCAAAGGAGGAAGCAGTTGAAGGTTAAAGCCCACCCGGCCGTATTTATTAACACTGGAGCACATGTAGAGTTAATTCACGAGGGGGGCAAAAAGGGGAATAGGGCTCTGCAGCTGCTCCAACCCAGCACAGAACCCGGAAAACTGGGAAGGAGAGAAAAAGGCAGAGTCAGTAATAATCCACAAAGAATAGCAGTGCACAGCAAACTAAGAAGCAAACTGGCTATCTCTACTAAACTGGGAAAGCTAACAATGGCTGTCTACTTTACCAACCATATAGACTGGTGAAGATCTGGCACCGAGCTGCAAACAGTCATTCCTCTTGTAGACTCTGGAGGAGGTGGTTGCAAATGGCGGCCAGGTGAGGATTGGCAATGGGAGACAGCTGGGAAGGCCTCTGGGACTGGGACAGAGGTCTGCACGCTGTGGAGATGGAAACGTAACCTGAATATTGGGATGACTCTGCCTTAATTCACACAGAACGCGTGCGGCCATTAGTGATTCACAATCCCTTGGGAACTTATATTGATTCCACCTTCCTCTGAGATTTGTAATGGCAAATTCACTTTGATAAAAGGGCAAAGAGGGCCAACACAACAACATGAGTGTTCTTGCTGACTACATCATGCATTATTATTATTTGTTATCTTTTCATATTAGCTCCAGCTTTGAGTGACATGGGTATTTAAAGGGTTCTGATCAACTTCAGAGTTTGCCAGAGGATCGGTTGAGCCCCATGTAATCTCAGCCAATTCCCTGACTTTGGCTCACTATCTCATGTGATGTGACTCCATCTCTGTGTTTACGGTGTGTACCATACAGTATATGAAAGTTATAAAAAAAAAAACTAAGCCAAGACCTCTCTATTCTGGGTTGGACTATAGGGAACCAGGAAATTAACACAACAATTTACAATTTGATTTAGCACATGCTGGTAATCACATCGATTTAGTGTGAAACCAGTGTAAATGGTATGAACCCTTTGGTCAATACACAACAAGAAAACATTTACATGCTACAAAGTATCCGGGATACCAGGCAAATATCAAACCTTTAACTACCGTAAATCTAAATAACACACATAACATAGTGTGAACAAGTAACATTTGCACAGTATATCAAGCACACACACACACACACGCACGCACGCACGCACGCACGCACGCACGCACACACACACACACACACACACACACACACACACACACACACACACACACACACACACACACACGAAAAAGGTAGATAATGTAATAATATATATTATATGTGTGTGAGCATGAAGAGGTAAGCTTTAAGAGTGCTGGAATATGTGCAGTCCTGACTGTTCTCTATCACTGCATGTGATTGAGGACAGAGGGACACAGGAAAATTAAGTTAAGTCATGCTGTGTGAAAGGCTGACCTCAGGCTGTGAAAATGGTGCAGCAAGATTTGAAAGACAGAAAAGACATACCGGTATACATTCCCAGAAAAAAAAAAAAGTGGAAATGAACCAAAAATGTCAAAGTGTCACAGTCAAAAAGAGATTTCATTTTTAGCAGCGGGTGGAGGGGGGGAGGAAGTGCAGAGGCTCAAGTCAGATATTAAAGACGGATGAAAAGATCTGATAGCAGGAGAGATTATTTTTTATTTCAAGTCATTTGTCTCTAACTCAAAGGGCATGCGCGCGCACACACACACACACACACGCACGACGCACGCAAGCATACACGCACAAACACACGCACGCACGCACGCACGCACGCACGCACGCGCACACACACACACACACACACACACACACACACACACACACACACACACACACACACACACACACACACACACACTATTTTCTATTTGTCATCACACTGACAAATAGTTCAGTCACTGTGCTCCACCTTCGGTACTTACAGACACATATATATGACACTAAGAATAAATATTATACCAGAAAACAGCACATATATACCAGTAACAACAGTTCCTATGAGATATGACCGATACATTACAGTATGACCTACGTCCTACCCGTACCATATCCTCTCCGTATAGACGAGGTGACAGCTAGGCACGTCAACGTGCAGCAGATTAAGGGAGTAGACTTTGCTTTGTTTCCAGTCGGTATGACGGGCCAACACTTTCGTTGTGCCTCCCACGTAGAAGCGCTGCATGACAGCCAGTTTAACAGATCAACCTTTTCCTATTATATCCTGTGGTACCATCCTATCTCCCAGCTTCTCCAGTCTTCTCTCTCTACAAACTTTTAAAAACTATCCTGCAGATTTAAGTCTCAGTCCTTAGATTTTTTTTTTCTTTTCGTCCATCAATATGACATGGTTTATTTATTTACTGGGGAGGGGGGTCTTGCCCTAAATCGCTTCAATACCTGCCCCTGCCGCCGCCCCCCATCACCACCCACTTCGTCAATGACAGCCGGATTTGAGCTGCTGATGGCACAAGCAAAGGTGAAATCGATGCATTTCCTGGAGGGAGAGACAAAGAGATGTTGAGAGGAAGATGGGGAAAGAGAAGAAAGGGAGGAGATTCAGGCGGGCGGTGAGAGATGGAGAGATGACGGCGGCAGCGTGACACAAGGATTGAGACAGTGTCATGCCGACTGGTTTCATCGTTTCCCCACCAGCGCCCCAGGGAGATCATTAGCTCACAATATGGAGTCTATCAATCCTCACAGAATACCACTCTGCCCTCCGGGTACATGTCCTGTCTGTCTGTCTGTCTGTCTGTCTGTCTGTCTGTCTGTCTGTCTGTCTGTCTGTCTGTCTGTCTGTCTGTCTGTTCCGTTCCTCTTGGTGTACCAGCACCCCCAAGATTTTAAAAGCTAGGCTCCAAACCTCCCAGAACGAATTACTATTAGATTGATACTCAAGCTCCATCCCAGAACTCACCTCCTCCTAGCACACCTTGACAGAATGAAATGGCTCAGAGTATAGATGAGAGAGTGACCCAAATCAAGATGTGCATGGTGTAGTATTTTGAATAATGTATAGTTCCAAAGTACCTCAGTAATTTATTTTTTAAAGTCAGTGATGTTCACAACCACGCTACAAGGGGGAGATCCACTGACCTGATTCCTATCAGATTTAAGAGAAACATTGGGAAATGTACATTCATGCACACAGCAACTGCAGGGAGGTAGGGTTACCTGCAGAGCTTAGCCGTTCCTATCTTTCTTTTAAAGCTTTCCTAAAGGGATGGTTAGGGGAGCAGAGTCTGGGATTGAATTTGAAATACATGTTTTTTGTCAAGCCTGGCGTTTTAATAGTTGTACAGTTGTTAGGTTTATAGGTAAATATATGGCTTATCTATGGTGATTTTTCATTGAGAAAGATGATACTGTTGTTGTACATGCCTCACGTTTTGCCATGGTAAGACAATCCCCTTCATAAGGTGTTCTTTTCTATAAAATGTCCTTCTTTTTTGTTAAACTTTACTGTAGCATTTATCTGGTAGGCCATGTGCTTTGGCACATGGCCATATATATATTTGATTAGATCTAGCTGTGATGTAACAAATAGAATAGGGGCCACTGTGCTGTTTCCAGTTGGCCTCGACTTTACAGTACAGATTTTAGATTTACATGTGTATGGATAGAAATCCGACGAGAGGTTTGTATAGATTTGGCCTTTGTTATACTAGTAGTTAGTTTACGCATATACTGTATTCTTCATCATAAGCTTCTGCTCTCCTTTCTCCAACGGTGTTGCAGATGTTTGTCAGCACTTAATAGTTCGTGCGACCGTAGGTCGCAGACAGTTTACGGCAGATCCTGTCCGTCAGTCAGTCAGTCAGTCAGTCAGTCAGTCAGTGAGTAGGTAATGCCTCAATGTCTATACCTGACCTGTTGTGACATCACATTGTTGTGACATCACATTGTTGACCCATATTTGGCAAAGTCCATACATGCTCCCAGGTGATGCCCTGTCAGGGGAACCACACTAACAGAATCCCTTTTATGCCCATATACCGGTATGGAGATCTCTGATGTCATCAATATTAAGCCCATATCTGGGAATGCGAATACATCAGTGTCAGTCTAACCAGTGTGGCTGCTGCGACACGAGTCACACTTGCAATTACAGTAATTCTGCGCTTGTCCCTTGTATGCCCATATATGGAGATCCCTTACAGTATGTCATCAATATTAAGCCCATAGCTTGGAATGCTCATATAAGGAGGTATTGTGGGAGTCTCATGTTGTCTATAACGTAAGACATCTATGATGTCAGACGTCAGTCATAACCATTATTTGGGAAAATATTTTGTCCACATTTTGTCCAACTTATACAACCAACCGCAACTCGAATCACACTTACAAATAAATTCCGTTCTGTGCGAATTCCGTCCTGCCCTTAGGGCGTCTTACCGGTAGTATACTATATATGGGGTTATCTTTGTGCCATAATTAATTCGTATTCGTACGTTTCCTTTTTTTTTTACTCGTAAACATTTTTACAAAAAAAAATTACACGTAAACAAATTAATTTGAAAAATATATCCGTAAAAAAAAAAAAAAGTACAAATGATTTTTTGGAAGCTGCAGTGATTATTATGCCAAAACTAAAAAAAACAAGCCAAAATACGAATATTTTCTTACTGTTTTACGAGTTGTTTTTTTGGTTACTTCATCACGAATGCTTTCATCATCTGCACGACTACGAATCTCAGTCAGCAGTTAAGAAACTGCCAAAAATCACATGATCGACAGAGAGCCAATGATGTGAGGCCTGTCCCACTAGCCAATCAAAAGGCTCCGGAGTTGGCATGGCAACCAGCTGTTGCCATGTCTTGTAAAAGTGAGTACTCTGGGCTTTCTTATCCATAATTTTAGCTAATTCCATCACCAGTCCCTATGGAAGTCTAAATGCTCAAAAAATAATACATAAATACTACAATGAAATGAAATAAAATAAATAACAAAATGATATAAATAAAAAATACATACTGTAGTTCTATAGATCGAGGGAGTCATCCATATGTTTTCAGATCTATATGCCCATCCCCATGTTCTATTAATAGATCTATGGAGTCATCATATGTTATATTGTACTTATTTTAAATAAAGGGGCCTCGGCATCGGCCGAGGGACCCCCCGGGGACCCCCTGGAGCTCCGGGGACCCCCGCGGACCCCCTGGCGCCACCGCAAAGGGGCTCCGAAGGGGCCCAAAAATAGGAGCGGCACTTTCATGGGAAATTCGGGACTTTGACCGTGCGGACTCGGGGCCGGCTCGGGGCCCCGGAGCCCCGGAGCCGGCCGTGGCCCCGGAGGCCCCGGAGCCGGCCGTGGCTCGTAGATCGGCATTTTGGGTATTTCAGCCTATTTTTTTCGGGGGGCGCGGGGAAACGCGGGGGTTCCCCGGGGTGGGGGACCCCTCGGGGACCCCCCCGCAGCCGGCCCCGTCTCTCCCGGTGGCTCGGGGGCAGAGTTATGGCCTTTTTTACCCGCCTGCAGTACCGGCGTTCGGCCACCAGGTGGCGCTCCGCCACGGCCGGCTCCGGGGCCCCGAGCCGGACGTGTGGGTACCGGTCCCGTCTCGAACGGTCACTCCTAGCCCGAGTTATGGGTTTTTATGTGCGCTGCAGTACCGGGGGGCCGCCACCAGGCCGCGCTGTCACGTTTGCCCCGGTCCCGTCACCCATGGAGGGGGTCCGCACGGTCAAAGTCCCGAATTTCCCATGAAAGTGCCGCTCCTATTTTTGGGCCCTTCGGAGCTAGCCTGACACTTCAGTCCGCACATCACCCCCCCCTGCTGGTGGGTGGTTTGTAGTGTGGACTGAAGCTGCACACATTTTAATCTATTTCGAAGGCGCCCGAAGAGCGGGCGCATTGAATGGGCCAATCAGGGTTGTATGCTTGGGGCACGTGTGTGGCTGCTCCGGTCCCAGCCCCCTCCAAACAGAGCTCTTGAGCTCACGTAAGACTCACTCGTGGACTCTGATTGGTGTCCTCTGCCCACGTGAGAGTCTAGTGGACTCTGATTGGTCCGTGAAAACTGTCATGGCGGAGTCAGACTTGACTCGTATTATTTTAATAAACTATGAAATAGTGCCGTTTCTTCACGTTTTAATACCATTTTGCACTAACGTAAACATGCAGACATATAATATGTTATGAGAAATAACGTATTTTTGCAATGTCACGCCACGTCGCCGTCGCGCGTGTGTGTGTGTGTATGTGTGTGTGTGTGTGTGTGTGACGTCAATAGGCTTTAGCCCCCCCCCCGCCGAAATGGATTGTCTGCCCGGAATGTCAGACTCTCTCCCCCCACGTAGTGTGGTGTTGAGATGTCGGACGCTAGCAGTCAGGCAACTTCGGAGCCCCTTTGCGGCGGCGCCAGGGGGTCCGCGGGGGTCCCCGGAGCTCCAGGGGGTCCCCGGGGGGTCCCTCGGCCGATGCCGAGGCCCCTTTATTTAAAATAAGTACAATATAACATATGATGACTCCATAGATCTATTAATAGAACATGGGGATGGGCATATAGATCAGAAAACATATGGATGACTCCCTAGATCTATAGAACTATGTATTTTTTATTTATATCATTTTGTTATTTATTTTATTTCATTTCATTGTAGTATTTATGTATTATTTTTTGAGCATTTAGACTTCCATAGGGACTGGTGATGGAATAGACCGTTTGTCAGCCTTCTGATTGGTCCCTGAGACTCCCTGACTGGCCAACCAGAAAAAAACATTCACTTTTTGCTATCGGGGGTGGAGTTTGTGCAGTGGAGAATGTTGAATGCGTCTTTCAAGAACTGTCCGCAGTGCGCGACACGGAGATCGGCCGGTACGGTGATAGCGACGGCAAGCGTCAAGCGATCTCGCTCATCATAACGAATAAGCTTCAACAAACTAGTTCACATGTACCTTATCAATGGTCTAAGAGTCACGATTGGGTACATATAATTTAAATGGGCAGAATTACGAAAAGCCAGCCTATTATGTGAGGAGAAACATTCTCTCTGTCCTCTTCCTAGTACCCAAGATGCAATGCGCTTCTCTTTCTATCTCTGATCCAGAGGATTAAACTAATTAAAACATTTATTTTTCGGGGGAAAACTACTGTTTTGCTATGTAATTACTGTACCTTTTTCTTCCCTTTTTATTAATATCACGTAGATGTGTTTTTTGTGGTACTTTATATAGCTGTAATGAGGCTATGAAGGGAAAAAAATTCCCATCCACTACCACTATAAAAGAATCTGCAAAGAGGATTCTGTCCCACTGGGATTAAACAAATTAAAACATATATTTTCGGGTAAATCCCCTGTTTTGCAATGTAACTACTGTACCTTTGTCTTCCCTTTTTATTAATATCACCTAGGTGTTTTTCCTTTGGTACTTTATATAGCTGTAATGAGGCTATGAAGGGAAAAAAAATCCCATCCACTTCCACTATAAAAACAATCTGCCCAGGGTTAATGTCCCATCATAGTAACAGGGCAGAATGGGGCGGGATTTGCAAAAGGGTTTATTAGCTAAAATTATGGATAATAAAGCCCAGAGTACTCACTTTTACAAGACATGTCAACAGCTGGTTGCCATGCCAACTCCGGAGCCTTTTGATTGGCTAGTGGGACAGGCCTCACATCATTGGCTCTCTGTCGATCATGTGATTTTTGGCAGTTTTCTAACTGCTGACTGAGATTCGTAGTCGTGCAGATGATGAAAGCATTCGTGATGAAGTAACCAAAAAAGCAACTCGTAAAACAGTAAGAAAATATTCGTATTTTGGCTTGTTTTTTTAGTTTTGGCATAATAATCACTGCAGCTTCGTACTTTTTTTTTTTTTACGGATATATTTTTCAAATTAATTTGTTTACGTGTCATTTTTTTGGTAAAAATGTTTACGAGTTAAAAAAAGGAAAAGTACGAATACGAATTAATTATGGCACAAAGATAACCCCATAACTATAGCCTACGTGAAGCTATTCAAGAGAGAGTTTTAAGATTCAAGATTTTTTTTACTTTTACATCCCATTATACAGGAGTAAAATTCTTGGGTCTCATAATCAGCGCCTCAACAAAATGGCAAAAAGCAATAAAGTAACAATAGTTATAAAACTTTACTAAAAGTTGGACTAACATACAGTGTAATAGAATAACAATGTTCCACAATGTTGGGTGCATGGTCCCTAGCTCTCTCTCTTTCTCTCTCTATCTCTGTGTGCGTGTGTGCGTGCGTGCATGCATGCGCACGCGTGTGTGTATGTGTGCATGTGCGTGTGTGTGAGTACATAATGACTGTATAATGGCTATACGGATTTGTCAGGTCTGTTTGTAAACTGTTCCAAATATGTGCTTTGTTTTCTGAAGGAGAGATAATGTACCAGTGATCTGGTGGGCGGAAAGGTCAATGTGTTCCTAATTGGATAAGGATGTCTCTCTCTCTCACTCTCACTCTCACGCACGCATGCTCGCACGCATGCTCGCACGCTCGCACGCATGCTCGCACGCACGCTCGCACGCACGCACGCACGCACGCACGCACGCACGCACGCACCCTCAGGGAGGTGATCTCTATTCCTGTAGCCTGGCCAGCAGAGCAGTGCTGCCACCTCAGTGTGTGGTCCTGTGTACCAGGCCTTTGTGGTGAGACACCACTTCACACACAGCCTGGAGTGGAAACATAGAAGACTGGTCTGTGTGGAGCCATTGTGCCCTGCAGAATCAACAAACACATCTCATAGAGCAGAGTTTCCCATACAGTGGGTCGGGACCATAGACTGATATGGACGAAGGGAGCCCCACTGGTTTCTATAGACCCGGTAAGATGGCACTTTTTCGGCGTGTTCAAATCCGCCATTTTGGAATTACCAGTCCCACAAACTAAAAGCATCCAGAAACGAATGCTATTGGCTGGAAGGGCAGCGTGGGCTGGTCTTCACAAATTAACACACTGGCTGCCTATCGCGTTCACAAAAATCAATGCTGGATGGTGCTGTTCGCTAGCCTATGGTCACTAAATATTTTTTGACTCGGGGGGCACGTCGCCCGATGACGTCATGACGTAATTGGCACCAGAAATGCCTTTCTTTTTATTTTAGGATTTAAGAAAAGGAAAACACACGTTAGTATGTGGCGAGAGTGGCTGGGAGTGAGACTTCTGGATCTTTCACGCGCAGTCGCGAACGCTCGCCAACGTTCGACAAGGAATATTATCAGATCCTAGCAGACCCCGTGCACGGATGTGGGTGACAGAGAATATTCAGCGATTTTTCAAAGGTAGGCGAAAAAAAAACCCATTCAAAATCCCAGTCAATGTGTTAATGGGACAATCATTTATTAAATGCATCATGATAATTGAGTATTCATCAAAATGTTTACTACAGTAATTAAATCGAGTGTAAAGTGTTGGGAAGCGCTGTTATAATAAAAGCTGAAAACAGTCTAGGACTGTGTGTGATGTGAAGTGTTTTGGGGTATGCACAAGCGCACATGTGAGTTAATGCTCCATTTTAAAAGTGGCAAACATTTGCCATTCTTAATGCTAGCTATTTTTGAAAGTAGAAAAGTGCAAAGTATAGCAGGTTGTACGGTTAAGCTGAGGAGATCATGCTGCTGAAGAGACAGGACTCAGGGAGGCGGTGGCTCAGGAGGTTGTGCCGGCTGGCCAATGATCCGTGGGTCGGTGGTTCAAACCCCAGCTCCTTCAGTCCACATGTGGAACTGTCCTTGGGAAAGACACTGCATCCCACATTGCCTCCTATGCGGTGGTCGATGCAAGCTTGCCACTATTGCTGTCGGAAGTGTGGACGCTGGCGAAGTGTGGACACTGTTCGCTGCTTCACTGCTGAATGAATGAATGGACCGTTGTAAAGCGTCTCAATGAGCCACTAGACCAAATGTTTTGACTGTTTTATGCCTGTGTTTTTATCCATATTTATATGTGTACCTTCTTGACACTGTCTGTGTTTTTGTTCTGTTGAGGTGTACAGAGACCCCTTGGGGAGATGATGTACTGATGCACTGTAAACAAACATAACAAACTGAAAACTGAGTGAGTGAGTGAGTGAGTGAGTGAGTGAGTGAGTGAGTGAGTACCCTGAGTGCAGTGAGTGAAAGAAAGAAATATCAATAGTGGCAGAGAGATAAAGAGACAGAGTGAAAGAGGAAAGATGGGTGAGAGAGGGCAAATGGGTGGAAAGCAGAGAGAGAGATTTATGAATTTATCCAATGCACAGAAGTCATAGCTCTGTTCAGCTGCCAATACTGCGACTCAATCTGTATCTGAGAAACACATTCACAGACCAGTTTACTTTTGACTGTCAAAACAACTTAATTCTGCTATATACTTTCTTTCCCTTTATTGTTTATCAGCTGGGATTTATGCAAATCAGTATGATGCTGTCATGCCATTTCTCTGCCATATTAGTATGAAACTACACAATGTTTTGCGCTTCTGAAAAATCTCTGAAATGAAAGATGCAATCATTCTCTTCCCTTTTGCGAAATGGCGATAAACAGCAGTGTATACATGCACACAATCACGCACACACACACACACACACACACACACACACACACACACACACACACACACACACACACGCGCACGCGCACGCACGCGCGCGCGCACGCACGCAGAACAGCCCAAAGGCACTCAGAGGTCAAGTAAAAGGAAATGAGCCAGGCAACATGAAACACAAACTGAAAACACATCAATACACATTGAACAGATATCAACGGCCCTATAAATGCAGATTAAAATGATATGTGGGGGCAATAAATACGCTGCTTAATGGCTCAGCTTAGAGGGGCCCATCTCTCTTTCTCTCTCCCTCTATCGCTGTCTTCCTATTTCTCTGTCTCTTTTACACACACACACACACACACACACACACACACGCATGCATGCACGCACGCGCGCACACACACACACACACACACACACACACACACACACACACACACACACACACACACACACACACACACACACACACACACACACACACACACACACACATGCGTGCAAAATGTCCATGTATGTTTTTTATTAGTTGATCTTACTATTTGTTTTAAACACAATGCAATTTACATATCGGAACTGTTGGGCACAAACCTCGTATCTCTAAGTTTCAGATTCGTACATTTTTTTCGCGAAGTAAAACACTGCTTCATCACACACGGCCGTCGCACAAAAGTAGTGAAAACAGCTGATCTACAAGCACACAACGCCTCACCAGATCGGCTGTTTTCACTAGTTTAAATCATTTTCAAAATGATAAATACAAAACAAACGGCTTTGGACATACAGGGTTTCCACCGGACAACGACGATATGGTACATGCGGAATCACTGCCAGACAATGCTTTGCCTTTGTTTCTTTAGGTTTCCAATTTGTTTCACCGAAGAGGTTTTTAAAAATTCATTAGCATTTTACACGAAACACTTCTGGGAGTCTCAGATTGATTTCTTATTAATAGGATGTTTGTAGTAATAAATTCTTTTGTACTTAAGGCAATGAATATGTAGACTTGGGACGCAGTCGCTAGAAAAAATGGCCCTGGGTGTTTGCAAGCGCGACCAACGGAGAGGAAAAATGTAAACGTCTTTATTCATTTGATAAGGAATGTGCTAAACATTGTGAGTCTCTGAAAGGTGATTATTTAACTGTCATTTTCTTCTTATAAATGTAGATTGTCGCCTTCTTTCGGTTTTACACTGCAGGGTGATTTAGTTTTGATCGATCTGTCTGTGTGTGTGTGTGTGTGTGTGTGTGTGTGTGTGTGTGTGTGTGTGTGTGTGTGTGTGTGTGTGTGTGTGTGTGTGCACCTGTGCATGCAAGTGTGCATGTGTGTGCGCAATCTGGGCATGCATGTGCATGTGTGTGTGTGCATACAATATACTGTGTACCGGTGTGTCTTCATCTAACAAAGGATTAACAATACTACTGCTATGTCTATGCGTACTGGGAGACAAAGTGGTATCATAACTTTTATGAAAATTAATGAATCTGAATTGAATTGATGGATTATGCTGTATGACTGGTTCAGGGGACATACAATCAATATCTATCCTGTCCTTTTTATTGGATTATGTGCGTTGTGTGCGTGCGTGTGTGTAAAATTATGTGTACACAGTACATGTTAAAGAAATTGTATAAAGAGAGTGAGAGAGAGAGAGAGAGAGAGAGAGAGAGAGAGAGAGAGAGAGAGAGAGAGAGAGAGAGAGAGAGAGATTAGGCTCTAGAATCTCTAGTGTGTTGTGTAAAGAAAATAAAGTAGTAATGTAATTCTAGCCCAGTGGCCAAACTGTCTTTATAGCTATTCTTGTGCTGTAAATGTCTAATCCCTTAATAAGACATGGTGAACACTGCAGTGTTCGAAACGATTGGCTGGGCCGATCAGTTCCAGGGGTCATATGGCACAGGAACAAGAAGCCCGAAGGCTCACAGCGACTATGGATTCCCTGGACATTTAACAGCATCGACTGACTGTTGATCGAACTCGGACAGCGATGTACTGTACGCACCAAAGGTTTAAATGTTCTGCAAAGTCAAAATACTGACTCAAAGTAGCTGTAGAAATTAATATTGGCAACTTTTCATGTCAAAGTGTGCCATGCACACACGCACGCACGCACACACACACGCACGCACGCACGCACGCACACACACACACACACACACACACACACACACAGCCACACAGCTACACACACATCCACGCATGCATGCACAATATCATGTCTTGAGCAGCCTAGCGCTGTTAAGGCGTTATTAGAGGTGCCATCCTATTTATCGTCTTTTGCAGGTTTGTTTACAGTAGCCTGTAAGTCATAGCAACAACAGACAGACCATTCTTCTCTTCTTCGCATATAAAACTTTTACTGGGCTAACAAACTGCCACCTTCGTCAAGGATGGCAGAGGGCTGAGGAGAAAATGGGGTGATGGGAGAGGAAAAGAAGAAGCGAATGAAGGAGGGAAGAAAGGAAAATGATTAATTGCTGCTTGTAAATTTGTCCATCAGAGCTATTTCCTTTAGCAGTTTCACAATGAGGAGTACAGAGTGAAAATCAGTCAATTCTGCCCTCAAACCACAGTAAAAGGTCAAAGAAAAGACTAGCAGATGACTGGATATAGTGGATAACGTGTTGACTAAATAATCCCAACAAATTCCAGCTGTTCGATTCCTGTGTTGTACAGTATGTCCTTCCCTGTTCCCTCTCTCAAATTCCTGTTTCTCCACACTTTCCTGTCCACATGAAAACAAAAAAGAAATTAACCACTTAAACCCTATGCTTCATCGTACTCAGTCTAGAGAAAATAGACAATCTAGAAGCTCACACCGCATTGCACAGCACTGCAAGGCGTTTTGAGCTTGTAGATCTGCTATGTGGAGGACTGGGGGAACAAGCTCAGGGGGAATTAATTTATGCAAAGCCACATCTGTCTCAAAAAACCCACCTAGCGAGAATCACCACTCATTAGTCTTATGAATGTAACATTATGCAAGAGAAAGAAGAGCCATTCTTTCATCCCGCTCCATTTGTTACGGGAGCTAGTGATTATTGTTTATTGCTTCAATAAAAACCAACACAATCCTCAGCCTTCCTGTGCCCATCTGGGATAATGACAGCTTAAATAGTCAGAGCTGTGCAGCTGTAAAATAAAATCTAAATGAGTAAAAAATAAAGCGAGTGCAGTATCTGGCTAGCTTCCCCCAGTACTTAGTTTCCGTCAAACACATCCACTTTTTTTGGGTCCCTGTCCAAAATTCTTTCCATGTGCACATGTGCTTGTCAGAACACAGAATACATGCAGGTACTAAATCCACACAGATGCAGATAGTCATGCATATATACTGTATACGTGTACATACTCACATCTCGCTAGAAAACACACATGCACGCACGCACGCACGCACACACACACACACACACACACACACACACACACACACACACACACACACACACACACACACACACACACACACACACACACACACACACACACACACACACACACACACACACACACACACACACACACTGCATAAGCCCAGAGGACATGATATAACGAGATAAACCGCAACAATTTTGCATGCACAATAATTACAACAGGGGTATCATGCATACACTGTACCAATTAAGCTAACACAATTAACTGTGAGGCCACAGAGCAACTGGGAGGCTTGGTGAACTTTATGAGGTTCTGCAGAAAGGGCCAGTCAATCTTCATTTGACATAATCCTTTCAAGTATCGTGTAACCCGTCTGCGCAGAGCACCTGTGGAGCATTAGTAAGACCATTTGGCTCTGATTACCTTCTCTGTCTCCAGTGGCCATCACATTTTGTTGTGCGTTCTCTCCACTCAGTCCATTTGTTTACCAAAGATCACTTTGTACCAGCATCTCCGCCAGCATTAGCTGTCAACGACAGCTATATTGTTTATGTGAAATAATAATCACAGAGTAATTGTCCCTCCATGCTATTAAATGTCCCACGCCAATTGGTCCATCCAGCTTTTGGACCAATGGCTACTCTACTGACAGGCCAATTACAATGCACCTGTCCCTCCGGCTCATGGGATGTACTGGTGCTAGTCAATCTCAGGCATTCAATTCACCATCACAAGCCAAGGCTGAAACACTCAAAAGTCTCAAAATTGAATGGCAGTTGATAATCTATGTAAAAAATATATATTTCCGCGAATTGTCGTTGTTGGGTCACTGGGTGAAAACCTTGTATGTCCAAAACCGTACGATTTTTATTATAAAATAAAACTAAAACAAAAAACTAATTTTAAATAGTGAAAATAGCACACAATGCCTTGCACGACGAGATATGAGGTTTCTGCCTGACAGTGATGAAATCTATGTCACACCAATATTGCTCTTATGAAGTAGATTTGTTATGGTGATTATCTTCTAGAGACAATCCTGCATTTGTGAGCTGTCCACTGCCTGAAGTTTCCTCCTCACAGTGCACATGTCCCACCGAATGTGGGGCAGCAAAAACTCAGAGCCAAATCAGAAGCTTTCATTGACTGCTGCTACAAATATAATTGATTGTTTATTTTAATTTTATTTTCCAATTACTATTTCTTTTTTTTTTTTTTCTTTTTTTTTTCTTTTTCAAAAGAATATATATTTATTATATTCTGCTTCCTGGTGGAGATTATACCCCAATGAGCGCAGCATCATTCTAGTGGTCTATGTTACCTTTTCTCTCTGTACGTACCCATTATTCTTCTTTATTTTCTTCGGTGTGCTCAACTATTCCTCTCTACTTTCCCTTTATTTCCCCATCCTCCTCCTTCCCTGAGCAGCTATGAAGGAGGCCGTATAGTGGGCAATCGATACCCGGTGATGTGGGGAAATCATATTTTTTTCTCCCCTTTTCTCCTTTAGCAAATTCAATTTGGTCCTTAACATTCCAGTGGCTTTAATTAGATGCCCATGGTAGCAAATTGCAATTTACATTTTTATAGTTTTTCGAGTTAATTAGCTTGCTCACTCAGCCAGACCTGGCTTGTTTATGCTACACCCCAACTCGCATCCCCACCCCTCCCTTTCTCACTCATCCCCCACCCCCGAGCTTAAGTTTTGGGGGTCTCTCCTCACATCTGTGTTGTTTCTTTTTATCTCAATTTTTTAATTAATGAGACTTAATGCCTCATAACTCCTTCTGAGCAAATCCTATCACCAAAAAAATAAGAAAACAAAAACATTTTATGAGCATTTTAGTAAGATAAGATATCAAAATAATTCCCTAGCCTCGCCTCTCATCACCAACAATAAACAAAACAAAAAAAAGAAAAAAAGAATACCAGGGTTCAACATAATTGACCATTAATCAATTATGACTGCCAGGTCAGGATGGTTATTGGGGCCTCCTGGTATAGGCCAATGCCTTCTTCGGCCTTTTACGGCAATGGGACGCTGCATGCATGATTTTGTTCCAAAAATGTGTTTTGCAAAAGTTTACCTGCTGGTGGCGCTATAACAGGCCAATGTGAAAAGGGTGGCATTTGTTCCTTGACCTAGTGGGAATGTGCATGCAAAATTTAGCAAAAAGCGCAAACTGCGTTGCATGATTTGAGGCATTTATTCAAAACGAACCAATCCTGCCAACTTTGGAAGCCAGTGTTAGCCAATCAGGATAGAATATGAAATATCGGAAAGATCTGTCTTGATGACTATAGAGATATTGTGTACTGATTTGTTTAATTTTGGGATAAAATCTGAAGGAGTAATATCCAAAAATGTGTTTTACATAAGTCGGACTTCTGGTGGCGCAAAATTTCACGGAAATTGCACCCTGCGTTCATGATTTGAGGCATTTTGTTCAAAACGGACCAATTTGCAAACTTTGGAAGCCAATGTTTGCCAATTAGGATGGAATATGAAATATCGGACAGATCAGTCTTGATCACATGACTATGGAGATCCTGTGTACTGATTTGTGTGATTTTTTTGATAAAATCTGAAGGAGTAATATCGGTCTGGTGGCGCTCACGGTGGAGTTATAGGTAAAAACACAAATCGGCCTGTTATGGCGTCACCATGAAGCTGAATTGAAAAAAAACCCATTTATTTCTGACCTTGGCCTAGTTGGAATATATGCGTGCAAGGTTTTACAGAAATCGCACTCTGTGTTCATGATTAGAGGCATTTTGTTAAAAAGGGAGCACTCTTGCAAACTTTGGAAGCCAATCAGGAAGGAAAAATCTGAAAGAGGTTTAATGACTATTAGAGTAACTGTGTACCGATTTGTGTGACGTTTGGAAAAAATCTGTGGGGCTTTTAAGCCGTGACATCATTTTGTAGTCAGACCTCCAAGCAGATTTATTGTCAATATATGCGTCCCTTGCTATTTCAACAGATTCGAGACAGAAATAACGACTAAAGTATAATTCTACCACTTTCCTGTCAACAAGAAAGATAAGACAAATTAGTAAATAGTAAAAATAGTAAAAAGATTCACAGGCGCTGGGGCGTAAACATACATAAACCACTGTAGCCTGCCTATTTTATACCTTAGCTATTTGAAAAAAGCTGATCTACAAGCTCACAACGCGTCACATTCATTACCATGATTTTGTGTTGCAGTAGGATCACCATGACATTGTATTACAGAGCTCACCAGGGACTTGAAGAGAATGTTTTGGTGAAAACATCGAAAATAGCAGACCTCCAGTCCAAGCTCACAACACCGACACTGCACCGCGTTGTGAGCTTGGAGGTCAGCTATGTTCGGTGAACTGAACTAAGCATAATCAAGTCTGGAGTACAGGAGATGTGGTGTACAGCATGGATTTCTACAGAGAGGGCAATTCTTACAACACAAAATGCAGCATTCAAGTTCAGGAGAATTTGGACAAGGCAATTCTCTTGAATGCAGCCTTCAGGTATGGCATGGAAAGAGGGCATTTTGCATTGCATTCAACATAGTAAAAACGTTCGTGGTCTGAAGAGGGCACTTTTTACAGATGGATAAAAGGGCAGTGGCTCAAGCACCCTTTGATGTCTATGTGTGCAGCACATGCCTGGATCTCACCATTTCTTTGTTACAGCCTCATGGTCACCAAACATTTGCTAGCTACCTATTCAAATGTTTTATCAGTTGGCATTAATTTATATATTTCATTCTTCATACCTTTAAAATCAATTCAAGATACAAATAAGACACAGATACAATTGGTTGGTTTAAAACATACACATTTATTGGTTTAACATGTCCAAAACTCATCATTGCTACACAAATACATTCTTACAGTAGCACTTCCTGTTTCTGGTCATCTGAAAGAGTCACACATGTTTGCACTGCTCCTTTTATAGGTGGGAAAGGTAATTGGAGCCTACCATTTTGGCAGGGTAGTTGCATTGTGACTGAAAATGTCTATTGTACAAGTGCTGTTGCTAAAAACATGAAAATACTTACCTTGTGTAGGAAGACAATTTACTGTGCGGTTTTGAAATGATTCTTTCTTGGCTTATGTTCACTTGAAGTATAGGTGAAGTTAATTGTTGTTCCTTTGCCAAGGACAATTGGTTTGGACCAAGAAGTCAAGGTCTAGTCTAGTAGGCCTAGTCCTGGAGATCACGGACAACATGATCTCTGCTGGTGTACCAGAGGGAGGCAAAGACTCATGTCGGGTATAAATTAAGCCATTCAGATCCAATTTAAAACTTGGCCATAACTTGAGTAGAACTGAAGCGTAAAAATATTTTTTAGTTAATTTCTTATGGCGTTTCTGGTGGTCCAATGTCTTATGGCGATTCTGGTGGTCCAATGGTCAGCCGCAAGATACCGGGGGAGTAATGGCTCCAGTTCAGTTTCTGGGATTCTGCTCATTCCAGAAAGCCTGGCGTCTACACCAAACTGGACCGGTTTGAGATGTGGATCAGGTGCTTTTTCAGTTTGGTGGGAGCAGATCTACCTTACCCAGCTTGCCGGCTGCTGTTGGCTCAGTGCCAGAAGGTGGGCTTGGAATAATACAGTCCAGTCTAGTCCTTTGGTTCTCTTCGAAAAGTGATTCCATGATTTTGTAACCCTTTTTTCTCACAGTGCCAATTGCTGAAGCTGTAATCCTGGGCGCTGCTCTCCCTCTGCCAACCTGAGGAGAGCCCTGAACTGAGATCATGCTTCCTTCGGTGCATGAGTGAGCAGGAAGTTTCTTATCACCTGACAAGGGAGAGCTTCCCTGGTTGGATGTAGCAAGTGGAAGGAGAACATTATTCCTTTCCCCTCCATCAGGCTGGCCATGGGGAGGCATTATAGACACTTATTCTTTAGGTTACCTACTCTAGGGGATACGGGGAGAACATGCAAACTCTACGCAGAAAGACCAGTGGTTCTCAAACCCCTCCCATCAGCCGGGACCCTATTTTTTTTTAATACATGCTCTTTGTCTTGTGTTTCTGTTTCCAGATCATGGACTAGAAGGAGATCACAAAAGCCAACATGTTCAGCACTAATCAGCACCGGCTCCAAAGACCAGTCCTCCAAGAGTCCCTGGGTGTAGCTCTCCATTCCGACATGTTGCCACTCCGAAATTGACTTCTTATTGTCGGAGTGGCGCCACCTCCATAGGGGTTAAGTTTAGGGTTAGGGTTAGAGATAGGGTTAATGTCGGAATGGAGACATGTCGGAAAGGAGATATGTCGGAGTGGCGGGGTGTAACCAGAGACCCTCTGACTATCGCTCAAGAAACCTACAGGACCCTCAACAACCTCCCCCTAACTCCTTCTACACCAGCATGTTAGCTGTTGCAAGCAGTCGTACAAGAAGCAATCCGAACACTTTAGAATAACTATTCGTTATAAGTAGTTAATAGATCATTCATAAACTGTTAATATTAATTACTTGGTTATTTAATGGGATGGGGGGGATGAGATGTGCATGTGTGTGTTGTGTTGTCAGTGTGAGTGCAGAGTGTGAAATAAAGTTGAAATACTTTCTTTCAATTCCTCATCTATCTATAAATGCGAGAAGTCTCTGCGTGTCTGCGTGTATGTAATCCGCGTATCTCGAGAACCGTTCGTCCCACCGGCTTCAGATTCAGCACGCGCGTTCTCCGCCGCGGCGCGGAGTGCAGTGCCCGGCCTCGACCCGACCCGACGCGCGTCTTTTCCGAAACGGCGCGAAACGTTCGGAATCTCCTTATGCGGAGCTGATTGTTGACATCAGGCTGTTCCGGAGGAAATCGGCGCAAGCGCTGACTCATTGTGACATCATTTTATAAAAGGCTCTGACATCATGGGCATATGGGCAGATCTCCATATGGGCTACATATATGGGCATATGGGCACTGCTGACTCATATGGGCATAAAGGGGACACAGATATATGGGCATAAATGGACGTATCGGCACAAGGGCTGACTCATACAGAGATCTCCATATATGGGCATATGGGCAGATCTCCATATGGGCTACATATATGGGCATATGGGCAGATACAGATATCTCCATATATGGGCATAAATGGACACAGGCAAACAGATGTTCAAAACGGGTCCTATGACAACAGGTATAATGAGGTTTGCATTAAAGGGGGAACCGGCACTGTGTCTGCAACACAGTTGGAGGCACACAAAAAATCTCTGTGAGTGTGTAATCCGCGTATCTCGAGAACCGTTTGTCCCACCGGCACACGCGTTCTCCATATATGGGCATAAAATGAATGCCCCCATATATGGGCATAAAATGGATTGCAGACAGACAGATACAGATATCTCCATATATGGACATAAATGGACAGAGGCAAACAGATGGTCAAAGATCTCCATATATGGGCATAAAATGGACGCAGACAGACAGATACAGATATCTCCATATATGGGCATAAATGGACACAGGCAAACAGATGTTCAAAACGGGTCCTATGACAACAGGTATAATGAGGTTTGCATTAAAGGGGGAACCGGCACTGTGTCTGCAACACAGTTGGAGGCACAGACAGATACTCCATATATGGGCATAAAATGGACGCAGATAGACAGATATCTCCATATATGGGCATAAAATGGACCCAGAACTATAACTGCAGTGATCTCCATATATGGACATAAAATGGACGCCGACAGACAGATACAGATATCTCCATATATGGGCATAAATGGACACAGGCAGACAGATGGTCAAAACGGGTCCTATGAAAACAGGTATAATGGGGTTTGCATTAAAGGGCGGGGCATTCATTCCCTATTTACATTGTTCCGAGTTGGCCAGGTCGCCGACTAGACGCTGGGCCGCCCGCTTCTAGTTTTCATAATTGGTCAAAATCTTTGAAAGATCTACAAGCTCACAAGGCGTAGTGATGCGACACATTGTAAAAGTGTAGAACGGTTTGTAGATTTTTCTTCTTTCTTCATTGTAGCCTACATCGAGATATGATGATGGAAGCCTTCTGGTTTAATGTTTTTCTCACATTTATGGGAAATCCTCTCATTCAGTGTCATTTTAATATGCATTCATTAATGTTTTTTGTGCCCTTACTAACGGGTGACAATCGGCTCAGAATAAGTTGAGTCTTTTAACTGAATCTGAGTACCCACAGCTTAACTATACTTAAAAAAAAAGCAGCCATTAAAAAAGCAAAACAGAAGTAGCAGCAGCAATAAAAAGTCACAAGGTGACAGGCTTTAGATGTGCTGTTTCAAGTCTTCAGGCTTTACTGCTCCTTTTCTGAAAATGTCCTGCAAATACTTTTTTCTTAAAACTTTTATGGAGAATGGAGCATATGTCTTCTTTCCCAGAAACTTGCAAATGGCAAGAAACTACTCTATTCCCATTGAGAAGCAGAATCCACCTTCATGGTAGATTTGATCTACAAGCTCAACGTTCTGCCAATCAACTGGAAACCTGTCTTGCCAATGGCAGGAAGTGTGGACGTTTTTAAATGGCACATCTGCAGCAATAAAAACTCACAAGGTGACAGTCTTTATCATTTGAATGTTTTGAAATGGTTCACCAGGTTGAAAGTGGTTAATAATCCAATAGACATTCAAAAGTATGGAATGGCTCGTTTAAAGGGCTGACATTTTGATTCAAAATCACTGCCTTCGCCTGTTCTGAAGTAAAAAGTCATTCCATGTGAAGTCTTTAAACCTCACAGCTCCTTTTGGTTACATTACAAATAAACTTGATTCCACACGTTATTTTTACTGAGTTAAATTGTCATTTTAGAAATTTGCAGATACCCCTCAACACTTAAACGTTGTGTTGTTTTGTTTACTGTTGAGTGAGAAAACAATGTTGCACATTAAGTTGATCATCTGGGGACCCCCCCTGGGCTAGCATGAACTCTGCCTGCACCCCGGGTGCACAAACAAACAAGTAAACACCCACTCTAACTTTCACCAGTGTCAGGGGATGTGGAACTCGCAGCCTTACGGGTGAGCCAGCAATAACTTTTCCCAAACAGTTGGTTGGGACCCATTTGCAGACAAATTTGTATGCGTCACGACTCGAGTAAAGATCACATTTTCTTTTCCTACGTTTAAAAAAATATATTTCAAACGTTTATTTTTTCTTCTTCTTCTAAATAATAGAAAAATACATTTTAAAACAAACAAATAAAATAAATTAAATGAATAAAAAATTATAATTAAAAGTAGCGATCCACAAGCTTGCAACATCCTTCTAAGGTTTTTCTATGATGGGTGGTTCTCAAACTTTTCATGTCAAGGATCCCAAAAAATATAAGTATTTGACAACAGACCCCCATCTCAAAATGTGTTGTTCCAGGGACCCCCACAAGCAAAGAATTGAGTTACAAAAGTTTGCTTTGAAAATATGTACTGTAAATATTTTAAAATGTGCACACATTCACATGATATTTAAAAATAAGTGCCAATAAAAAGTGCCACGCTACAAGCTTGTAGATCTGCTATTTTTAAATAGCCAAAATATGTTTTTTTTAAAAAAGCGGTTAAACTATAAAGTGACACAGATGCGTTGCCGGTCTAAACGGTCGTTAACGGAGCCATCGCCTCACCGACCAGACCAGGGTTCACATCGTTCAAGTCATTATAGACAGACAAAGTACCCGGAAAATGGTATGATGGGTTGATGATGATTTCTAAAGACAAGTGTACAGTTTTGTCGCAACACTTTGGTCAGGACACTTTTCCATGCTACGGATGCCTAAATAGTCATAGCCTCAGGCTGGGGCCCCTCGGGTGGGTGGGTGTGCGCATGTGTGAGGGAGATGAGAATGTGAATGAGAGAGCAAGAGAGGGAGAGAGAGTGTACGCGTGTGAGAGGAGTGAGTCGGAAAGCGGCTGGGCCAAAGAGACAGTCAGCCAAGCAGACAGGCGAGTCACCTCTACTGTCAGTCAGCAGCCCCCTTATGAGCGGAGGACTAAATGAAACAAGGCCTCGGAGCTCCTATATGTTGCCTCCTGTTTCTTCCTTTTTCACCATCACTCTTCATCTCCCTAACAGACATGGGACAGATCGCCATGGAGGTCTGGAGACGGTGAGACTGGCTGGGCGACCAGCCATGTGTGGGTTGCCAAGAGACAATGTATATACAGTACAGTATGCGCTGACCTCCATTGCCAAGACTGTACACTTTGTGCGTAGCATTTTGTGTGTGAGTTTTTCAGTTTAGTGTCTGCAGTTTTGAGAAAGCTGTTATTGTATTGAGAAACGTGTTAACAGTAGTGAAAAACTGTAACAGGAGCGCATTCGTCATCGTTGGGTGTTATTCGGCTCTGCGGCATTGGAAGCGCTGTTTAGAAACGGCCCACAACCCGGAAGTCTCCGTCCGGTAGGGGTGTGTGTGTGTGTGCGAGCGTGATGTGCGTGTGTGCAAAGAAGAATACGAATAAAACATACAGATACGATAGGGTGCCTACGTGCTTGGCATCCTAATAAAAACATTTAATTTTGGGGGGCATTTAAAAACAATGTAAGTCCAACAAAATCAAAGTCTCCCAGACAGTCTGTGCAGTCTGGAAAATATTCAATAGACAATGAGCTAAAAGCTACTGTCTGATTCAAATGGTTCTGGAAACTGGGCAACTGCAGCTCTCCATCAAATTATAATCAGATGAGTAAGAAATACAGCAGTTCAAGCTGCCTGATCACTGCATGGACTGAAAAAATGTATACACTTTCTTTCTATAGTTTGTCTCAAAAGCTGGTTTGGTCAAGTGGTAACAAACAAAGAAACTTTCTACATTTTGATCTTTATTTTTTTAAGAACTTAACACAACTCAGGCCAAATTAAAATGTTAACAATGTATTACCAAGTACACACTTTTAGTTAACTTTTTGGTAAAAGGCAAAAATCTGTGAGGGCACGAACAACACAAAGTAAAATTCCCCAATTACTGTAATAGGTACAGGTATACCCCTGCAGCCAGTGTCATTAGGGGCCATATTTTGATGGAAATCTGCCTCAGGATTTGCCCCTGGCATGGAGAACACACAGTTTTGAATCCTAATAGAACTTAAGGGAGCATACTTATTAGCTTCAACAGTGTTCCTGAAAATTACTTATCTACCAACATGAGTCACATATTGGAGTTTAGTTACCCTTCACTAGCCACGGTGACTGTGGCTTTGCAGCTTTTGAATCCTGTTTAGCTTGTGCGCCAGTGCGCCACGCCCATGAATTATGCCTTTTCTCATGGTATTGCCCTATTTTCGCTTTCAAAACGTTAGATGGCACTGTCAGAATTAACCTTATCCCATATGCCCAAATACAGTATGTACAAATACGGGACCATTTGGTTCCATTATTGCCGGGTATTCGTGGTTGAATGAGCCCAGCTGAGGGCAGTCGTCATTACACTGACCTTCAGCTCTGCCTGAGGTTGAATAAGATGAGCAACAACAATAAAATGAGCAACAACGAATGACGGCTGATCATTGTTTACCCATTTAGCCTTATTAATTCACAAAGAAAAAATTAAAAAAGACAAAATGTACAGATGATAAGTTGTGTCAATGAGAAACTCCCCCCGGTGTTCAAAACTTTTTAAATAAAGACTTTTAAAATATATTTATTCATTCCTTCCTCCTGCTGCATTTCCCTGCTTGGATACTGTATATCCTCGGTTCCATTGTTTAAAGCAGGGACATGCAGAGGGATTTGGTGAGGCAGTGGCTGGAATTGGCATGCAAAAGGGCACCTCCATTTGCGTTTTTCTGTCTTGAGAGATTATTATTTGCCCAAAGACTTAGTAGGCTACTCACTAGAGTATGGCTGACAGAGTTGGTTCAGAACTCGGAACAGGTCAGGTGAGTGTGTGTGTGCATTTTTTGCCAATATCTGACGATTCAGTGCATGCATGGTGAAATTGACTGATAATACCATACAATGTTTTTTTTTTCTTTTTTTTTTTTTTAGAGACTACAGATTAAAACTGTGCATTTGTATTACCTGGTTTATTAGGCCTAACATGTAGTATTTTTCCACCTTTTGAAAGCTTACACAGAAACATCATCAGAATCATACATTATAGCCTTCATTATCTTTTTTTTACTGCTTCACATTCAGACATAAATATTACAAATAAAATAATATAATTGTCTAAAACCGATATATTATTTTGATATGGGTTTGGCAGGCCTACCGATATTGTATTTTTAAGGCCAATATTGCTGACACCTGTGATGAGCGATTAATCATGCATCCTTAGAGTGCATGTGTATGTCTGTGTATATGGGGGTCACCCACTGTAGGCGGCTGGATGGTGTAGGCGTAGGAGGACGTGATGGGGGTGGAGGAGAGAGGAGAGCCTCTGACCCGATGTTCCATTATCAGCACCCCCACCCCATCTGTTAATTAGCGCTGTACGCCAACCAGCTGTTTATAATTAAATTCATATGGAGTGGTGAATAGCCGGATAAAAAATAAAATAAGAAATGCCCAGAGCCGATCCGTCAGCGGCCCACGAAGCAAGTGTTCAGCGACTGTCACGTGGTTTGTAAAATACACAAGAACATAAAAAGCTCATTAAGAGAAACAATAAAGGGACCCCCCACCCCCGAGTGCTTCAAACACCATCTTGAGTTGTGCCCTGGAAGCGTTCGCCTACCTCCTCTCCCTCTCGCCCTCCCTCGCTCTCTCTCTCTCTCTCTCTCTCTCTCTCTCTCTCTCAACCACCGTCTCCCTCCATCTTTCTCCATCGCCATTGTGTTTGCATTAGAAAAACCATTAATTTGTACCCCCTCCTTTCTCCTGTGTATCTCTCTCTCTCTGTCTGTCTCTGTCATTGTCCCATGGCATTATTGTTTGTTGGCGTGCACAGGCGGCGATAGCCCGGCTGCCAGAGGCAGATGTTTGGGAGCCAGCGATAGGGGTGGGGTGGGTGGTACTTGATGAGGGCAGGAAAAACAAGCTCCTCTTCAATATACAGTAGTACTGGCACATTGCCCTGGCCCACCGAACCAAATGCAGAGTGCTTCATTTATATTCTGCCGTGTAAATCAGCTATTTTTGTCGTGTGACACCGGCGCATGACACCAACGCGCAGCGAAGAAAACATTTGGCTGAATGAGGACAACAACCAAAGAACAACAACAAAAATGCTATCTCAAATCAGCACACGACCATCATCATCACCACCACAACAACAACAACCTTCACTCACTCACTCGTGCGCTCTGGCTAGTTAATTATTGCTCAGAGCTATATTTAAATACACCTAATTAAATCAAATGCAAAGTAGATCATTAGTTGAAAGATGCTCGCTCCCTGATGGAGCAGAGCTGGCAGTGTAGCCACGCAAACAAAAGGGCACCCTTGATAGCTCCGTGGTCAGTGACTGCTAAAATATTCATCCGGCGCCAGGCCCTGCAGAGAGACTGAACTGGCAGGCGAAAGGCTGTCTATGTAAAAAGGTTTAATTTCAGTTGAATCAGAGCCACCGCTATCCAGCGAGCTGTTCAAACAAAGTATAGGGAGCAAATCATCCAAAGTAAATATCAAAGGATCTGACACCCAGATAGCTAATTGTTGTTTCCATTTTCCCTTGAGGACTACTTGTGCTTCTTTACATAAGAACGAAACACGGGATTGTGGATGCAGCGCATATGTAGAAAACATATTTGTTGATTTAGTAAGGAGGTGTAATGAGTTTTTTCAGTGAATGTATGTACTGTACATACAGTTAGGAGTTTGCTTTAATCAACTGAAGCACAGAAAGTGGGACACCAACAATATTTATTTATTTATTTATTACTAAATATACTGTAAACTGTATGAGAGAAGGGAAAAGAGAACAGGCGAAATGAGATAAGGTTAGGTTAGATGAGATGACATGAGATTAAATGAGATCAAATTCATTGAGATGAGATGAGATGCAATGAGGTGAGGGGAGATGAGGTGAGATTAGGTGAGGTGAAGTGAAGTCAGGTGAGATGAGGAGGAAAGGGGTGAGGTAAGATGTTCAACGAGGTAAATCAGAGGACTCACATTCCAGTCTCCAGCGTTATGAAGGCCCTTCTCCCCATAATTAACTATTGACCACGCCACAAACAGGAACCAAGGAGCAGCAGTCTGCCCCCAAAAAAGAAAAGAGAAAAAAAGAAAACAGACTAAAGGCTAATGGGCTAAGAATGTGATACATCCCTTGAAGGCCTTTTCTCCGCTCCACTTTCCTTTCTGCTTAGGCTGGGAAACATTGGTGTTTGATTCAGCCTACCGTGGCTAACATAGAGCACCGTGCACAGCACTTCAATGCTCTCATGATGATCTATCATGCACTTTTATTAAAAAATGACAACAATGATGTGTGTGTGTGTGTGTGTGTGTGTGTGTGTGTGTGTGTGTGTGTGTGTGTGTGCGCGTGCGTGCGTGTGCGTGTGTGTGTGTGTGTGTGTCATCATGCATGTATAAGAGTGTTAGCAACACAGAGAGGAGCAGATGGAAGCAAGGGAAAAGGGATTGCTTGCATCGGCATTACCACTAGCATCGGACCACAAGGATATTGGTGTGCGCGCACGCACAAACATACACACACACACACACACACACACACACACACACACAAACACACAGGCGCAGAAAGGCCACTACTGGAACTGCTCACAGACTGACAGGAACTTGTATGCAACCCCACACACAAATGATGTACTCACAGAGGAAGACACAAACACGCTTCCAGTTCTACAGCATGCCAGGGTTTGGTCCTTATGGACTGAAAGCTTGGACCATAGACAATGTTTCATCTGTTAATATCATTCATCCGCTTCCAATGTCTATGAAATGAACTGCATTGTAAGCCAGGTTAATTTAATGTCTCCTTTATAACAGTTCTATCTGTGTATACTGTACACCTGTCATCTAATTTACAGCCCAGTGCACAGCATATATGATCCTATAATGTGGCTGTCAGTGAAGACGAAGCGAATTAAATACAAATAAAAACACTCTTGACAAAAGGTGTTTCAAGGCCATGGAGATATTTAACCAGTATATGGGCATTAAGCTCCTGCATACAACAATGTAGGAGGCCAATGTAAATGAACAGCAATTAAGAGCATTATTATCTAACATATAATTTTGCGAATGTCTGTCTGTCTGTCTGAGTGTCTGTCTGTCTGAAACCGCGTTTCTCCTCAGTGGCTGGAGCAATTGATCTGAAATCGCATCACCATCAGCATATGAACACACCTGACATAACTGTGAAGCCCGTTTGTCACTTTCACAAATCGTATGCTGTATAATTGCATTTTTATGGTGTATCTATATCTATTTAGCCTACAGTACCTTTTGTGACCACACATGTTAAGGGAGGGGCGCTGTTGTTCAGGCCATGCACAATCACACACAAACCCACACACACACACACACACACACACACGGGGGGGGGGGGGGAGTGTGTGTGTGTGCAGGCGGGCAGGCGGGCGGGCGGGGGGGGGGGGGGGGGGGGGTGGTTCTGGCCCTGTTACAGATGTTGTCCAAAATCATGCAGATCGGTACACAGTATCTCTGTAGCCGTTAAATGGAACGGGTATTTCTTACATTGATGCTCCTACATATTAGCATGCAAGCACCAGTTAAAGTTACTTTCCATCCCTCATATACTGTGTGCACAGTGCACATCCCATAATCCACACACTGCACATCATTTCGGAGCTCATATCTTTGAACGGGTAAGGGCTAGTATTTATAATTCACGCCTGTCTTTATCTGTCAGTCATTTTCTCTAAATGTGCATACATAGTGTAATTATCACCTTCAGCACCGAACATTTAGCACGTCTAGCTGTAATTACAGGGACACGATGACAACTGTGATGTGTGTTGTCATGCGGCTTGATGGACATTCTAGCTCGCTTGATGATCGGCCAGAGACACAGTCATAATACACTGAGTACAAGACAGAAACAAAGCCACAGGGTTGACTCCAAAGTGCTATAAGTAGTAAGTACAGTATATGCCAGCTAGGACCACCAGGTCTCCTTGATATTATAATGAGTCTCCATGGTTGGCAAATATGATCATAAATATTCAGTGTGGTGGGTGTACTGTACCATAGTTGGACTGTGAACAAATGGCTCATGCTTAGATAACATGAATATCAATGTGACAATTCTGAATAATATCAATGTCCTGGCTCAGTGAGAACCATGGACACATAAGGCTTGAGCATGATTTGAGCAGTAAAGTTGACATTGCCTTAGACCTGTGTCATAATACGAGTTTAGTTTTTGGGGTTGGTCATTCTATTATTCATTCCATTAGTTCTGATATTCATTCTATTATTTTCTAATAATGAGCTCCAACATTACTGTGCAGATTATTGAACACCAGGTATACCTACAGTATATTACTAGTAAGACACCTCAGGGTGACATGCGACCTCGCCCATCTGGCCAGTGATGTATATCGGACCAGTTAGCCATATATGGAGACCCCTGCATGATAGTCAACAATTTGATGTCAGAACATGCCCATATATGGGTATTAAAATATGGACATTCCCAGATATGCGCTTAATATTGATGACATCGGAGCAGGGATCTCAATATATATGGGCATAAAACGGACAAGAACGTAATTAATTTGCAAGTGTGACTCGTGATGACATCAGCGATCTCCATATATGGGCTTAAAAGGGACATCAAGCCAGAGCGACATCAGAGCATGATGTCAGAGCGACAAACCCATAGAACCACAGTGTCAGGCGTGACGTACAGACAGAGATAAAAGATGTGCCGGTTTTCATGGTAAACTTCAATAACGTCACTGCCATACTATTCTCTCAAGACAGCAGAATCTGTCTGCACCACTGTCTTAAACATGTAGTGTTGTTAGTTAGTTAGCAGGAATAAACACAGAAGCCCCGCGGAGGAAGTGGTCTAAGAAATTGGAGGGGCCAAAGCGAGTTCCTGTTTTTATACAAAAAAGGAGGTTTTACTTTTGTTCTTTCCCCGAATGGGTTCCCAGATTGCTGCCATACTGTTGTTACTATGTATTCATAAGTGATGACCAGGTGAGAAAATAACCCAAATATCACAAGTCACAGTGCAAAGTGCACAATATTAATGTTTTGGCAGGAATGTCTGACCTATAAACTTTACTACAAATTTTCGATTCATGGCTGTTTGCTCTCTGCCTGGTATCTTACCCTTGGCTGGGGCCATTTTATTTATTTTTAGTTTTTTTAAAAGCCTATTAATGCACAAGCTTTTCCAAATCCCAGGTGCTTTAATACTGGTAGCAGTGGGTATTGAAAATAAAAATGTATTATGTCATATTTGGGGTCCATATTTATTCAAAGGCTTCAAAAAGCACAACACATTCAGAATGCTTAAGTCTTATAAAACGAGCTATCTCAACTTTTCTGGGACTTGCTTTATGGAAAGTTATAATCCTGATCAGAAAAGCAAACAGCACTTCACTAAGAAAACACATTCCTGAATCCCAAATTTCACTTCATTATCTCATCACGATAATACCAGTTCACTCATCAAAAAAGGACAGGGGGAAAGGACAATTTATAAAACCAGTATTGGGACCACTATTTGAAACGACTGTCAGTCCTACAGTATATAAGTTATTTCGTTGACCACATTCCCCCAGGGCTCTATACTTGGTCTGCTCCTTTTTTCAACAAATCTTTTCGCAGACAATAGCCAATCTACAAGCTCACAACGTGTTGCGAGGTGACGCATTGTGAACTTGTAGGTCTGCTATTTTCAAAGAGGGTTTGCCCCAGAATAGGGACGCTAGGGTTCATGTGGTCATGGTGCGTAGTGAATTAGGTCAAAGGGTAGCTGGTATGGGATACGCACTCACTGCAGGCTATAGAACACACTTTCCAAAATAGGTGGTTGAGGGCTAAATGGAGTCAATAGACAGCCTTTCCACTCCAATAGAATTATGAGCAGGATAGATGGCGCAGACATGACATCAATAACTACTTATCCATGTGTCCATCTATAAATCGGCTGAGGGCTGTGTGATTAAAAGGTGGTGTGATTCATGTCTTCGATTCCATTGATCTCCTTATATCAACCATTAGGCCTTGCATTTACAATATGAGCACTTACATGCATGCGGACGTGCACGCACGCACACACAGTAGGCCTATGTATATTGACACGCAGCAGACGTGCAAATATGCACCAAGGGACATGCAATTTCTGGATTGGTAAACATGAAACCGAGGACGCACACACGCGCCCACGCACGCACACACTCACACACACCGACCTAACGCACACTTTCATATGGCTGGGCCAAGCCAGACAGCTAGTTTGCTGTGAATTTAAGGCGATAAGCCGGGGCAGTGGCAAGCAATGGCAGCGGCAGCTATTCTTGGACGCTGGGTGCACGGCACACACAGCCCTGCTGGAAGATTTATCTCCTCTTCTGAAATTTCATTTGGGGAAGGAATAATAAGGCATAGGAAATGAAAGTTAATCATGGAAGCAGTCTCTCTGTCTCTCCCGCTTCCCTCACGCTGTCTTTGGCTTTGAGAGCCCGGCCGGGCTTGTTTTATTTAGCCAGAGACCTTTTCTCTTTTTCCTCCAACCGCTTAAATGCTTCATAAATCAGGAACAAGGTGCACCGTCTGACGGTTTGTTGTCCCCCAGAAACTAATTACAAAGAGAGAGCCCTTCCGCAGCCGTAATTGAAAGTGGAGTGAGCGCGCAGCACCACAAGCGGTTCACCATCCACCACCTTATTGGACAGGCAGACACGTTAAAGAGTCCAGAAAGAGGGATGGCGGAGGATGGATGAGGCAGAGGTCATGTTTCTTTAAGTTCATAAAGATAATTTTTTGTTGTATTTTTATGTATCGTGCAGCGTGGCCTGGCCAGAGTGATCGGTGAGGGAAGATTATTTACAGCAGAGGTAGGATTAATCGAACAACCGAGAAGTGCCTTTTTCATACAGTACATTTACTTACATATCAATGAATCCCGAAAAAAGAGTGTTAATTCTTCATTCTATAATCGTCTAAATCGGTTAGTCTGAGACCTACGGTATATAGTAGATCTTTAGCCTGATTTCAGACAGAGAAGCAGTCCACTCAGAGTGTGGGCTGGAACCAGGCTACAGATTTACACAATGGTGTAGCCGATAACTCACGAAGCGTTGTGAGCTGTAGACCGGCTATTCTCACAATTTTATACTGTATAAAAAACTCTAATAAACAATTATATTATTATCTTTTTTTGATTAAATTAATTAATTCCATGAACTATTGCACTACAGCCACCAGCAGCATTCCACAATTTGATCTAGAGTAGACCTCACATATATACTGTAGTGCTATAGATGATGGTTGTATAGGCATATAGGTACATGATTATATTGAATGTGCTTGACTTGGAGAAGGTGTCCATCCAGCTCATTGTACTGTAGGCTACATTGTCAGATTTCCCTCTCCTGAATACCCTGCATCTATCTTCTGAAAAAGCTAACATTTGATTGGTGCAAAAAGTATACTTAACGTTATCGCTCGTTTTAAATCGGAGGTTATTACAAAGGAGAGGAGGCATTTAAGTTGTATTTGAACAAAGCCACGAGGGCCAAGGAAATGACTTGTCTGACAAGTGAATGAAATGAATTGAATGATTCTGGACACGCGAGAGGAGAGGAGAGGAGAGGAGAGAGGAACGGGAGGAAATGAGACAGAAGAAGCATGGAGGAGAATGGAGATGATGATTTAAAGCTGTAGCTGACAGCCTCGTTATCAAGCGCCTCCTTCTGCAAGCATCCCTCCGAAATGGAAAAAAGGTTGTAAATATAACCTTGGGGTTCGCCTTTGATTCCAAAAGGTCTCCATAAAACACTTTAAACCACAAGTCATGCTAATAGATGGAAACACTATACCAGAAGCGTCTCCTTATTGGAGCGCCGGCTATACTGTAGGGCTGTACATTGTTTACTGCTGCAGTTTATGGGGACGAACCCATAAGAGTAATTTTTATAAGCCACAGGCTATGAGGCTGATTTTATGGTTGTTTTAACACTGATAGCTAAAACCAATACATGAAAAAGCTTGTTTCTCTTATTGACACACACACAAACACACACACACACACACGCACGCACGCACGCACGCACGCACGCACGCACGCACGCACACACACACACACACACACACACACACACACACACACACACAGAGAGAGAGAGCAGGGACACAGAGCAGGAGCCTGCACACAACACCTCGGGGGGCTAGGCGTTGGGTGCTTGTAGATCTGCTATTTTCACTAGTTTTGTAGATAGATAGATAGTAGATACCTTTATTATCCCAAGGGGGAAAATCAGTCACCCTGAGGCAGCACAGCACTATAAGGATATTTACAAAGTTACAGAGAAGTATGAAAAGAATAACATTGAGAGCAAGAGAGCAAGAGCAAGAGCAACGTACATCAAAGAAAGGGAACAAAGAATATATACATAAAATTTCAAAAACAGTCAATACAGTGCCAAACAAAAGTGTCCATAACAGTCAGTGCTAGTCAAGTATCTCACCGCCATGTCAAACACAAGAAAAATACTCAATACTACTAACACAACCTAATAGTGCAGAGCCAATCAAAAAAAGTGTCCATTGGTCAGTGCAAGAAAAACTAAAAAGAAAAACGGGTGACACAGCAAGACGCACATGAGCACCCTCCCTGGAAAGGTCCTTAGAGGTCAGAGTCTGTACAATTATAGTTCCAGTTAAATAAGGCTACAGTTGTGTGACAGTCTTGTTTGATGAAGCTGGGCTTTACTTTGAGGTTTCTGCCCGACAACGACAATACCCAGGACATCTTTTCATTGTGTGTCTTCACTAACCCTATAAGCAGTCACACGACGGTGGTTACCAACTCAGTAACCTTGTATCACCAGGCTTTCCACCGCGGAAGAAAGCCTGGCGTCCGTTCTAAACTTGCTCATGTGTTCCGGTGCTGGGTTCTGTTTGGCGTCGCATTGTTTTTGTTCCCCACATAATGTGAATCAATAACTGATAGTCTTGCTTGTCGTGCTACGAATTAGAATAACCGATATCAAACGATTATTACACCAAAAGGAATGATATGATTATTCCAAACTAAACAGATTCTAAACTAGGGAAATCATTTTGGAGCTGCACAGCGCCAGAGGTTCCGGTTGTGGGTTCCAGGCTCCAGCTGCCTGATGACGTAAAGTTATTTCCACTCCGACCGGATCAGAAACTCAAAAATGTTATTGATCCCAAGCTACCAACTCAATAGATCAACCCAGGATTTCCCAATGTGCCATCAGTGGGTTCAAATGAAACGGGAGGTGTTTGCAGCATGCGACCAATCTCTAATGTGGACAAATCTGCAGGCAGCAGAGCGACATGTTTCACAAACGAAGAGCAAACTATAGCATTAAACAAATATAAACAATTCAAACACATAATCATGACTGAAACAACACAGCCGGAGGTGCCAAGTGCAGGAAGAACAGCTGGCAGTAAATCGCAGACTGTGTGAATGTGTAAATGAATAGGCTTATGCAAGAAACGTGTAAAATACCTTGAAGATTAGAGCAGGAAGATCTGCACGGCAAATAGCTTGGAGGATTGTATTGAATGTGTGTTTTGAGGAACACAGCCTCTTCCTCAGTTGCATTATAATATCACCAGTAAGACTCCCTAATCGGGAGATAAGCGACCGTTGGTCGCTTATCTCCACAAATAGGCCAAAAGTTTGTTTTACCAATTATCAAGACATACGGGCAGTTGACAGTTTGCCATGGTTACTCATTGAAGTTGAATCTCCATATATGGAGATAACCTACGCATCACACTAAGTCTGACCTCACCAGCCCATATTTGGGCATGAGCAACTTATGTCTCCATATATGGAGATATGATGACATCACACAGTCCTCAGCCGATGATGTGGCGTGATGTCATACAATACACAAACGAGCCCTACAGTATAAAGGGGCAATTCTTGCCAGGAAAGAAGCATTTCTTCGACTCAGACCTTATCGCCAGGGTTGGCTTATAGCAGCTGTCGGTAGATAATGCCGGTCTTATATACTCATTGAAGTTGAATCTCCATATATGGAGATAACCTACGCATCACACTAAGTCTGACCTCACCAGCCCATATTTGGGCATGAGCAACTTATGTCTCCATATATGGAGATATGATGACATCACACAGTCCTCAGCCGATGATGTGGCGTGATGTCAGCAGTGTGATGTCATACTGATAAGGAGATATGAGCAGGGCAAAGGTGTGACGTGTGACGTGTGACCGACCGACCGACGGACGGCCGGTGGAGGTTTTGATACCAGTAAGACTCCCTAATCGGGAGATAAGCGACCGTTGGTCGCTTATCTCCACAAATAGGCCAAAAGTTTGTTTTACCAATTATTACACTCTATGTGAACATTTACATCAACAAATCCCAAGTACTATGCAGAACGACCCATTTCAAGTTTTTAATGTACAACAATATTTAGAAAATAGGTCTACAAGCTGACAGTCCTCGTCCCTTATATTCCCATAGGTTATATGGAGATCTCAGTGTTTGTCAGTCCTTGTTCATTTATGCCCATATATGGACATCTCTATATCTACTGTAACAGTCCTTGTCCCTTTATGCCCATATATGGAGATCTCTTAACTGTAAGTCCTTGTCCCTTTTATGCCCATATATGGATATTCCTGATGTCATCAGTATATGAACATATATGGGCTTTCTGATATGCCCATATATGGAGATCTCTTAACTGTAAGCCCTTGTCCCTTTTATGCCCATATATGGATATCCCTGATGTCATCCGTATATGCCCATATATGGGCTTTCTAATATGCCCATATATGGAGATCTCTGTATCTCCATATATGGGTATAAAAGGATACTTCAGGTCTGACATCAGGTTTGTTTATATTGGGTTGCTAGGTTTGACATCACAAACTCTATGGGCCATCTGACCTAGAAATCTATATTTGGGCATAGATGACTCATCGTGACCTCATCACACGTCGACCGCACGTGTGACGTGCAGTCGACCGCACGTGTGACCGACGGATGGCCGGTGGAGGTTTTCATACTAAACTGCGACCTTACGGTCGCAACCAGTAAGACTCCCTAATCGGGAGATAAGCGACCGTTGGTCGCTTATCTCCACAAATAGGCCAAAAGTTTGTTTTACCAATTATTACACTCTATGTGAACATTTACATCAACAAATCCCAAGTACTATGCAGAACGACCCATTTCAAGTTTTTAATGTACAACAATATTTAGAAAATAGGTCTACAAGCTGACAGTCCTCGTCCCTTATATTCCCATAGGTTATATGGAGATCTCAGTGTTTGTCAGTCCTTGTTCATTTATGCCCATATATGGACATCTCTATATCTACTGTAACAGTCCTTGTCCCTTTATGCCCATATATGGAGATCTCTTAACTGTAAGTCCTTGTCCCTTTTATGCCCATATATGGATATTCCTGATGTCATCAGTATATGAACATATATGGGCTTTCTGATATGCCCATATATGGAGATCTCTTAACTGTAAGCCCTTGTCCCTTTTATGCCCATATATGGATATCCCTGATGTCATCCGTATATGCCCATATATGGGCTTTCTAATATGCCCATATATGGAGATCTCTGTATCTCCATATATGGGTATAAAAGGATACTTCAGGTCTGACATCAGGTTTGTTTATATTGGGTTGCTAGGTTTGACATCACAAACTCTATGGGCCATCTGACCTAGAAATCTATATTTGGGCATAGATGACTCATCGTGACCTCATCACACGTCGACCGCACGTGTGACGTGCGGTCGACCGCACGTGTGACCGACGGACGGCCGGTGGAGGTTTTCATACTAAACTGCG
>NC_137827.1:28471469-28593969 GCF_963921795.1 Nannobrachium achirus
GGAATAAAGTTTATATATAAAAAAAATAATGTTCTTTGGCTATCCTCTATGTAAATATCTATCTCTCATGTCAGGGACTTGGTCAGGTGACTGAAATGGTTGGAACTGAAGTGTAATATTGTGTTTCTCTCCATGGGTTTACTGCAAATCATAGTTTGAATTGTGTTCTCCTGATCTTTAAAATAGTGACCTCAGGCAAATTGATCGATGCAAGCCTATACTCTCTGCAGTGAATTTGAGATTAAGTTAAGCAATGAACTCAGAGAAATCATCATGATTTTCATAGAATCATAACGTCAAACGTACCGTTGCCACAACTGGACATACAGTAACGCTCCTTTCCCCACCCAACCAACCAGGACATGACGTGAATTGATTTTGCTCCTCATTTCTTTTCATTTGGTTTTAACACAGCGGGCTGTTTACTCAAACCACTGGATGTTTGTGTCCTGTCACATTTAATTCTGCTCCATTTGCCTGGAGTCAGGCAGGCTGCCGCTGACAGGAGGACAACCTCGTATTGATGGATGGATGGATGGATGGATGGATGGATGGATGGATGGATGGGTGAATGGCTGAAGAGATAGACATATAAACAAAATGAATGATCTATTGTATTGGGGTACTGACAGGGACACACAGAACAAGGCCTTAAAGCTCTGTGTGCCTGGTGACAGTCTAACTCAAGGCAAGCTGTCATACTAGACAGAATACGCTGCCACACCAGCCCAGGAGTCAAGTGAACCAGCTAGCATTAGTCAACCCAATATATTGTTACAACACTGGAGATCTTTAATAACCAACTGCATATCGATGGCTATAGAGCTATACCAGCAAGTCATCCCGAGGTCTCTTCTCTCCTTTCTTTGCCCTCTGAATCTGCGGTGTAAATCAGAGCTTTAAGCAGGCAATATCCTCCGCTAGTATCCCAGCCCTCTCTTATCTTTAAGCCATATATTGCCTTTTTCCACGCGGCAATTTCCCCAAACTTAGCCCGCCATTCCCCTCAAGACTTATGAAGATCAGCTTTTATTGGTTAGGGTTCACCACTAGTGGATCCGGTGGGCATGAGGACAGCTGGATTTATTTTGTTGCAGTGAACACTGAACAGGGTTCTGCCAAGTCCAACCAGTATCTTTCTGCGCTCACGTACCGTATATATATCACACTCGATGTATGCTGTACTTTGACTGGTTGGAAAGTAGCTGCCACGCTCGGCTGGCATAATATACTGTTATGGTACGCCGTGTTTGTGTAGCAAGTCAGTTAGCTCAAAATCCCAAGATCCCATTCTCAACACTATCTATTTTAGGACCTACAGTTATGTGTCAGCACACACACACTTATTCTGTCTGAATCATAGCCATTAATAAGATTAATTGTCATTTTAACCCCCCCAGAAGATGATGTATATTGATTACATTATGACCATTTGCACCAAAACAAATTGATCGTGTCTCCCATGTTATATTTGTGTAGCAGGCAGGGGCCATAATAGCATGTGAGTGACAGTGGGATACTGTGAGGCTGAGATTGGCGAGGCAGTAATATGCCAAATGCACGCTCATAAAGATAAAATATGGTTCCATCCATTTAAATATTAAATGAATTATGCATGGCGGGCTCTCATTCATTTTGTGCGTGTTCACGTTTGATAAGTCGATCAAATTGAAATATATTTCCAGCCACAGCTGCAGCCCGTTGCAAATCAAATGTCATGTGGAGAATGGCATCTTTCTGGGAATTATGTCAATACTACTGGATACAATTATTCTGTGTCTATGATTATTTTCCAACCTAATCTATATGACTTGCAATATATAGTAATTATGATTGTAATTCCCATTACCATTAAGAATATACTTAGCCAACTTTTAGCTGACTTTTTCATTCACAGTAAACCCCTCACTGTTAATCTAGCCATTATTAACTGAGTGTATGTGTAACCAAATGGGTCCATACATTTGTTGTATGTGTACACTCTAAGTTAAATTAACAGTCAGGATTTAACAGTGCACCACAACCTATAAAGACAATATGGCAGATCATTAAGGCATGCAACTGAACATAATCTTTATCTATCTATAAATGCGAGAAGTCTCTGCGTGTCTGTCTGTCTGTCTGTGTGTCTGTAATCCGCGTATCTCGAGAACCGTTCGTCCCACCGGCTTCAGATTCGGCACGCGCGTTCCCCGCCGCGGCACGGAGTGCAGTGCCGGGTCTCGACCCGACCCGACGCGCGGTTTTCCCGAACCGGCGCGAAACGTTCGGAATCTCCTTATGCGGGGTTGATTGTTGACATCAGGCTGTTCCGGAGGAAATCGGCGCTGACTCATTGTGACATCACTGCAGTGCCGGGCCTTGCCTCGACCTGACAGATATCGCAAGCACTGGGCATAAAAGGGACACAGACAGATCTCCATATATGGGCCTATGGACAGATACAGAGATCTCCCTATATGGGCATCCATATATGGACGACCCGACAGATATCTCCGTATATGGGCATAAAAGGGACACAGGCAGATATATGGGCATAAAAGGGACACAGACTGAGATCTCCATATATGGGCATATGGGCAGATACAGAGATCTCCCTATATGGGCATACCTCGACCCGACAGATATCTCCGTATATGGGCATAAAAGGGACAGAGGCAGATATATGGGCATAAAAGGGACACAGACTGAGATCTCCATATATGGGCATATGGGCAGATACAGAGATCTCCCTATATGGGCATATATAGACAGATATCTCCGTATATGGGCATAAAAGGGACACAGACTGATACAGAGTTCTCCATATATGGGCATATATAGACAGATATCTCCGTATATGGGCATAAAAGGGACACAGACTGATACAGAGATCTCCATATATGGGCATATGGGCAGATACAGAGATCTCCCTATATGGGCATATATAGACAGATATCTCCGTATATGGGCATAAAAGGGACACAGACTGATACAGAGATCTCCATATATGGGCATATGGGCATAGAATGGACGCAGATAGAGTATATGGGCAAGTATATGGGCAACCTATAACTCCATAGTTTCTCCTTATGCGGGGTTGATTGTTGACATCAGGCTGTTCCGGAGGAAATCGGCGCTGACTCATTGTGACATCACTGCAGTGATGACATCATTATGACATTACATAGTACACAAACCACCATTATATAAGACAGGCCTTATCTACCGAGATCAGATACAAGCAGCTTCCCACCTCATCGCCTTCCCACCTTTGTTCAGGGTAACATGCCTAAAGGAACAAGAGCCTACCGCAAACGCATGCGTGACAAACTACAACAGTTACGGAAATGTGAATCACATCAAGCACGAGACGCACGCCTAGCTGCAGATAACGCACGAACCAAACGTGCACGCCTGGAGGAGACGCCGGACATGCAAGCACAGCGCCAAGCTGCAAATAACGCACAAACCAAACGTGCACGCCTGGAGGAGACGCCGGACATGCAAGCACAGCGCCAAGCTGCAGATAACGCACAAACCAAACGTGCACGCCTGGAGGAGACGCCGGACATGCAAGCACAGCGCCAAGCTGCAGATAACGCACAAACCAAACGTGCACGCCTGGAGGAGACGCCGGACATGCAAGCACAGACAGATACAGATATCTCCATATATGGGCATAAATGGACACAGGCAAACAGATGTTCAAAACGGGTCCTATGACAACAGGTATAATGAGGTTTGCATTAAAGGGGGAACCGGCACTGTGTCTGCAACACAGTTGGAGGCACAGACAGATACTCCATATATGGGCATAAAATGGACGCAGATAGACAGATATCTCCATATATGGGCATATGGGCAGATACAGAGATCTCCCTATATGGGCATACCTCGACCCGACAGATATCTCCGTATATGGGCATAAAAGGGACACAGGCAAATATATGGGCATAAAAGGGACACAGACTGAGATCTCCATATATGGGCATATGGGCAGATACAGAGATCTCCCTATATGGGCATATATAGACAGATATCTCCGTATATGGGCATAAAAGGGACACAGACTGATACAGAGTTCTCCATATATGGGCATATATAGACAGATATCTCCGTATATGGGCATAAAAGGGACACAGACTGATACAGAGATCTCCATATATGGGCATATGGGCAGATACAGAGATCTCCCTATATGGGCATATATAGACAGATATCTCCGTATATGGGCATAAAAGGGACACAGACTGATACAGAGATCTCCATATATGGGCATATGGGCATAGAATGGACGCAGATAGAGTATATGGGCAAGTATATGGGCAACCTATAACTCCATAGTTTCTCCTTATGCGGGGTTGATTGTTGACATCAGGCTGTTCCGGAGGAAATCGGCGCTGACTCATTGTGACATCACTGCAGTGATGACATCATTATGACATTACATAGTACACAAACCACCATTATATAAGACAGGCCTTATCTACCGAGATCAGATACAAGCAGCTTCCCACCTCATCGCCTTCCCACCTTTGTTCAGGGTAACATGCCTAAAGGAACAAGAGCCTACCGCAAACGCATGCGTGACAAACTACAACAGTTACGGAAATGTGAATCACATCAAGCACGAGACGCACGCCTAGCTGCAGATGACGCACGAACCAAACGTGCACGCCTGGAGGAGACGCCGGACATGCAAGCACAGCGCCAAGCTGCAAATAACGCACAAACCAAACGTGCACGCCTGGAGGAGACGCCGGACATGCAAGCACAGCGCCAAGCTGCAGATAACGCACAAACCAAACGTGCACGCCTGGAGGAGACGCCGGACATGCAAGCACAGCGCCAAGCTGCAGATAACGCACAAACCAAACGTGCACGCCTGGAGGAGACGCCGGACATGCAAGCACAGACAGATACAGATATCTCCATATATGGGCATAAATGGACACAGGCAAACAGATGTTCAAAACGGGTCCTATGACAACAGATATAATGAGGTTTGCATTAAAGGGGAAACCGGCACTGTGTCTGCAACACAGTTGGAGGCACAGACAGATACTCCATATATGGGCATAAAATGGACGCAGATAGACAGATATCTCCATATATGGGCATAAAATGGACCCAGAACTATAACTGCAGTGATCTCCATATATGGACATAAAATGGACGCCGACAGACAGACAGACAGATACAGATATCTCCATATATGGGCATAAATGGACACAGGCAGACAGATGGTCAAAACGGGTCCTATGAAAACAGGTATAATGGGGTTTGCATTAAAGGGCGGGGCATTCATTCCCTATTTACATTGTTCCGAGTTGGCCAGGTCGCCGACTAGACGCTGGGCCGCCCCAGCTTCTAGTAATTATAAAGATGTTATTATATTGTGGTGCATTGTATTTGATTGTCTTCTCTCCAGTGTGTCAGCTTGGTTGTTGTTTGGACAGATCATCAGAACCCAGCAGATTCTGTGTAATCTGGGGGAAGATATCAGCATGTCTTTGTTCTCCTGGTTTTAAACTGTGATTAGAGAACAGATTGAAGACATGTGTTGTGTGCCGTTCCACAGATTACTGGGAGAGACGTGACGAAAACAACGTTGGCCATATATCCAAGCACAGAAGGGGGTTCTGCACGCATAAAAGATTAATGCTGTGTGTGCGACGTGCGTGCAGGCGTGCATGTGTCCGTCTATTTGTTTTGTGTGTGCGCATGCATTCTTATAATTGTGCGCATAGATTGTGCTGTGTATACAATGAACTATGAGGTGCCTCATAATGAACAGATATTACACACATAAATGCACTTTATGCAGAGAATCACACATGCAAATACATTTGCTTGCATTTACACATGCACGCACGCACACACAAACACAAACACACACACACACACACACACACACAAAGCATACTCATGCAGAAGTCATGCACATGTGCACACAAATACATTAATGAGACTTACACTCATGTGCTGATGTGTTATCCCTGTCAGACTCATGCATACATGAAAACATCCAATAAGCCTAATGTTTACGTTTGGGAATACAGGCCAACCTAATTGTTCCAACAGTCACTCGTAACAAGAGATAATGGCACTGTCCGATAGTCATTTACCAAGTGCAGCTTCTGGTGTGGTGTTGTGTGCGTGCGCGCGCGCGCGCATGCGTGTGTGTGTGTGTGCGTGCGTGTGTGCGTGTGCATCCACGCAACTGCGCATGGCACACACACATGGATGTGAGTGTGTGTTTTCCTCCCCCCGCCCGATGCCCTAATGGTATGTCCTCTGGATTAAGTGATATAAATGGATAGTGTGGCCTCCTCCTGATGCACCATCCACCTGCAGCTTCGGAGAAAATAGGCCTCCAGGGGGGACCGTGCTCTGGGCCCACCTGCCAGGGGCGTCACAAGGGGGGTAAAAGTGGGACTGAGTTACTAGGGCCCAAGGTGTAGGGGCCTTAATTATTTTATACTTTAGCTATTGAAAAATAGCAGATCTACAAGCTCACACTGCGAGCTTGTAGATCTGCTATTTTTGAAAAAAAAAAAGTGCAAATCTTTGAATATACTGTATGCATTTTTTAAGCGAACATTTGTAACTCAAATTTTGCTTCTGGGGGGTCCCTGGAACGAAGTATTTTCAGATGGGGGGGTCCGTGGCCAATACATATCATTTTGGGGGTCCTTGACAGGTTTGAGAACCACTGACATAGAAACCTTAGAAGGATTTGAAATATTCAAAGACTTGCACAAATGTTCACGATTTTTCAATGATAGCAGATCTACAAGCTTGCAGCGTGGCACTCGGTGCTGCGCTGTGAGCTTGTATATCTGCTATTTTTCAATAGTTAAAGCACAAAATAATGCGTAATAAAGCGGTCTAAATGGGTTAAACCTCCTCCCCCTATGAAGAACATTCATGGGGGGCCCCGCAGTGAATCCTTGTACCCAGGGCCCAGAATTTGGTGCGACGCCCGTGCCGCCTGCCCCCTCTCTCTCCTCTCCCTGGAGCACAACATTCTGTGGCCACTACCCCTACCGCCATCACAGAGGTTCACCTAAACAAACGGCAAATGGGAAAGCGGAGGCAATCAGCAATTCAGATGAGTCTCGCTCTCCGTGTGTTCGGGGAATAATGGCATCCGAGTGTGGGACAATACACGGTAAAATCCTGAGTGTTCATTCAACTCAGAGTGTTCTAATGTAACTAGATGGACTCATAAGGGCCCCATTTGGTTATATTTGGGCAGACTCTGAGTTACTTACAAATGGATAAATTAACACTGAGGGTTTTACTGTGTATGATATGACATGCAGGAAAGATGCACAGGGTGGGGATGGAGTCAATCCTTTTCAGAATGGAAATGCTTTGGCAAGCACTTGGTAATTGCATTATTGTATTTACTGTATACTAATGTCAAGGTTCAAGGTTCAAGGTTGCTTTATTGTTATATGTTGTGTAACCTGACTCTGGTGGAGTCAGGTTATATGCTGTGCACAGGTAAGTCTAATTATGTATTCTGTCTCCTCTTCCCTGGACATTGTACTGTTATGTAGCAGCAATACTACTATTGCTGTTAATACTACTACTACTACTACTACTACTACTACTACTACTACTACTACTACTGCAGTAGGCTGTAGTATATACAGTGTGCATTATAAGATGTAGGGCATACTGAAAATGGACTGCGATCTTAATGAGAGTCATTATAATCACCAACAGGATCATTATCACCATCATCATCGTAATCATTATGGCATTAGTATCATTAACATGTTACATTTACATGTAAAACAATCACGTTTCACACATAAAGCGTCTCATGTAAACAATTATTTTCTTCTAAAGGCAGCATCCAAAGGAGTACAGTGTACTGTAACAAAATACCACTTATTAATCCCTGAAGAGTGGTAGAGTATAGCAATGCTACTAATTGCCTTTAATTGCATTCTCGTGATGCCCTTAAATTATGTTCCTTTGTTGTTTGAAGTATTTTATGGTATTGTTTCACCCTCACACTCATTAGCGGAGCGCTTGGTCCACTGACCCGCTGCAGTCATCTGACAGCAAATGTAAACATTCAGTTGAAAGAGCCATAAACATAAACAGTGTGAAATGTTGAATGTGTTTTTATGCTGCTGCTGTTTACACAGTTATGTCTCGTAGACCTTTATAATGACTTCTGAATGCTACAGAGTATTCGCATTCATACAGAAACACACACACAGAGTTTGAATAACAAAGGATTTTACTGTGCACATGCCCTGCTTTTTAAACAATGTTTGCTTGTACACTGTAACACCATTAGAGTTGATTTAACTCTGAGGAGTGTACACATGGGGTCCATTTGTTTTCATCTTCGGAGTTAAATTAATTAATTACTGTGTGTTGCTGCAGCCTTGTAATGAAAAGAGAATGCGCATTGGGGATTTGAGGTAAGTTTACATGGCCTGAAAGTTTGTTATGTGCGTCACACCTTCTCCACTGTTTACTTCCCTCTCCTCCCTCTCTTTTTCCCCTCCGTCGACTCCACGCTTTCGCTCACTCCGCTACAACACATCAGTAACAATCTCATTTACCGCCCCATTAATTGCTGGGATACCAGATACTGGCTTGTGTGTGTGTGTGTGTGTGTGTGTGCGTGCGTGCGTGCATGCGTGCGTGCGTGCGTACGTGTACGTGTGTGTGCATGTGTAAGTTTAACAGTTTATTGAAACGTAATGAGATGAATGTGAAATGGGATGAGGAACCCAAGGTACAGGTAGGGCGAGACTCAGGGTGGGGGGCGTAGTCTCGGGAGCTGACGGCCATCGTTGCTGTACTCAGGGAGGGGTCACTGCCCACCTGGATTCCGAGGGTTCGTTCACACTGTTGAGTGATATCACCTGTGACTCTCCTTGGGGGATGAAGGGGGGAAGGGCGTCATCCTGTTCATTCCCTATGGACGTCACCTGGTTTCGTGCCTCTTCCAAGCCTCTAGGCTTAAAGGACAACTTTGTTTTTTTTACAACAAGGGTTCATATTTTAGATTAGAGAAAAGAAAAAGTGAGTGTTAAAATGTTTTCATTTGCTTCGTTCTATTGTTTTATCGCGTTCACCGTGCTAAAATGTGGGGCATTCGTACGCATGGGGGCAAGTAGCTAAATATGTCTTTTTAGACACAATCAGCCAGCAGTTTCTTTATTGCTATTTACAGTAACACTTCTAGCCCCCATAAGTCACATCCAACCACGAAAGGTTGCGTTGTATCTTGGGAATGGGCTTATTCTGTGTAAAATGACATATTTAGCCACTTGTACGCATGCCACCAACCACTGGAATAAGAATGTCTAAAACAATAGAAAGAAGTAAAATGAAATAATTTTAACACTCATCTTTTATATTCTTTAATTACTGTCTAAAATATGAACCCTTGTTGTAAAAAACTAAAGTTGTCCTTTAAATCAGCTAAACCAGGTCACGTCCATAGGGAACGAATTGGATTCCACTCTCCCCCCTCATCCCCCAAGGACAAGGAGAGGACAGGTGACCTGTGTGTCCATGGCCCTAGAGAAGCAGAGACAGAAGGAAGAAGAGTGAGAATCGAGGAGGACAACAATGAACGTGAAAGCAATGAATAGCAGAAAACAGCTGATCTACAAGTGCAGGGCTCACAACCCATGTTTGGTCTAGTGAAGTAGAACAAACAAGTTTGTTGAGAGATTGCAGGTGTATTTATACAGTGGTGATTGCAACAAGGATTGGCTGTGGTGAGTGGAATACAAGTATCAATACTCCTGAACCTGCAACTTCCTATGTTGATTTATTGATTACCAGCAAAAACCCACAGTATACTGTTAACCATGAATATGTTGACTGGGGCGCCAGAGGCTCACAGGAGGTAGAGGGGCTGTTCAATTCCCAGTACATCTTGGGTTCATTGTGAATTGTTCTTGATCAAGACACCGAAAAGGCCTTGTACGGCCTTGAACGGTCACATCATTAAAATACCCTTCCGGCTTTAGCCACATTGGAGGCGTTACGCATCAAAACCTATTGATGTGTCTTTCAGAGCTTGGTTCTATTTCGGAGCGTCAAAGCATGGCACAGACCATCAAATTATGTTGGAGCAAAGCAGAAAGGTAACCTCTTCATTTCAACCTTGTGTGTGACGCGCATCAGTGACGCCTTCAATATGTCACAGCCTTAGGAGTAAGGCTGCGTACACCTGTGAATGGGTGAATGTAACGCATATTGTAAAGCATTTTCAGATCTACACCGACAGATCACACGCGTGCGCACACACACACACACACACACACACACACACACACACACACACACACACACACACACACACACACACACACACACACACACACACACACACACACACACACACACACACATACACACACACAGTAGTTGAATCACACATCAGCAGGGGGGCCGTGCTCTGGTAATGAGTGTGCAGATTTAAATACACTAGTGTCTCATTCGTCCCTCAACAGTAGGCTATATGAGGTAGGCCGTGACAACACTCAGACACATTACAGTTATTGTAATAATAATAATAATAGCAGTAATTTGAATTTAAATAGCCAGCAAGGACGCTTTACAATTACAAAAATAAATACATTATTTGCAAAAAGCCTGAGTAAACAAGTGTCTTAACAATTTCTCTGCCATTTTAAACATAGCTGTAGTAAGCAGCTGCCAAATTGTCCTTACCTTTTAGCGTGGGCACGCGCACGCATCGTGCACAATCTGTGCGCGACTCATCTAGTAGACGTGTAGACTCGGTGACAAGCTTTCGAATACAAAAAACCCCATTGAAAAAGACATTTCCGTTGCCACGCTGTATTCCTGCTTATCCGCCAGTGTTTACATGAAAAAACATTGAAAAAAAGCCAGGCATGCGCTATGGTAACACGTGGACACGTTCGCGCACAAAACGCACGATATGTGCGGGGATCATAATCCAGGCGTGTAGAGACTGGATCAAAGTTTCCAAACGCAAAAATCCGATTGAAAAACGAGCGTTCCATCGCAGAGTAGCTTCCACTTCTGTTACACAGTAAACCAATGGAGGCGGGACTATGGCCCAGGCTCAGACTGGATACGGAAAGCTGGATCCGGTCCAGACCGGAAATGACCGGATACAGTTAGGGGGGCGGGCCTAAAGAGCCAGAATCAGCGAAAATCTGCGCTAATACTTTTAATCCTTTCATAATGATTAAAGCTAATTAAACTTTACGGGCTCTACGGGCATGGCAGCGCGGTACAGCGGGAAATCTACGGTTTCTACGGGGATCGCGAGGTATGAGTTAACAAGCATTTGGCTGGCCTAGCCATTCTTTTTTTGAAGTAACAGAAGACCAAACAAATGCTTTGTGGTATTTGTGTACAGCCTTTGATCACATTAATAAAGTGTGTAATGCATTATTTAGCTATGGTGTGTTTTGTTCAACTAATCAAATGAGTATATCCTTCAAAAGCAAGCAAAAAAGTGAATTATCATTCTACTAGTAAGACGCCTCAGGGCGACAAGTGAGTTCGCACCATGTCTTGGCCGTCTGGCCATGATGTATATCGGACCAGTTATGGAGACTCCTGGTACCCATATATGGATATCCTGTATATGGAGATATGCTGTGAGTTCCCAAACATGCTTACTCAGTTATTCGTTATGTGAAAATACTATGACGTCTATCACATCTGACATCATACATACAATCCCCTTTGTGCCCATACATGGAGATCCCTGTCTGAACCAGCCACACAGATATGGGCTGTCTTCCTCCATATACTGTATGGGCATTCCCATATGAAGTCCTGTTACATATGGGCTTAATATTGATGACATCAAGGATCTCCATTTATGGGCATAAAAGGGATTCTGTTAGTGATTCCCATGACATCACAACATACAATCCCTTTTATGCCCATATAAGGAGATCCCAGCTCTGAGTATCTGACATCACCGTGATGTCACTTGTGATGTCACAGTGATGTGTCAGGGGAAGCACAGTGTCAGGCGTTACCCGTCCAGATGGATACGTTCAAGATGTGATGGTTCCCACAGTAAACTGAGACCTACGGTTGCAAACCCTTGACATTAAAATAAATTGCTTTAATGCTGTTGTCTGTCTTTAATGTTCTGTTGTTAATTGTACAATTAATATGAACTCATCTTTATTAGTTAAGTAATCTTTAATTGTTAGTTAGTATTCCTATTAGTAAATGTATTATTTAATAGTAGTCAATACTTCATGTAAAGAGTTACCTTATTTGACTAGTACTATACTGTGTATATATATATATATATATATATATATATATATATATATATATATATTCGCATACTGTACTTTCTTGTTTCTAGTGAACAAGTGGATAAGATAGACAGAGACAGACAGACAGACAGACAGACAGACAGACAGACAGACAGACAGACAGACAGACAGACAGACAGACAGACAGACAGACAGGAGCTCTATGCTGTACACCAGTCATCTCCACATGTTTCCTATTGTGACACTTTTTGGCTGTTTACCCTATTTTTGTTTCCAGGCAATGTTCACTAGAGTGCCTTGTGTGTCATTTGTATTTCTGAATAATTCCAATGAGCGTCTCTGCATGCGGGGCACATCGCCTGGATACTTGGCCATGAAATGAAAGCATAATTACACCAGGGAAGTGCTTTTGTCTCTTCATTTTCTCTCATCTCCTCTATTCAGTGCTCTGTTGCTCTCAGGTGTCCCCTGCTCTTACACAAATGCACACACTGTAAAAGACCTGAGTGTTGATTTAACTCTGAGAGAGTGTACAAATGGAATCACACAGACCTGTGACACTCAGGATTTTACTGTGCGCTGAGGATGTCTCTCTCCCATTTGTCTTTCTCTGTTATTCTTTAGTGTCTCTACCTGTCTCTATCACTCTCTCACACGCACGCACGCACGCACGCACGCACGCACGCACGCACGCACGCACACACACACACACACACACACACACACACGCGCGCACACACACACATACAGTAAACACCAATTCTCTCCACTCTCACTCTCCACCACTCTCTGTCAGCTCAGGTCCCCAAGAGACGGAAAGACAGCGAGAAAGACAGGGAGAGAGAGAGAGAGAGAGAGAGAGAGAGAGAGAGAGAGAGAGAGAGAGAGAGAGACAGAGAGAGAGAGCAAGTGAAAACAAGCAGAGTTTTGACTGCATGAGTGAGACCTGAAGTGCCTTAAGAAGGTCATATGAAATGAAAGAATTAAGATATGTGAACGTCGTGGCGGTTGCCATCGCCTTTGGCATTACTGTCTGCTTCAGATGGATCCTGTTTTTCTATGAAGGCAAAGGCGACAGGTAAGTGGCATCTGCCCACTTCCACACGCCAAGGCTTTTACAAAATGTTCTCAGACAATTTGAACTTGTCTTTTTCTCTCTTCCTCTCTCTCTCTCTTCCTCTCTCTCTGACTCTCTCTCTCTCTCTCACTCTATCTCCCTCCGTTTTAATTTTTTTTCATTTTTCAAGTTTCCAGTTTTGAGATGAAGGGGGGTGTTTAAGTGGATGGCGCGGGACATTGCCAAATCGACCTTGACTGTCGTACAAAAGACACAAAGCACAGTCGAGAGGGGAGAGAAAGGAAGGCGGGAGGAGATAAGAGGGAGAGGGTTAACAAAGAGGCTGTTGGAGACTGGGGCGCTTTGTCATTGTCTGGAGCATTTAATGAACGAAAATTAAACAATGACAGACTATAATAACCTGAGAGCTTTTGCTATCTGTGTGTGTGTGTGTGTGTGTGTGTGTGTGTGTGTGTGTGTGTGTGTGTGTGTGTGTGTGTGTGTGTGTGTGTGTGCGTGCGTGCGTGCGTGCGTGCGTGCGTGCGTGCGTGCGCGCGCACACACACCTGAAGGCCCTAATGTATACGTACGCCAGTCTTCCCAGTGATGCATGTCTGACCTACATTCTCACAATGAAAGCGATATCATGAGACCCTTCGCATCAGCAGAAATTGATTCGAATTTGCATCAACATTACGTACGCAATTGTTCATACCTTGAGTGATTACGATTCCTATTGCGCTACCATGTTGTCAGAGTACTTAGGCATCGAGTAGTGCTTTTTTATATATCGTCACTGTCGGGCAGAAACCTCGTATCTCCAAGTTTCAAATTTGTACGTTTTTTTGCGAAGTAAAGCCCTGCTTCATCACGCAAGGTCGTTGCACAAAAGTAGTGAAAACAGCAGATCTACAAGCACACAACGCCTCGCGGTGCGAGGCGTTGTGTGCTTGTAGATCGGCTGTTTTCACTAGTTTAGTTCATTTTTTAAAATGATAAATACAAAACGAACAGTCTTGGACATACAAGGTTTTCACCCGACAACGACGATATATTGCATCGAAAATAAATTCTGTTCATTCTAGTATCATGACAACCCTATTACTTACTGCAGTATTTTCTCAGTGTTTGGAGGCCAGTCTATGATGTCATTAATGTAGGACGTCAGTACTATGACATCAGCACTGTGATCAGCACTGTGATGTCAGTAAGACAAAATGCACGGATAGACAGAGATTCCTGGAATGTGTTCGCCTCGGGAACGATTCAAGTTGGAAATGCATTCCCCATGCACCCGGTTATGCAATAGGCCTACCTGCGGTACGTGTTGTCAGAGTACCAGTCTGTCTGTGTGAGAGTTCTCAAACATTTATAGGATCATTCACACAACCTCAGTGCCCTTTTTTCAGGGTGATGAATAAATTATTAATACGTTAAATAAATATGGATATGGATGAAATCCATAACCAAAATAAGACAGAGACGAGCCAAAGGACTATCAATAAATTGCTGTATTGAAGAGAGTCAGACAAAGGAAGACAAACAGTGAGCATATCCTAGTGGCAGCTTTGATAATTCTCTCTCTTTCAAGATGGAAGTTAACATACAGTATATAAAGAGTACAGTATATGACAGTTAGATCGACTCATTGATTCGTTCCCAGATCATAACAAGAAGACAGACACGTGTTGGTAACTTTCCACTATAGTGACATGCAGTATAACCAAAACTAGCCTGATCTTACAGTACGACCAAAATATGGTCTTCTATACTGTAAGTTCAGTTCATAATATAACCTTATATGGTCATATGAGTCTCATACACAAATCATACAATTATGTATCATAATTCATATCTATCACAGGGTCTTGGCCAACTATTATGATTGATATTATGATTATGACTATTATTGTAAATATGTAAACCAACTGAATGAATATTATGTAGGCCTACATATATTTTTATATACATTAATATGTGCATTATTTTCCTTTTTATAGACCTATTTGTCCAATGAGACACACAATGGCATTTAGTGTGATAAAAACTGGTTATAAACACAAGTGCTCACAAGATTCTTGTGAGTGCACATCACGCAAACAAGCACCCACACACAGTAAATTCTCTCTTAATGAGCACAATCCCCCATTTTGAATCTCTCACACTTGTTAAGAGATTGGGCCACCCGCTCTCACCTGCTGATTGCAATTTGATGGTCCCATTAAGTAATATTTTGGTGCAGCAGTGGGCGAAAATAAAAGAATGTGGGAGAAAGCGAGTGCAAGAGAGATAACTGGAGGGAGAGGAACAATGAGGAAACGGCATCTCCAGAAGTTAATTCTATTTCCAGCACAAAGCACATGGGGGCAGATAGGAGGACGCAATCATAGGAGAAACTCTTTTGGTCCTAGCCTATAGCACCTGTTGGTGCTATATAATAGAATTATGCAAGCCTACATGCTTATGATCTCCTTGAGGAACACCTCAACCATGCCAAAGAATCACTTTCAGGCCTGGGCCACAGTGTAGTGGTCCAGGCACCTACAATCCAGATCAACCTTGCAGCGTCACAGGTTCGGGTCCCGATCCTGATGACCTTTGCTGCGTGTCACCCCCCATCTCTATCCCTGTTTCCTGTCATCCTAATATAAATCTATCAATAAAGGCACAACTGAATAAACACCATTTTTTGTGTGAGAAGGAAGGAAGACACAAGAGGGAGAAAAAGAGAGAGAGAGAGAGAGAGAGAGAGAGAGCTTTGAAAGCACCTTTATTAAATGACTTAAATACAAATCCCACACGTCTGTGGAAATACCGTAGGCCTATTTGTACAGTAACTACTGTATGAATGAATATTATAATAAAGTAGAAGAAGCATCCTGACCTCCAGGATGCAGTGAAGTGAGAGAGAGAGAGAGAGAGAGAGAGAGAGAGAGAGAGAGAGAGAGAGAGAGAGAGAGAGAGAGAGAGAGAGAGAGATGGTGAGCAGGGGCGTCACAAGGGGGGGGGGGGGGAGTGGGACTGAGTTACTAGGGCTAACTAAATATTTGAAGATGAGGATCCGTGGCCAAATACATATCATTTTGGGGTCCTTCACATGAAAAGGTTTGAGCACCACTGACATAGAAACATAGGTTTTTCAAAAAAGAAGGATTTGAAATATTCAAAGACTTGCACAAATTAAGAAAATAGCAGATCTGCAAGCTCGCAGCTGTGAGCTTGTATATTATCTGCTATTTTTCAATAGAAGCACAAAATGTGAGTGAATCCTTATACCCAGGGCCCAGAATTTGGTGCAACACCCCTGATGGTGAGAGTACTCAGCATTCTGACCAGGCAGCTCCTCCGCGTGTAGAGCGGAGATCTCATTTGCTGTCTATTTGACTGTAAAATGACCGGTGGTGCTCCAATCAGAAAGGCCTGTCACTGGGAAGTGAATGAGTGAGCGAGTGGAAATCTACACGGTGGTCTGGTCCTCCGCTGCTGACATCCATCTGCACCGTCACATTACACACCGCTGCAATTACAACACCAGAGCAAATCTCAAGACGCAGAGCTGTAAAGTAACTATTTCTATACGTACATTTCTCAAGTACTGTACTTACAGTGAGTTGTGAGGTGAATTGTGAGGTGTTTGTGCTGGAGTGTTTCCAATTTCCACCACTTTTACTTCTACTCCACTATCTCAGTGGCAAATGTTGTACTTTTCACTCCACTACAATTATTTGAAAACATTACCCTCTTTAGCTCTATATACGGTACATTTCAGCCATTTGTAAACAGCCTATCGACAAGCTCACAAAGCGTAGCGATGCAATGCATTGTGAGTTTGTAGATCTGCTGTTTTCAAAAGATTTTTATACATTTGAAAACTTGTGCATAAGGAGTAGCCTACTTTTACTTTTGGTACTTTAATGCCAATACCTTTGGAACTTTTACCCAAGTAAACATTATAATTTAATTATAAGTGAATATAACATTATTCACAATGGCTATTGCTATTAGAACTTAATTTAAATAGCTATTGTGTTATTTAGACAAATAGTCGATTTGTTGACCTGCATGGCATCCTATAGTTTGTATAGTTTTTCTGTTTTTAGAGCCTAGATTACTGATGCACTACACTGTCTGCATTTTATGTTATGTGTTTACCTTGTTTACTGTAAATCTTAATTAAGAGTGTCTTCATGCTAAATGCTTAAATTGTAAATTGGTTATTATAGCTATAGTCTATAAGATATGTGCATGGGGAGAGGGGGAGCTATTCAAGAAATGATGAAATGATTCATTGACTATGAGGGGACAGCCGGGTCAAGGTGTTCACATACGGTATGGGCTTCACATCCAGGGGCGTCACAAGGGGTAGGAAAGTGGGACTGAGTTACCAGGGCCCAAGGTGGTGGAGGGGCCTTAATTATGTTATACTTTAGCTATTGAAAAATAGCAGATATACAAGCTCACGGTGCCGCGCTGCGAGCTTGTAGATCTTCTATTTTTGAAAAGTCGTGAAAATGTGTGCAAATCTTTGAATATATGTATTTTTTAAGCGAACATTTGTAACTCAAATTTTGCTTCATGGGGGGTCCCTGGAACGAAATATTTTGAGATGGGGGTCCGTGGCCAAATACATATCATTTTGGGGGTCCTTCACATGAAAAGGTTTGAGCTCCACTGACATCGAAACATAGATTTTTAGAAGGATTTGAAATATTCAAGGATTTTAATGATTTTTCAAAAATAGCAGATCTACAAGCTCGCAGCGCGGCACTCGGTGCCGCGCTGTGAGCTTGTATATCTGCTATTTTTCAATAGTTAAAGCACAGGGGCCCCACGTACAGTGAATCCTTGTACTCGGGGCCCAGAATTTGGTGCGACACCCCTGTTCACATCTAATATGGGAGCAGGACAAAAGGCGGACCCAATTGGCGCAGGGATCCTTTGAGATCCTTTTGAGAGAGGTAGCAGTGAGAGTGCTGAAGTAGGTCAAGCTGAGTGCAGTTGATCTGTGGTCTAATGCAGTAGGATGAGCTGTCCATAGACTGATGCTTTCTGCTTAGTAACTCTCCACATGTCCACCAGCTGGACCATAAGGCTTGTGTCTGGATACACAGCACCCCCTAGAGGCTAATCCGGTGTGTGTGTGTATGTGTGTGTGTGTGTGTGTGTGTGTGTGTGTGTGTGTGTGTGTGTGTGTGTGTGCGTGCGTGTGTGTGTGCGTGTGTGCGTGTGCGCGTGTGCGTGTGTGTGTGTGTGTGTGTGTGTGTGTGTGTGTGCGTGTGCGCGTGCGTGCGCGTGCGCGTGCGTGTGCGCGTGTGCGTGTGTACGCTAAGTGGTGGACTAGGCAGGACTGTGAGGAAGACTCGTTGATACTCCTGGTAATCTGGATTAAAGCCCTTAGCGATGGCATTAAACACCACCGACTGGGCACCATACACTCAAACATGTATACTCACAAACATGTGTGTGTGTGTGTGTGTGTGTGTGTGTGTGTGTGTGTGTGTGTGTGTGTGTGTGTGTGCATGCACACGCGGGGGCACGGGCACGCACACATACACACACACATATGGTACGTACACACACACACACACACACACACACACACACACACACACACACACACACACACACACACACACACACACACACACACACACGTAAGTGCATGTCTGTGTGTTTATAAAGTATATGATTTTATGCACTTTATTTATGCAATTCATGACATGCATAATGAATGCGTGTGCTGAAATGTGCTGGGATCTTTCCACAGGATTGACCACATTCACATGGGTAGATGAAAAAGTAGAAAATCAGGCACTGTAGCATATTTAAATTCCAGTCAACCAGATATTATTTGAAGTAGGTCTACCATTCTGCCATTAATAATACACACCTCATTGTCTATTTACTGTTAGGCCATATATCACACAAAAAATAGACCAACCTTAAACAGAATAATTCAGTCAATGTTCGCTATAAGCATCATTGTGTGGGTAACAGGTCATGGACTTTTGAATTTGGATAATGAATCAATCTTTTCTCCAGGGACTAATTCTCAGCTACACTAAAAATCAATATGCACTATAAAACGCATTAAAACAAAGCATAAGTTTAAGTTAGTGACTGTGTAGGATTGCTTATCTCAATCTGTGCATGTTGCTCAATCAGGGATGCTGTAGGCTCAGAACAAATCTACCCTCATGTTTTCACAGTGTTAACGGAGAGGCTTGTCAATCGTCATAATCATTTCCATGTATATTTTCAAACGTTTTCAAAAATAGTGGAAATAGCAGATCACAACCGAGCTTGTAGATCGGCTATTTCCACCATCAATGTTCTTTTTTAAGTATAAAGTTGTCAAATATGTCAGTATAATTTCTTTGTATGTGTCATATCTGCCATATGCAAAAGCCTAAAAGACGAACAGAAATGTAATTGTCAATGGCAAAAACACAAATCGCTAATCGCAATTCTTTGAGTGGCATGTAAAATGTCATAATCGTGACAGCCCTAACGGAGAGGGGATCTCTTCCTAGTAGTAGTAGTTGTGGTCCATGAAAGGAGAGATGGGGCCCTCTCAGTGATGTTAGGGCGGGATGCAGGGGGAGAGGGTGAGCCCTGTCCCGGTATTAGGTTTGATTGGATTGAGGCTGGGGATTTGTGTATTAAACTGAGATTACCATGTGATCCAGCGTTTCACAGGCAAATCCACAGCAGTTGCGAGTGAGAGCTTGTGTGCTGTGAGTGAACTGACCTCCTGTATACTGCCTGTTGGGGAGCCACGCTACTGACAGTTCTGTATACTAGTAGTGGGTCTCAAAGTGGGGTCCGGGGACCCCCAGGGGTCCTCAGCTAAATGTGTTAATACCGCGTCACACATCATTTTAACCACTTCATTCATGTTTTATATGTTGGCCATTCAAAAGAAGCTGCAAGCTTGTACATCTGCTATTTTTGAGAATGTTAAAAGTGTTTGGACAATATTGAATCATTTGGGATTTTGGAACACAAATCTTTTCTTCTGGGGGTCCCTGGCACAAAACATTTTCAGACGGAGGTACACGGCCAAATATATATCAATTTGGGGGTCCTTGACATTAAAAAGTTTAAACCACCGCTGCATACTGCCTTGAAGCTGAGGCCGGCACCGTGTCCCACACTACTGTCTACTGACAGTAGTATACAGTTCACCATGTTGGGTTGATGTATAATTGCAGCTTATGATACAGTATACCCATCTTTTGAGTTTTGTGTTAAATACATTATTATTATTATTTGCTGCTACTCTGTCCTATCTTAACATTTTGTTACTGTACTGTAGGCAGCAATGTTGCACTTACTTCATGCTCCAAAGCTGGTGTACCTTTAATTGTATTTCTTCCCCCCCCCCCCCCCCCCCCTTTTTTTTTGAATTGCCTGTATGAAATGTAAGTACAAGTAAGCCTTGAGGAGTATCATGTCACCGGGATTCAACTCCAATCCAACCCTTGATGTTGAGTGCCAAGCAGGAAAGCATGCAGGGTTTCCATTATTCTAGTCTTTGGTATGACCCGACTGAGGAACTGAGCCCCGACCTCCTAATCTACACTCTAACCACAAGGCCTCTGAGCTGCTATGAAATGTACTATAGAAATAAAATTACCCTGCATAATATAGTCCTTTGTATAAAGGAATATATTGCATTATGATGTGCCTGTAGTTGTGCTCCAAATAGCCACAGCCAGCCCTCCAGATTCACATATTATTCCCATGTTGCTGCTCTGCCCTCCATCCAGCTCCATTTCCCCCTGTGCTGAATCCATTAACACCCCCATCCCCACCCAGCCTCAGCCTGTCAGTAATCTGCACATGGTCTGACCCCATCACTGTGGGATTAGATGGGAAGTCTTTATTAAAAATAACTTTAGATAAACCTGTGCAATACTTTGTGTTTGTGTGCGTGCCTGTGTGTGTGTGCGTATCTGATGCGCATCATGTGTGACGGGTGAGAGCGGGGTGTGTGTGTGTGTGTGTGTGTGTGTGTGTGTGTGTGTGTGTGTGTGTGTGTGTGTGTGTGTGTGTGTGTGTGTGTGTGTGTGTGTGTGTGTGTGTGTGTGTGTGTGTGTGTGTGTGTGTGCGTGCGTGCGTGCGTCCGAAAGTACAAAGGAGGATTAGGGAATACGATATGAAATGAAGATTCAGGGAAAGAAGTCATGTGACAACTGTCATAAGCCATAGAGATGCGTGTTTACACTGGTACAACCACACAACCCCCCCCCCCCCCCCTCTCTCTCTCTTCCCCTGCAGGGGTAGCAGTGTTGGGCCTACAGAGTGGGTCATTGATTTGCTGTCAGTAATGCAAGGGCTGAAGGCCCATTAGGCTAGGGCCAGACAGACAGTCCTGTGAGCTGACAGCCACACACACACACACACACACACACACACACACACACACACACACACACACACACACACACACACACACACACACACACACACACACACACACACATACACTCTCTCACACACACACACACAAACACACTTGCGCGCACATACATACTGTATAGATGGGTGGTTTGATGAGATACCATATATATACCGTATATATCCTGATGGATTCACTTGAGTCACAGGGTCATCCAGTGTGAAGTACAGTGTCATAATTAACTAGGCATACATTATACAGTATTTAAAAACACTTCACAGTTTCAGAAAGCTACACTATTATGTAGCATTTCTGTTTTATCCATCTTAAGTTACAGTACCTAAAACATAGCCTATAACATCAGCCCATTACCCCAACCATAAAATGCTGCACATTTACTGCCAGGAGATTCAGTGGTCTGACTGGTCCCACCACTTGCAGTATCTAAACAGTTACCTATCACTGCCACTGGGAGGCTACCGACATGTGAGAAGAACCTTCCACAGTGTTGCCAAGTCTGCTTATTATAAGCAACGTTGGGCTTGTTTTTCTGTAATGTCGCTTGTAAATGTTGGTATTTTAGGGTTGCAGGCTTTCTAAAGCCCCATTTCCACTGTAGGGCCGACCCAGAACTAGAACCAGAACTTTCCAGAACCAAGAACTTTCAAGAACATGTGAAGTTTCGGGACCAAGTTCTGCTTGCCCATTGTGGGCAACGCACGCACGCACGCACGCACGCACGCACCGCACGCACGCACGCACGCACGCACGCACGCACGCACGCACGCACGCACGCACGCACACACACACACACACACACACACACACACACACACACACACACACTCAGTTTAGGGTTGCAACTAATTATTTTCTTAATCAATTGAATTCATCTGTTCATTTTCGTATTTGGTTCATTTATGTGATTAATTTAGAACATAAAATGACTGTAAAATAAGTACTAAATTACGATAATGCTCATCACAAGATATCCCAGCCAACATACTTTAATTGCTTATAATCCGAACGGTCAAAAACTGCTTTGTGCTTATAACATGGAAAAAACATTCACATAGACACATAGAAATGTCTATATAGTTGACTAACAATTGATAATGTTCTATCAATTGATTGATCGATTGATTAATCGATTCTTCTTTTCCCCAATTAATTTAAAACATCTTAAGGGATCTTTCCATCTTCCTGACGGTGCCTTTTTCAAATCAAAACTTTTCATCAATGCTGAATGTGGACAAAGAACTCTTAGCCGTAAAGCCAAAGATGTGTCAGACTCTCTCACATGTATTGACCCTCAGATTCGTTCCATGCTACGACCACACTTCTCGTTCAGTTCACCTTACCTTTATCTGTCACTTCTCCTAATATCAACCTGTCTTGAGCTGTTTAAATATAAATGAAGGGTAATTTCAGTCTCCTCTTTTTCAAATGTGTTATGTGACAGGTCTGACACCTGACTATGCCAATGGTTAAACGGAGTTTGGCAGCTGATGCAACTTGAACACCTTCACATCTCCAGTCCTGCTCCTGGCAAGGCGTTTCATGTGTTTCATGGGGATTAAAGAGTTCCTATTGCATTAGCTACGTTTCCATTTTGAGGCATTGTCCCTTAAGTATAATGGATCCCAGTCTGTGAAAGTGTTATCATTGTGTGTGATAACCCCCCTTTTTTTTCTTTCTTTTTTTTTCTTTTGTTGACATAATTTTGACCCTATAGTTTCACAATACAGAAGCCAGATTGAGAGAAAAACAATAGTCCACTAAACAGATATAGTACAAAGCTGGAAGTAGTAACAGGAATTAGCCCCTACAGCAAAATGGACAAATGTGAAATGAAAACGAGCAAGTGCATTAACCGCTAAGTATGTATAACAGTAACAGAACAATGGTGAAAATGTCATTGCTCTAGCCTCTAGTAACCAATTTCATGCATGGTTTTTGCTGTTTTATCACAATGACTGGGAGAATTCATGTTCAATCAAACTTCCTAAACATCACCTTTGGGATTCAGCTACTGATAGGTCATGCATGTGTAGATATGTCTGGTTCTTGCTTGCTGTTAGGGTTAGTTTAGTTTAGTATCATTAGTTTATCTTGATCAACTTTACCAGTATCCATAACATCACATAATCAACATCATTAAATTGTAACATAGTTTAAGGTTTTCGAAAAGGAATAGGCTGAAGCTAAAAGCTTATATGCCATTTGCCATGTTTTGCCATGTTTGGCAAAAAAGCAGTTGCAATGAATGTAAATAAATGGTAAACAAGTCAAACAAGCATGTCATTATTCAGATCTACAGTATATGGATCCATATACACCAGTAAGACTCCCTAATCGGGAGATAAGCGACCGTTGGTCGCTTATCTCCACAAATATCACAACCTCCACCTCTCACGTCATACGGGTAGCCATAGTTACACCTGGAATGTTGAATCTCCATATATGGAGATAACCTACGCATCACACAAAGTCTGACCTCAACAGGCCATACTTGGGCATGGACGACTTATATCTCCATATACGGAGATGGCCATATATGGAGATACGATGACATCACAGAGTCCACAGCTGATGATGTGGCGTGATGTCATACAATACACAAACAAGCCCTATATAAAGGGGCAATTCTCACCAGGGAAGAGAGCATTGCCTGGAATGTTGAATCTCCATATATGGAGATACCCTACGCATCACACAAAGTCTGACCTCACCAGCCCATACTTGGGCATGGACGACTTATATCTCCATATACGGAGATGGCCATATATGGAGATACGATGACATCACAGAGTCCACAGCTGATGATGTGGCGTGATGTCATACAATAAACAAACAAGCCCTATATACTGATGCGGAGATATGAGCAGGGCAAAGGTGTGACGTGTGACCGACCGACGGACGGCCGGTGGAGGTTTTCATTGCGACCGTCAGGGAGCAGTTTACTACCAGTAAGACTCCCTAATCGGGAGATAAGCGACCGTTGGTCGCTTATCTCCACAAATAGGCCAAAAGTTTGTTTTACCAGCCCATACTTGGGCATGGACGACTTATATCTCCATATACGGAGATGGCCATATATGGAGATACGATGACATCACAGAGTCCACAGCTGATGATGTGGCGTGATGTCATACAATACACAAACAAGCCCTATATAAAGGGGCAATTCTCACCAGGGAAGAGAGCTTTGCCTGGAATGTTGAATCTCCATATATGGAGATAACCTACGCATCACACAAAGTCTGACCTCACCAGCCCATACTTGGGCATGGACGACTTATATCTCCATATACGGAGATGGCCATATATGGAGATACGATGACATCACAGAGTCCACAGCTGATGATGTGGCGTGATGTCATACAATAAACAAACAAGCCCTATATACTGATGCGATACAATGACATCACAGAGTCCACAGCTGATGATGTGGCGTGATGTCATACAATAAACAAACAAGCCCTATATACTGATGCGGAGATATGAGCAGGGCAAAGGTGTGACGTGTGACGTGTGACCGACCGACCGACCGACCGACGGACGGACGGACGGCCGGTGGAGGTTTTCATAGTAAACTGCTCCCTGACGGTCGCAATGAAAACCTCCACCGGCCGTCCGTCCGTCGGTCGGTCGGTCGGTCGGTCGGTCGGTCGGTCGGTCGGTCGGTCACACGTCACACGTCACACCTTTGCCCTGCTCATATCTCCGCATCAGTATATAGGGCTTGTTTGTTTATTGTATGACATCACGCCACATCATCAGCTGTGGACTCTGTGATGTCATCGTATCGCATCAGTATATAGGGCTTGTTTGTTTATTGTATGACATCACGCCACATCATCAGCTGTGGACTCTGTGATGTCATCGTATCTCCATATATGGCCATCTCCGTATATGGAGATATAAGTCGTCCATGCCCAAGTATGGGCTGGTGAGGTCAGACTTTGTGTGATGCGTAGGTTATCTCCATATATGGAGATTCAACATTCCAGGCAATGCTCTCTTCCCTGGTGAGAATTGCCCCTTTATATAGGGCTTGTTTGTGTATTGTATGACATCACGCCACATCATCAGCTGTGGACTCTGTGATGTCATCGTATCTCCATATATGGCCATCTCCGTATATGGAGATATAAGTCGTCCATGCCCAAGTATGGGCTGGTGAGGTCAGACTTTGTGTGATGCGTAGGTTATCTCCATATATGGAGATTCAACATTCCAGGTGTAACTATGGCTACCCGTATGACGTGAGAGGTGGAGGTTGTGATATTTGTGGAGGGAGTCTTACTGGTAGTAAACTGCTCCCTGACGGTCGCAATTATGATATTTACATACACTATAATGTAAACCCATTATTATGCATTAAGCTATCATCCTGTCATCATCCTGTCATCCTATAATAATGCTATCATCCTGCATTGAGTTAACTCATGGCAATAGCATTGGAGTGGACTCTGGAGTTTCAGTTCGGCCGTATGCTGGTGGCTTGTGATTAAAAGGTCTTAAAAGTCCTTAAAATGTCACTTACGGAATGTGTAGATACATACACTTATACTGTATGTTGGTTTGCTGTTTATGTTGACAATGTTGCACATTAAGCTAATCATTTGGAGACCCCTCTGCGGGTCCTGACCCGCAGGTTGAGAATCAATGATCTAACTGAAATGTCTAAATTAAAAAACACCGTTCTGCACAGACAGCCATAAACAGTCTGAGGAGTGAGAGTATGCCATTGAAAAAGATTTCCACCGATTACAATCTGCATTTCTCTGTTTCAATATGAATTCATAATTCGAACTTGAAAAAGGTATCCAGTTCTACATAACAATAAAACTCCATCTGCTATATTACATTTTATAAACAAACAATAAAGCACATTCTACATAAAATACTGCAACAACATAATCATACCTCATGGTGCCTTTTATTTGCTGCCCCTCCTCGGTTAAAAGAAAACTGCTAAAATGTACACACCAACAACACTTAAATTATATTATTCATTCACCTCACAACTTACTGTATATTGTATTTGTGCTCCTGACGGAACCTTGAAAGTTCATCGAATAGACTAAAGGCGTGTCTCTTTCTGAAACCGAACTTTTGGTCGGAGAGGTCCGGTTCAACTACAAAATTACGTCACAAGGAACTTCTTAAAACCATTACCCCGAATTAGAGTTCGGAAAGCTACACGTCGGAAAGTCCAAACTCTCTGACGAAGAGTTTGGTTTCGGAGAGAGTATGGACTGGCCTTCACCTTCCCCACAGACAGCCATTAGCAGGTCAGAGGTGGTAAGACTCCAAAATAATAAATGAAACATCCAAATGCTCCAAAATGATTCACTGTTGTTGACAATGTTGCGAAACAATGCAAGGATAAAAACATAAAGAAAAGAAAACATTAGGTATTTTTGATGGAAAGCACATTATAGGCTACGTCTTACTTGAATTCAGAGCTCACTATGGTATGACTTCATTGGACATACGGTACTGTATGTATTTCATACTTTCACACTCTCCACCGTGATCTCCCCCCCTCTCTGTCTCTCTCTCTCTCTCTCTCTCTCTCAGTGAGCTGTTTGTCATCAGATGACAGCGCTCTCTCTGTCCCTACATCAGGTCTCCTGCTACCGGACCATGACACTTCTGGGTCGGCCTTCCATCACCATGGCGTTGCTCCAAACAGGACAGAAAGTGAAGAAAAACAAAAACAAAACAAAAAGAAAACATGGGAGATAGAAAACTATGGCGGCTGAAGGGTGAGGACAGAGAAGGGATGGAGAGAAGGGAAGAGAGAGAGAGGGAACGGAGATGAGACATATGGACAGACACAGCCCAGCAAACAGAGAGCTATGGGGACATTTGGAGGATACATGAGGCTGTTATGAACCTATTTGGGTTCCTTCTACAGAAGCGACCGAGTGTCACTAATGGCAAAGAAGGGGCTGGTAAACACATTTCTGTGATGGCGCAACACTGCCGAAAAACAAATTAAACTCTCTCCTCGCATTTCACCCCCTCTCAACCCCCCTCTCTCTATCTTTCTCAATTACTCATTTTTCGCCACTTTTCGTCTCGTCTCCCTCTCCATCTCCCCTTTGTTTTGCTGTCTCTCTTTGACTCAGCCTCTCTCTCTCTCTCTCTCTCTGTCTTTCTGTCACATGCCTCTCATCCATCTCCGCGCTCTACCTCACACACCCTCCCTCCCTCCCTCCCACACCTCCATCTCTCTCTGCTGTTGTCTATCCGTCTGAAACTGAAAAACAGGGCCATATGCGAGGGCCCGGCGAGCGGAATCACACTCCTGATGTTCCTTCTGAAGCAGTAAAGCGTTTCCCCGCAGACGCAGCCTGGCCCAGACCGGCTCGGCCCAGGAACAAACGGTTGGCAGGCGTTCCACTTGCATCCGCTCCAAGGTGGTGCGGCTGCCTTCCTGGATGCTGTTTACTGGGAGGGTGTAATGAAGCTTCTGGGTCCTCCTATAGTCACTCTGTTACCACATGGACATACAATGGATGTCTGAGCCACTGGTGCAGAGCGACAGAGCCTGTTCTCAACACTTGTTGAACAGGGTTAGGTCAATGTGACACTGAATAAATATATATTTTATAGGGATTCGATGTGGAAATTCTTTGGCGATACCGATATTTAAAATAGCAATTCATCCGTTAGCCAATACTGATACCGATATATTTACCCAAAGGGCGAGGTTGCGCAGGAAGGAATTCGCACAGGACAGAATTAATTTGCAAGTGTGTTTGGAGTTGCGGTTGGTGAAGTTGAACAAAATGTGGACAAAATATCTTTCCAAATATGGATATGACTGACGTCTGACATCATAGATGTCTTATGTTATAGACCACATGAGACTCACACAATATGTCCATATATGGGCATTCCAAGCTATGGGCTTAATATTGATGACATCAGGGATCTCCATATATGGGCAGGTCAGCTATACACATTGAGGCATTTGTAAATGAATTCAGTCTTGGCCATATGGAGCGTCCATATGGGCATTGACAAATATGGGTCAACAGTGTGATGATTAATATTAGTGTCAATGTTAATATTGACCGATAACGGCAAATATCAGCCGATACCGACATGTGGCAGATATATCGTGCATCCCATATATATATAATATATGTCTGATACATGATAAAATATCTATAATGAAAAATGTATCTTAAAAAGCGGTAGGCTGCACACATTTCCAGACATCAATGTGACATTTATAGCCACTCTTCTCCCATACGGTATGGGAGAGTTCAAAAAATAAGAGGGTAAAAGCGTGTCCAGCAAGAGACGCGGTGGCTTTTACCAGTGGCATTTTACATCTGCGAGATGAGTCGAGCCTGAATTTTTTATGGAAGTGATGTCAAATTTCCCAGAGAGTGGTGTGTGTTGCCATCAAGTGTAAGCCTCATGGTCTCTCTCCAGAGACACCCTCCACGGCCCTAATAGCTGCTGCCGGGGTCAAACTGATGTTAAATAGACTGTTTACCTCTGCCCGACCGTCACACGGGGAGAGCTCATCTGTCACCGCGCAGCCTGACTATAGACTGTGGACCTTGACACATCTGCCGGCCCAGTACATGCGCTCCCGCGCGCTCGCCTTATGTGTGCAAGTGCATTCATGCGCACAAATGCAAGGCCGCCGCTTCCTCGCGCCCTCAGAGCCTCATGGTCGTATATCACCTCGGAGGAGATGACGTGTACAGTCGGTTATACAGTCGATTATAAGCCTCTACCTTACGCTATACACGGGAGGCTCTCTCCATTCCGACATGTCGCCACTCCGAAATTGACTTCTTATTGTCGGAGTGGCGACACTCCCATGGGCCTAAGGTTTAGGGTTAGGGTTAGAGATAGGGTTAGTGTCGGAATGGAGACATGTCGGAAAGGAGACATGTCGGAGTGGAGAGATGCACTCGCTATACACAATTGAATTTGTTGCTCAGAGATCAAATTCTTATTGTACATTGTACGACCGCATCGCTCACTGAAAATAACAGATTTTCGGCTGCAAGACTACCCAGCTGCAGCCACATGCAGGACCTCATACCTCCACACGGGGTCGGAAGTGACCTCACAAGACTACCCAGCTGCAGCCCCATGGTCGCCGCCATGACACCTCCACACCTCTACAAGTGACCTGAACCTCCACAAGCGGCAGGAAGTGACCTCACGGTTTAGGCATAGTTTTACTGAGGCTAGGTTTAGGGTTAGGGTTAGGGTTAGGTTTAGACATAGTTTTACTGAGGTTAGGGTTAGGTTTAGGGTTAGGGTTAGGCATAGTATTTTTACCAGGTTAACATTCACCAGATCCACATTGTCAAAGATAATACAAAAATTGACAATTGGCCTGCCACACGGTAGCTCAGTAGGTAGAGCACGTAGGCCACTAAAACCAGGACCTGGATAAATAGCCCGGGGAGAACTTCTGCTGAAGTGTGGAGGTCACGGGACTTCCGGCCCTGTGTGGTGGTGTGAGGTCTGCAGATAGACCCTTCTCAAAGGCTATTGCTGCGTTGCCATACAACCCATGAGAATTAGCTCACATGACCCCTACATTAACATTTCTTCACAGAGAGGTCACACAATCCTCACCTCACCTCAGTGTTAATTTATCCACAGAGTAAAACTACAAAAAGTGCCCCTCTGAGCGCAGGTCTCCACCAGGTCAGGTAGGTTATTGTGAGCCAGCACAATCATTATAGAGTGGAATCTGTAGAAGTTGGGGGATTAATGTTGATGAAGTTATTGCACAGACACAATGTTGATTTGTGGGAAGTGCGTGCAAGGTTTCACGGCAATCGGACACAGAATTCATGATTTGAGGCATTTTGTTCAAAATGAGCCACACCTGCAAACTTATATTGCCATTCTAGCGGCTAGCCAATCAGGATGGAATATGAAAGCTCTGGCATATCCGTCTTGATCACATGACCGCAGAGATAATGTGTACTGATTTGCATGATGTTTGGACTAAATATGTATGGGTTTTTCTCTGTTACAAAAATCGGACTCCTGGTGGCGCTATACAGCAGGAGTGTGTGTGCACAGTTTCACATCGATCAGGCCAACAGAGCTAGAGAATAGATGTTCACAGAAGCATGGACACACGGACGGACGGACGGACAGACAGACAGACACACATACTGTAGCCTACACACGGACGAACAGACACACATACACACGCACGGACTGACGGACTGGCGCCGGACAGGATGTAAAACAATTAACTCTAAGGATTTAATTATGAAGGGTCAGCTGCAGCACACAATCATGTATTTGTATTTTTGCAATGCCTTTCTGGCAACACTGTTGCCAGTATACTGTAATCACTGGTTTACAGCACCTGCACACTGTTATGATGTTTTAGAGTAAAACATCTTTACTGTAATTGTGTTTTATGGTTAAAGAGCTTTGCATAATGCTATGCAAAACTATTACAGTAACTAAATAATATGTTTTACGGTTGGTTTATTGGGCATTTTGTTGTATTTGACTGTAAAAAAAAGAACAAAAACAGCATAGGCTAACAGCGCCGCAACACTGTAACCGCTTGAGACTCAGGGCCTTGGTTCATTACAGTGAGACCTCAGTTCTCCCTTATTGCCTTTATTTACCAACAAGCTAAACTAACATTCATACCCAGCCATTGTTAACTCCAAATCCCAGGCTCCCCTACCTCTCTCTTTATCCCCTCCATCCATCCCCCCTCCCTTTCTACTCCCTTCATCACAGATGCACTCTGTTAACAGGACGACGTGACAGAAGAATGTGTTTAACACTTACAGCTTGTGACACTGGGATAGGGGTGTGTGTGTGTGTGTGTGTGTGTGTGTGTGTGTGTGCGTGCGTGCGTGCGTGCGTGCGTGCGTGCGTGCGTGTGTGTGTGCACATGTTTGTGTGCATGCATGCATGGCACCCGTGCCTGTATTTAGCGAGGTGACACTTTGGATCGACCAAGCGCTACTACAGAGGGGTGTGTGTGTGTGTGTGTGTGTGTGTGTGTGTGTGTGTGTGTGTGTGTGTGTGTGTGTGTGTGTGTGTGTGTGTGTGTGTGTGTGCGTGTGTGTGTGTGTGTGTCAGTTTGCATGGGTCACTAAGTCACTAACTACTGTCAGGGGAAAAGCAAAGGGAGTCGACTGGTGTTTACAGGGGCCTTGAGCAAGACCTGTGCTGCCTAGCTGACACGTGCGCGTGCACGTGTGTCTGTGTGTGCATGTGTGCGTCATGCTGCCCCCTTCCTGGACATTAATTCTACTGAGGAACATTAGTAACAGACCAGAACACTCCCATCTGCTGCTGCGCTGTCCTTCGAGCTCCATACCTCGCCCCCATTCCTTCTTCCTTCCTTCCTTCCTTCCCTCCTTCCATCTCTACCTGTCCCCATGTGTGATCATTCCTAATATTTCTTTCTCTTTGTGTCCCGACTCCCATCAATGGCTCCTGTTTTCAGGTTCAATCCCCTCTCCTTTGTATTCATCACCATCACCTACCCTTTATGTTTTCACCTCTTCTCTAGCCTGGAACAAGACCAATCCGCCTGGGCAAAAAAAACTTGCCCTTGGCGAATATGGGTCTGGCCCCACTCAATTGTGAATCCATTTCCTCTCCCCCAAAATTTGGAGGAACCAATCAGGGTCCAGCATTGGTCTGGTCTAACCAATCGTGTCCAGAGCCATTTTTTTAACCCACCCCTTGGAAATGAAAATTCTGCTCGCGAGTCCAGACTAATATCAGATACGCTGTGAGGAGTTAGTATGAGCAACGCTAGGCTACCTCTCCTCACCCTACGTTTTTACAGCAGGCAACAGCCGGCTATACTCTAGGCCAGGGGTCTTCAACGTTTTCAGGCCAAGGACCCCTTAGTTCTTTGCCGAAAATAGCCGATCTACAAGCTCACGCAGATCTGCTATTTTTGGCTAAAGTTCTCAGAATTTGGACACTATAGGGTTCAAATGGTTAATATAACAAAGGAGGAAAAAAAGATTCTATCTCCCAAACATTTGGAGGACCCCCTGTAGTAACTCTGAGGACCCCCTAGGGGTCCCGGACCCCCTGTTGAAGACCCCTGCTCTAGGCAATAAAAATCTCCTATAGTGGACGTTCCTGATGTCATTTCCGTACATCCTCCATTGGGTAAACAAACATGGATTTGATTGGCTATCGCTGGACGATGTCACCCAAAGTTAAAATATGTTCATGTTTTTGGACGACATTCCTCCGGACCACTTTTGGACTATCGCCTCATCGCCTGCCATCACCAGTAGTTGCTGCCGGGTCCCACAGACAATAACACACTTCCGGAAAATATGGCCGACCATCGCCCGCTGTTAAAACGCAGTGTGCTTCCGTCCACACATCCACGCACGCACACACACACACGCACACACTTTGACCTAAAATCAAACCATGTTATACTGTGCATACTGTACCGGTATATATTATTTTCTCTCTCTCTCTTCTTTACCCTGTGGCGACAGTTCGCTGTGCCCTCTTACACTTTTGTCTCTTTTGCTCCTTACAATTCTCTCTCTCTTTCTCTCCCCTCATCTCTGCTTTGTGCTCCCATCTACATTTCCAATGCAGGCGATGGCAAAAACTAAAAATAATAAAGTGTTATCGTGACAGCCGTTGAATTTGGTGAGATAAGAAATTCATTAGCAGTCAGCTCGCTAATGACATGCGAGGAGATGAGAATTATGGAAAGGACAAAGGGAACAAAGAAGGCGAGTGTGCGTGCGTGCGTGCGATTGCGAAGCGTGCGTGCGTGCATGTGAAGTGTGCGTGCGTGCGTGCGTGCGTGCGAGCAGGAGGAAATGTTATGGAGGATGGGTGTACCATGCACTAGCAGCCTAATTGGGTTGTGACCTCTGTGAGTGGAGGGATCAAACAAAGCCTCGCCGTTGTGACAAATGTCTCTCCCACTTTCCTTCTCTCACACAGTCAAATCCTCAGTGTTCATTTTGTCCCCTTGAAACCAAATGGACCCTTATGGGTCACCTACTATTCAAGGTCACAATGCAGACCCATTTACTAATGAAACACAGCATGGTGCCGGGCACTGTGTGGCGTGGACATGTACACCAAGTACACACAAAGCAAGGGGAACATGAACCGGAATATTATATAACATAGTTGCTGTCGGGCAGAAACCTCGTATGTACATACTTTATTTTTGTACGTTCTTTTTTTTTTTGTTCCGAAAATGAATGCCCTGTTTCGTCATACTGCAGTGTCACACTAATGTAACAAAAGGTCGTTGTCGGGTGAAAACCTTGTATGTCCAAAACCGTTTGTTTTGCATTTATCATTTTAAAAATGATTTAAACTAGTGAAAACAGCCGATCTACAGCACACAACGCCTCGCGGTTCACTACTTTTGTGCGACAGCCTTGTATGTTGAAGCAGGGCTTTACTTTGCGAAAGAACGTACAAATTTGAATCTTGGAGATACAAGGTTTCCACCCGACAACGACGAAAAGGAGCAGATCTGAAACAGACTCAGAGTCTGACTTAGGCGTGGGTGTGACGTGGGTCTGTCAGGAACCAGTGTGACCACCTGCACTTCATTCACCACCTGCAATCAAGCCAGCAGTATTTAAGCCTCTCAGTGTCACTCCAGTGTTTGCCAGATTGTCTTGTTTCTGTTTCAAGCTCTCAAGCCTTATTGAAGCCTACCGGTATAGGTTTGTCTGCATCTTACCTTTCTTTTTTAAAGATGCAGTGCCATGATTTATTTTCCCCCTAAAACTTGATTATCTGGTATTATGATTATTCTAGGAGGAGGATCTTTTCCAAAAGAGTGTACAGAAAAAGTTAAAATTAGGTTTTCATGTGGCCACACCCACCAGTTCATCAAGTATGCCTGGTTGTTCAGGTGGGTGATGACCCAGCTGAAGTTAACCACACCTACAGTGTTGGGTGAATGGTAAAGGGGGAGGGGATGATTATATGATGTCATTTAATCACTGTTTTTGGATCGGCACTTTTGACCCACATGGTGTCAGCCTCCAGGAAGAAATACAAAATACAAAGGGAATACATAATTGCTCATAATAACCACACCAGGGGGTCTAATGAAGTACTGTCAACACATGAAAACCAGAAAAAGAACAAAACTATGGCACCACCTCTTTAAGATGATTTTGACCTTTTGCCTGCCCTCCGTTTAGATTTTTGCCTGCTGCTGTTTCCTTTGTCTTGGAGTCCTTGGAGACACTTGTAGATATGCAATTTTTGCTGCTTTTACAATTTGAATACTGAAAAATAACAGTGTTGCAACGATATCCACCATATCTAGCCAGTTCCTAGAAGTGGTTGTTTTATATTGAGCACAAAATACCACTCATCCATCTGCTGCACGTCAAAAACAGACCACCATAATCCCAACAATCGGTGGTTCAGCATGGTTTGCATTCCCTTCAAACACACACAAACATGCACATGTTCACACGCAACCACGCGGACAAAGACACAACCCATAAGCGCACACGCGTATGCCCACACACACACACACACACACACACACACACACACACACACACACACACACACACACACACATACCCCCACAGACGCATTCAAACAGCACAGTACACCACTTAACCACAGTCACACTGATACATGCACGTGCACACACACACACACACGCACGCACACACACACATGCGCCATCTGGTGCCCGTCCTGCCCATGTTCTACCCCCCTTTGCCCCATGCTGGATTACCCCCTCAGTATTTACATCTTGTAAATCCAGCCGGGGCCTCTGATAGGGGCCATCTGTAATCTGAAGGTTATATTTGCCGCATGCGAGTGTGCGTGCGTGCGTGCGAGCGAGGGTGTGTGTATTGGCGTGTAATTTGTTCCCACTCAGCGCAGGGACAGTATCTGCAAACCTGACATCTGTTCAACGCAGGGCCTACGGAGCACAGCTGACAGCATCATCAGCCCCATGCAGGACAGGATGATGGAGACTGAGACACACACACACACACACACACACACACACACACACACACACACACACACACACACACACACACACACACACACACACACACACACACACACACACACACACACACACAACTCACACTCACACATTTGAATTACTACTTGTAATCAACATTTTAGGATGGTGATTTTATGAATACTATTTTTACCATTCTTTGCTATTTTTAATTAAAGATATTGTGCTGTGATTCAATTAGGGTAATGTTAACTCCATAGACACATACAGAACAGAAAAGTATAAATGGCACCACCTCTTTAACCCTAACCCTAAAACCAAAAATAGCCTATTGCGTTGCGATGCTATGCTGTAGATATTTTCGGTGCGCAACTCTGTTGTGCAACTAATAATAAATCAGTCCTAGATCAAAAACGAATCCCTGTCTTTTGTATACACACAAAAGACAAGCATGGAAACATGTACAGAATTACACATGCATAGGCACAAACACATGCAGACACCCACACAAGGAAGAGTGCACTGAGCGTGCACTGCTGCACAGAAACATACAGTGCTACACACAAACAGACCTACAGAAGATCATAGATCCATGATGCGCAGCTGCAGCCTCGCTGTTCACTCGGATGCTCAACTGAACAGCAAGTTACCCATGAGTATTAAATGCAAGGCCACACAGGAATGCTGTGTGTGTGTGTGTGTGTGTGTGTGTGTGTGTGTGTGTGTGTGTGTGTGCGTGCGTGCGTGCGTGCGTGCGTGCGTGCGTGCGTGCGTGCGTGCGTGCGTGCGTGCATGTGTGATTTTTGTCTACTGTAGGTCTGCAAATGAACGCACGCACGCACACGCGCACGCGCACACACACACACACACACACACACACACACACACACACACACACACACACACACACACACACACAGGGCCTGTGTTCATTCCCGTTCATGTGCACATCTGTGTGTAGTCAGTTAAAATCAAATCAGAACAGAGAGGGATAGTGTGTGTGTGTGTGTGTGTGTGTGTGTGTGTGTGTGTGTGTGTGTGTGTGTGTGTGTGTGTGTGTGTGTGTGTGTGTGTGTGTGTGTGTGTACGTTTGTGCGTGCGTGCGAGCGTGCGTTCGTTCGTTTGTGCGTTCATGCGTGCATGTGTGCATGCATGTGTGAGAGTACCCAGCAGTCCCAGCAAGGGAAGACACAGCAAAACAAGAGGGACTCATGCAGAGAACAAAGAGGGACTGAAATGAGTTTACACCCACCCGCCCGCGCCCCGCCCCGGGAATGGGAGCCGCCCCGCACGTCGAGGACCGTCTCCGCTGTTCTCTGCTAAAAAGATATATCGTCACTGTCGGGCAGAAACCTTGTACCTCCAAGTTTCAAATGTGTACGTTCTTTCGCAAAGTAAAGCCCTGCTTCATCATACAAGGCTGTCGCACAAAAGTAGTGAAAACAGCAGATCTACAAGCACACAACGCCTCAGTACGAGGTGTTGTGTGCTTGTAGATCGGCTGTTTTCACTAGTTTAAATCATTTTTAAAATGATACATTTTAAAAATGGACCTACAAGGTTTCCACCCGACAACGACGATATGATGGTGGCGCTGGGAGCTCAGTGCCATTTCCTGCCTGGCACATGCAGGAAGCGCCCATCTGGCACAGAGAGTGTTGTGTCTGCTCGAGTTATTGTCGCCAGTGTTGCGATTGTCCTCGTCACCACAGGCGTTGTTTACCATGCTACTGTTGATGTCACAAAGCCTAGGTCAGCGTGAGGTGAGTAAAGAATTTACGTTCTCGAGAGGAGTGTTTCTTTTTTTTTAATATATATCTAATTTTTATCCCACGAATTTGTAACCCATTTTAACCCAGTGCCAATTGCCTATGTAATCCTGGGCTCTGCTCTCCCTCTGCCGCGCCTGGGGAGACAACGGACTGACCTCGTGCTTCCTTCTATGCATGAGGAGTCCAAGTTGCTTCTTTTCACCTGACAGTGGGGATTTCCCTCGGTTTAGACGTAGCGCGTGGAAGGAACATGTTATTCCAATCAGTTTCTGAGACAAAATGCATTTCCCTTTTAATTTGGGTGGGTGGGGGGTAGGGGGGAGCTGAGGAAGTTGATGCATCCTGGCATCCCGCCCTTACAACGGTCGCCTCCCACAGCCCGCCAAAAAAGCAGAAGGAAGCCACTCGTCATCGCCTTGACGACCGACGCGTGACGCGCAGAGAGAGGAAACGTATTCATCAAAGAGTGAAGCGGAGATGAGCGTGTTCATCATCTCACACTCATGTACAGTACGCTCATACACGCATGCACATGCACGCACACTTGTGCGCACACACATGCATGCACACCCGTACACACCACACATACACACAAAGCGTTCATATTTCATTTGGATCGTCAACAACAATCGTTTTTGAGTGGATGGATCTTGTCTTCTCAGTTCCGCAACATAATAAAGTATTTCCACCATAATGAAGTGAGTGCAGACAGCCCCCCCCCCCCCCCCTCCCCACACACACCCACCACACACACACACACACACACACACACACACACACACACACACACACACACACACACACACACACACACACACATGGGACGAATGTTCAGAAGAAAACAGACAGGCCTGGAGCTCAAGAGAGGGAACAACAATTCAAGAGTAAACGCAGGAACACCCCTGGGCGAAGAGACTGCATGTCACCGTGATACTCGAGGCAGAGTGTCTGGATGTGCACATTAGAGAGAGCAAATGAACTCATAAGCGAAATATTCCTCCACTCACACAGAGAGATACTTGGCATAATCTGAAGCCAAAGGAGCTGACTGTACAATGTCAGGTGGGATTAGTCTCGAGACGGCTCTCACAAATGTCACTTGGTGCTCCGTTCAGACCTGAAGCTTGGTGCATTCCAGAGATATAGGCTAAATATACCGTGGGTATAGCAGATACAGTTCCAAATATGATCCACACCACTGACTCAGTGTACCATGAATGATGACAGATTATCTCCTTTCATCTCCTTTGACATTTGGCATTATTTTTGAATAAGGAAATGTACTCTCAGCCAGCCACTGAGTCCACAAAATGGAGCCAGCACCACACTGACTGACTGACAGACTGGCTGACTGACAGACAAAATATCAGACAAATATTTTTGGCTATGTTGAAAAAGCACTGTGTTGTTGTTGTTGTTGCTGTTGTTGTTGCTGATGCTGTCATACACTACCCATACACTGGAAGACTTGAAATGTCTGAGGATTGAGCATCACCCAGTGGCTGCACCTGGTTAAACAGGCAAATGTTTCACAATGAATCTTATCATTGGCAGGGACAGATAAGAGCTTGCATGGCTTATAAAGATTGCACTGAGTTGCACTCTGAATCACAATTAATTACAGGAGAAATACGCTGCCATCTACACAGTAGAATCCTGAGTATTAATATAACTCTGAGAGTGAACAAAATAATGTAAACGGGTCCATTTAGTCACGTGTTACAAATGGATAAATGAACACTGGGCATTTTACTGTGTAATTAACAATAATAATAACAGTATTTGTACTGGGGCTTTTCGGCACTCAATGAAAGAGCAAATAAGCAGAAAGAAGGAGCTACGTAAACTCCCCAAAACAACAAAAGGATATTTTAATTCAGTTTGTGCACATAGTTGCATAAAATGTATTGTAGGCTTACATGTATATGTATCAAACAAACTTAGAGAAATGACTGCAATAAAGCAGAAAGCCTGCAACACTCTAGATCAAATCCAAGTCTTTAAGGTGCACGGCTCGATAATGACATGAGAGTGAGAAAATAGCCAGCACACAATGAATGTCCTTCTCACATACACATGGTTTATTTAGCTCTCATGTACAGAAACAACTGACACATTTCGACCAACTGATCTTCCTCAGCGTTCTGACAAGATAACAGGAAGTGAGGTATAAATAGTACCGTATGTGTTGCAATCAAGTACAATTGAAAAACAAACATAGCCTACATACTCATTCTGGAGTGTTCTACTCTGAAATTGTAACAATTTGACACTTTTTACACTTTTAGTGTTAAATGAACACTGAGCAGAGATTTGATTGAGTGCTGTTCACAGTTCCACTCAATCAATCAAGTATATATATATTTTTTTTTTAAAGATATTTCTGGGGCTTTTTCTGCCTTTATTGATTGTTAGACAGTAGGCTGACATGAAATGGAGAGAGAGATGGGAGGTGACACGTAGTAAAGGTCGTCAGGATTGGGACTCAAACCTGCGACACACCTGTACCAGCCTGGGTGCCCAGACGGCTACGCCAGCCGTCTGGGCCACCATCACCTAAATTTAACATGACATTCTATTATGAGAAATGAATGGAATGAATATGTGTGAGAAGCTTGGCAGGGAGTCTGCCACAGCACCCGGGCATGACAAACCCCCCCAGGGCCCTGCGGTGAGAAGACTAGAAACAGGAAGAGAAGTAGGGTGAGAGGAAGACAGTGGTGGGAAAAGTACTAAAATGTTTTACTCGAGTAAAAGTATCAATACTGCAATGTAGAAATACTCTGTTAGGGTGCCCTCACACCAAAGTACCTATGAGAGTGGAATCCGCGTTCCGCCAATGCATTTCAATGAGACTGAAGCGGTTTCATGCATTTCTGCAAAAAACGCTCCCTTATCATTGAAATGCATTGGCAGAACGCGGATTCCACTCTCATAGGTATTTTGGTGTGAGGGCACCCTTACAAGTAAAAGTCTGTAATTCAGCATACTTGAGTAAAAGTACAAGTATTGGTATCAAAATGTACTTGAAAGTAGCAAAAGTAGAAAGTACTCGTTATCCAGGATGTCCTATTTGAAGTTACAGAGCGCATTTCATGGACATGTCGAGTGAGCAGACGCTATTCATATTTTTTCAGCACTGGGTAGCCTGGCGTTGCTCATACTAATTCCTCACTGCGTATCGGATATTCGTCTGGACTCGCGAGCAAAGTTTTTATTTCCAAGGGGTGGGTTTAAAAAGAGGCCCTGGACACGATTGGTTAGACCAGACCAATGCTGGGCCCTGATTGGTTACCCCAAATTGCAGAATTTTAATTTCCAAGGGGCGGGTTAAAATAATTGCTCTGGACACGATTGGTTAGACCAGACCAATGCTGGGCCCTGATTGGTTCCCCCAAATTTTGGGGGAGAGGAAAAGGGTCCACAATTGAGTGGGGCCAGACCCATATTAGCCAAGGGCAAGTTTTTTTGCATAGGGCGGATTGGTTTGGTTCCAGGCTAATACGACGGACCTCTCTCTCACACACACACATGCACATGCACGCACACGCACGCACACACACACACACACACACACACACACACACACACACACACACACACACACACACACACACACACACACACACACACACACACACACACACACACACAAGCCTGACAGCATTATTATACTGTCACCTATTGTGAGGAAAGCTCCCTGCGGACAGAGGTGTGCCTGTGGTTGGAACCAACAGGCGTGACTACAGCCAGTGGTACGGCAGAATAATGAATGCCTTGGAGGAATGACACACGCTTGCACATCACACACACACACACACACACACACACACACACACACACACACACACACACACACGCACACACACACACACACACACACACACACACACACACACACACACACTGCAGAGACACAGACATACACACCCACACAGCATCACAATTATTTTTTTTATCAGACAGCAGGGGAACGAGAATGAAATGGCGATGGAAAAAAGAAGTGAAAGAGAATGGAGAGAGAGAGAGAGAGAGAGAGAGAGAGAGAGAGAGAGAGGTTTAGAGTATAAGAGGAAGAGGAAAGAAGAATGGAGCAAGCTTCCCTCTGTCCCCTCTGGTGTACAACTTCATTAAGAGGAAGTCACAGGTTGCTACAGGCAGTGTGGAGAAATGCTGCCTCGCAACGTTCTCTGCCAAAGAAACGAGATGAACTTCTGCATTTAGGTACCAGGAGAACACATGACAGTCCAGCTTGACAGTGTATTACTCACAAAGCAGAATAAGCATGGGTTTAGTATTCTCAAACTAAAAATGTAGAGAATCAGGCCTGGGCGGCTAGTCTAGTGATCCAGGTACTTGCAGTCTGACAGTGTGTCGTGGGTTTGACTCCCAACGACCTTTGCTGCGTGTCACTCCCCATCTTTCTCCCCCCATTTCCTCTCAGTCTACACTGTTCCCTATCAATAAAAGCAATATATATATATATATATATATATATATATATATATATATATATATATATATATACAAACAGCACTTTGGCTGTGTGTGCCACCACTTCTTTGTCTTTTAAAGACTATTAATGGGATCCGGTTGGTTGTTTAAGTTGGCCAAAATGTGGCCATATTTTCCCAAATATGGCCACATATTTGGGAACTGACGTCTGACATCATAGATGTTTGATGTCATAGAGCACATGAGACTGACACAATATGTCCATATATGAGCATTCCCAGATATGGGCTTAATATTGATGACATCAGGGATCTCCATATATGTGCATGAAAGGGACAAGCACGGAATTCATTTGCTACATCATTGTGATGTCAGAACAGGTCAGCTATATCCTATGCTGAGCTGGGATGAGATGTTGTGATGTCAGAAGACAGACGGATGGATGGACTGACGGACGGACAGACAGACAGACATGAGATGGAGGTTTTCATACTAAGTAGCAACCTACGGTCACAACTAGACCGGTGTCCGTTGGACATTCTCAAATGTGAGAAGAAATGTGAACCACAGTTTTGTGCAGCTGATCTATATTCTAAATATTATTAGTATTTATCTAGTATGCCAATTTAACCCCAATACAAACCAAGACATAATTTTGTATTATTTTAGTTTTATGAAATCTTTCGAATAAACAGTAGGATACTATCTGTAGGTATTTGTGTGCTACTTTGTTATCTGTGATAAGACATGGGAGAAAGTCATCTCACTTGACTTCAATGTGAATTCTCCTGAGATACGTGGAAAAATAGACCCATTCCTCTTAACCTGCCATGAGCCTACATGGGCTGACAGTGGTGGACCCTCACCCCAGGGGAGAGGCCTGGTGTCAAACTGTCCAGCAGCACCAATCTCACCTGTCATCACAGACCCAGCCTGGAGGTGACCACTGTAGGAGGTCATGGAAAAGTACATGAAATGTATGAAATAAACCATGTTTGAGAGGCAGATAGACTTGTCTAGATGTGCCCGCTGGCTCTATAAAAACTGTCAAAGGTCATATGCAATTGTCCAAACACATAGTCAGTCTCTAAAATGTTCCTTCAGTATACAATTAAGTATAATAATTCAGGCTTAAAGGAGTAGTTCACTCCCAATATGCCTTTTTTTCCTATTGATTACTCACGCCATGGAGACTTGAACTCAAGTCCAAGTTTGAGAGGCAGATAGATAGCCAGACTTGAACTCAAGTCTCCACATGGTAATCAATAGAAATCAATAGAAAAAAAAAGTCATGTTGGGGGTGAACTACTCCTTTATAGTAAACTACCAGTAAGGCTCCCTAATCGGGAGATAAGCGACCGTAGGTCACTTATATCCACAAATAGGGCAAAAATGTGTTTTGCCAAAATCTTCCTGATCCATGTTGATGACATGAGTGTAGACATACTGTGTAGTGATTTTCGTGATTTTAGGGCAAAATCTGTAGGAGCAGTGTCCAAAAATGTGATTTTAAAAATCGGCCTGTAGGTGGCGCTATATGGGACAGATTCATGTTGATGGGATGAGTGTAGACATACTGTGTACCGATTTGCGTGATTTTAGGGCGAAAATTGTAGGAGCAGTGTCCAAAAATGTGTTTTGCAAGAATCGGCCTCATGGTGGCGCTAGAAGAGGGCCATGTGAGAAATGAGGGGTGGGGTCTCCGCGCCGGCAAGGCGGACGAATAGGTACCGGCCCCGGCTGTCCCGGTCGCTCCTAGCCGGAGTTACGGCATTTTATGTGAGCTGCAGTGTAGGGGGTCCTCCACTGGGGGCGCCACCACTTTTGCATCCGTTCTGGAGCACCAGGAGCCCCGTTGGGGTGGTAATTTGGTCATGTTTGCGCATTTGGTCATTTTTTACATCTGGGGGTCCCCCAGGGACCTGGGGGTCCCTGGAGCTCCGGGGGTCCTTGGAGGTTGTAGTTTGGCAGCCAAGGAACGTGTGTGCAAAATTTGGCATGGATCGGGGCAACGGTTGCGGAGATATAAGCAGGGAAAAAGTGTGACGTGTGAGGTGTGACAGACAGACTGACAGACAGACGGAGGGAGTTACACTTTGTGGTGGTTTTGATAGTAAAGTGCGACCTACGGTCGCAACTAAATCTACAAGTAGAACCATGTCCCACTACTATGGATTTGCTAAAGAAAGATGTTTGTGTGGAGCTGGCCAAATGCATGAAAAATTGAGAGGACTGGAAATGCAGATGGAGGGCTCGTCTAAGAATGACGCAGAGAGAGTAGATATACCAGTAAGACTCCCTAATCGGGAGATAAGCGACCGTTGGTCGCTTATCTCCACAAATAGGCCAAAAAATTTGTTTTACCAATTATCAAGACAATACGGGCAGTTGACAGTTTGCCATGGTTACTCATTGAAGTTGAATCTCCATATATGGAGATAACCTACGCATCACACTAAGTCTGACCTCACCAGCCCATATTTGGGCATGAGCAACTTATGTCTCCATATATGGAGATATGATGACATCACACAGTCCTCAGCCGATGATGTGGCGTGATGTCATACAATACACAAACGAGCCCTACAGTATAAAGGGGCAATTCTTGCCAGGAAAGAAGCATTTCTTCGACTCAGACCTTATCGCCAGGGTTGGCTTATAGCAGCTGTCGGTAGGACCATATATGGATTCTGTTAGTGTGGATCTCCTAACAGGGCATCATCTGGGATACAATCCCTTTTATGCCCATATATGGAGATCCCTAACAGAATCCCTTTCATGCCCATATATGGAGATCCCTAACAGAATCCCTTTTATGCCCATATATGGAGATCCCTAACAGCATCCCTTTTATGCCCATATATGGAGATCACTAACAGCTAACAGAATCCCTTTTATGCCCATATATGGAGATCCCTAACAGAATCCCTTTTATGCCCATATATGGAGATCCCTAACAGAATCCCTTTTATGCCCATATATGGAGATCCCTAACAGAATCCCTTTTATGCCCATATATGGAGATCCCTAACAGAATCCCTTTTATGCCCATATATGGAGATCCCTAACAGAATCCCTTGTATGCCCATATATGGAGATCCCTAACAGAATCCCTTTTATGCCCATATATGGAGATCCCTAACAGAATCCCTTTTATGCCCATATATGGAGATCCCTAACAGAATCCCTTTTATGCCCATATATTATGGAGAAATCCCTGCTCTGAGTATCTGACATCAGTGTGATGTCACCTGTTTATGCCCATATATGGAGATCCCTGCTCTGCGTATCTGGTTGCTATGGTAAACAGTTGGTTGCTAGGGTAAAAAAACATGGTTGCTATGGTAAACAGTTGGTTGCTAGGTTAAACAGTTGGTTGCTAGGGTAAAACCATGGTTGCTAAGGTGGTTGCTAACGTACACTAACAAACCAGCAACAACAGACTGTTGCCACAGCAACGTACACAAAGGTTTGTGTACACATGTGGTGTGATGTCATACTGATGCGGAGATATGAGCAGGGCAAAGGTGTGACGTGTGACGTGTGACCGACCGACCGACGGACGGCCGGTGGAGGTTTTCATTGCGACCGTCAGGGAGCAGTTTACTACCAGTAAGACTCCCTAATCGGGAGATAAGCGACCGTTGGTCGCTTATCTCCACAAATATCACAACCTCCACCTCTCACGTCATACGGGTAGCCATAGTTACACCTGGAATGTTGAATCTCCATATATGGAGATAACCTACGCATCACACAAAGTCTGACCTCACCAGCCCATACTTGGGCATGGACGACTTATATCTCCATATACGGAGATGGCCATATATGGAGATACGATGACATCACAGAGTCCACAGCTGATGATGTGGCGTGATGTCATACAATACACAAACAAGCCCTATATAAAGGGGCAATTCTCACCAGGGAAGAGAGCATTGCCTGGAATGTTGAATCTCCATATATGGAGATAACCTACGCATCACACAAAGTCTGAAATCACCAGCCCATACTTGGGCATGGACGACTTATATCTCCATATACGGAGATGGCCATATATGGAGATACGATGACATCACAGAGTCCACAGCTGATGATGTGGCGTGATGTCATACAATAAACAAACAAGCCCTATATACTGATGCGATACGATGACATCACAGAGTCCACAGCTGATGATGTGGCGTGATGTCATACAATAAACAAACAAGCCCTATATACTGATGCGGAGATATGAGCAGGGCAAAGGTGTGACGTGTGACGTGTGACCGACCGACCGACCGACCGACCGACGGACGGACGGCCGGTGGAGGTTTTCATAGTAAACTGCTCCCTGACGGTCGCAATAAAGGGGCAATTCTCACCAGGGAAGAGAGCATTGCCTGGAATGTTGAATCTCCATATATGGAGATAACCTACGCATCACACAAAGTCTGACCTCACCAGCCCATACTTGGGCATGGACGACTTATATCTCCATATACGGAGATGGCCATATATGGAGATACGATGACATCACAGAGTCCACAGCTGATGATGTGGCGTGATGTCATACAATAAACAAACAAGCCCTATATACTGATGCGATACGATGACATCACAGAGTCCACAGCTGATGATGTGGCGTGATGTCATACAACCAGTAAGACTCCCTAATCGGGAGATAAGCGACCGTTGGTCGCTTATCTCCACAAATATCACAACCTCCACCTCTCACGTCATACGGGCAGTCATAGTTACACCTGGAATGTTGAATCTCCATATATGGAGATAACCTACGCATCACACAAAGTCTGACCTCACCAGCCCATACTTGGGCATGGACGACTTATATCTCCATATACGGAGATGGCCATATATGGAGATACGATGACATCACAGAGTCCACAGCTGATTATGTGGCGTGATGTCATACAATACACAAACAAGCCCTATATAAAGGGGCAATTCTCACCAGGGAAGAGAGCATTGCCTGGAATGTTGAATCTCCATATATGGAGATAACCTACGCATCACACAAAGTCTGACCTCACCTGCCCATACTTGGGCATGGACGACTTATATCTCCATATACGGAGATGGCCATATATGGAGATACGATGACATCACAGAGTCCACAGCTGATGATGTGGCGTGATGTCATACAATAAACAAACAAGCCCTATATACTGATGCGATACGATGACATCACAGAGTCCACAGCTGATGATGTGGCGTGATGTCATACAATAAACAAACAAGCCCTATATACTGATGCGGAGATATGAGCAGGGCAAAGGTGTGACGTGTGACGTGTGACCGACCGACCGACCGACCGACCGACCGACCGACCGACCGACGGCCGGTGGAGGTTTTCATTGCGACCGTCAGGGAGCAGTTTACTACCAGTAAGACTCCCTTATCTCCACAAATATCACAACCTCCACCTCTCACGTCATACGGGTAGCCATAGTTACACCTGGAATGTTGAATCTCCATATATGGAGATAACCTACGCATCACACAAAGTCTGACCTCACCAGCCCATACTTGGGCATGGACGACTTATATCTCCATATACGGAGATGGCCATATATGGAGATACGATGACATCACAGAGTCCACAGCTGATGATGTGGCGTGATGTCATACAATACACAAACAAGCCCTATTTCACTAGGAGAGACCAAGCATCAGACAAAATATAGGTTTAAGGTTGTTTATTATAAGACCGAGAGCCTGGTCGTTTATGGGCGCATCGCATGCATGGCATGAGATGTGCGGCATAAACGTCCAAGAATGCAGAGTGCTAATGGTCATCTAAGGACAGCACTACACGCAAACGTGCAGTGTGCAGCTTAGATGGTCAAGGGCACGAACAACATTTAGGTTTTGGTGTATGGTCGTTTATGGACTCATCGCATGCGCGGCATGAGATGTGTGGCATGAACGGCCAAGAATGCAGAGTGCTAATGTACATCTAAGGTCAGCACTACACGCAAGCGTGCAGTGTGCGGCTTAGATGGCCAAGGGCACGAACAACATTTAGCTTTTGGAGTATGGTCGTTTATGGGCGCATCGCATGCGTGGCATGGGACATGCAGCATAAAAGGCCAAGATGCTGAGTGCAAAATAGTCATCTAAGGACATCACAACACGCAAGCGTGCTGTGTGCGGCTTAGATGGCTAAGACGCCCGAACAGCATGAGGGAGACGGCACGGGCATCGGGGCATGAATGCCGTAGGTGCCGGCTTGGTCATCGGGGCATGGATGACATGGGGGTGCCGGCATGGTCATCTAAGGTCACGCACCATGCGAGCATGGTGTGTGCAGCTTGGATGGCCAGGGGCGTGAAATGACACTCTGAGTGCGTGGTCATCTAAGGTCAGCACCACACGCAAGCGTGTAGTGTGCAGCTTAGATCGCCATGGGCACGAGAATGACTTTTGGGGTGCTGGCATGATCATCGAAGGTCATCACCACACGCAAGCGTGTAGTGTGCAGCTTAGATGGTCAGGAGCATGGATGGAGGATGGCAGGCAATGAGGGGGAGGTTCCGGGGGGTCGCAGACCCAGGTACTTTGGCTTAGGGGTCAAGAGCACGCGTCCGTGCTGAAGTATGTAGAGAGACCCCACTTGGAACCTGTAGAGAGGATAGAGGTAGAAATGAAAGAAGAGGGAGGGAGGGTGGGTTACTGGAAACTATGCACGCCGCCGTTTTTTCAAGTCGGGTTTATATACCACCGTGATTGGTAGAGGAGGAGTTGTCGGCTTGATAGGAGATGGGTGAGTGGTTGGCACAGGGTGGCATGGGTGGAGTTACCGGTGGCTGGTTAGGGGTGGTAGATTGTCCTCTGCTTGGCCATATCTCCTCCCGAACTTAAGTTGTTCCAACTCCATTTCACTAGGAGAGACCAAGCATCAGACAAAATATAGGTTTAAGGTTGTTTATTATAAGACCGAGAGCCTGGTCGTTTATGGGCGCATCGCATGCATGGCATGAGATGTGCGGCATAAACGTCCAAGAATGCAGAGTGCTAATGGTCATCTAAGGACAGCACTACACGCAAACGTGCAGTGTGCAGCTTAGATGGTCAAGGGCACGAACAACATTTAGGTTTTGGTGTATGGTCGTTTATGGACTCATCGCATGCGCGGCATGAGATGTGTGGCATGAACGGCCAAGAATGCAGAGTGCTAATGTACATCTAAGGTCAGCACTACACGCAAGCGTGCAGTGTGCGGCTTAGATGGCCAAGGGCACGAACAACATTTAGCTTTTGGAGTATGGTCGTTTATGGGCGCATCGCATGCGTGGCATGGGACATGCAGCATAAAAGGCCAAGATGCTGAGTGCAAAATAGTCATCTAAGGACATCACAACACGCAAGCGTGCTGTGTGCGGCTTAGATGGCTAAGACGCCCGAACAGCATGAGGGAGACGGCACGGGCATCGGGGCATGAATGCCGTAGGTGCCGGCTTGGTCATCGGGGCATGGATGACATGGGGGTGCCGGCATGGTCATCTAAGGTCACGCACCATGCGAGCATGGTGTGTGCAGCTTGGATGGCCAGGGGCGTGAAATGACACTCTGAGTGCGTGGTCATCTAAGGTCAGCACCACACGCAAGCGTGTAGTGTGCAGCTTAGATCGCCATGGGCACGAGAATGACATTTGGGGTGCTGGCATGATCATCGAAGGTCATCACCACACGCAAGCGTGTAGTGTGCAGCTTAGATGGTCAGGAGCATGGATGGAGGATGGCAGGCAATGAGGGGGGAGGTTCCGGGGGGTCGCAGACCCAGGTACTTTGGCTTAGGGGTCAAGAGCACGCGTCCGTGCTGAAGTATGTAGAGAGACCCCAAAAGAATCGGATTGTGGGATTACGAGATCGAGGAGAGTTCGGCGTTATGTAGGTCCGGGGAGTTGGAACGGATGTAGCTGTGGTAGGCTTGGGAAGAGCGGCCGAGGATTTGTATGAAGTGGTCGGGAACTCCCTTGCTTGATGCTGTGGATGCGGCTCCGATTTCCAAAAGAGTGACTGGAGAAGGTTCTGGAGAGTTTCGGTTAGGGGGGACCAGTCGGAGGTGAGAATGGAACCATATGCGGGTGACAACAGAACCGTGGTTGGTGATGGAAAGTGGGCCTGAAGGAGAAGCGTGCTGTGCACGTCGGGAGTATGTGTAATTAAGGTGGGGCTCGTAGGGGCTGAGGAGTCAAGTTAGAAGATGAAGATGGGAGTGGTGTTGCCGTACTGGTTGGTTGTGCTGTGTTAGATGATGAAAGCGAAGGAATTAGGTCAGCGAGGCGAGTATGACAGGGTGGAATCTCTGAGCATCTTAGAAGACCCCAAAAGAAATCAGGAGGGAAATGGCGTTGAGCATTGTCTGTGTGGGCATCTGTGTGGCCAGTGCGTAGGATGTGGACACACCTGGCTAAAAAATTGAAAGGTGAGGGGTTGACTGATGGATTGCTGTGACCGGACAATTGGACTGCTTGAATGGCTGCATTGTGGGGGAAGTCCTTGTCTTGTTCCTTTGGAAGCCGTCGAGTAGTATGGTGATTTGAGGATGTTGGATGAGGAGAGGCAGTTATTGATTGTGAAGTTGGTGCCGCACAGGTAGACAGAGATGGTTGATGTTATGGCGTTTTGTTTGTTTCTGGGGGCATGAGAAGATGAGGATGAGGGCATGAGGAGATGAGGAGAGGCAGTTATTGGTTTTGTGAAGTTGATGCCGGCGGGGATGGTTGATGTTCTGGTGAATTGTTTTGTTCCTGGGGACAGGAGATGTGGGAGTGGGCGCCGGCACAGAAGGTGCACATGTGGAGCATTTTGCATGAAGAGAGGTCGCAGCCGCCCTCATTAAAGTTGTTACACAACATTTTGTTCCCCACGAAAACAAGAGGGCGGCCGCGACGGTCTCTGGCCTGGGAGGTTGCAGGATATTGGTAGCTGGTGTTGGTTGGGGGCATGGGCTCGCTGAAGAGAGGAATTGCAGGGCTGGAGGAATGCTGCGGAGCGGGGGGGCAGGGGGCGGGTGCGATGAAAGAGCACTGAGTGGTGGGATGGGCAGGGCAATTACAGAGGCTACATGTGTTGGTTGACTTCCCTGCGAAGATCCTGCAGTATAGGTCCAGGTCGAGTGCGCCCCAGTAGGTGGCTGTGTTTCGTTGAATTAGTCTGGAAGCGGCTCTGGCGGAAAACTGGCGATGGTATTCGTAGAATAGTGTGCCTCCAAAGCGGGCGGACAAATCCATACAAATGAATAGATGATCATCTAATTCCTGGCGGCGGGATGGGTATGAGGAACTGATGATGTCACGGAAAATGGAAAATGCCAGTACAAACTCGGTAGGGGTGAGGATGGTTGAGGAAGATGACGTGAGTTCACGGAGGGTTATGGAGACTCCTCCCACTTCGACGGATCTGGGTTGATGGTTTGTTGCAGTGGGTCGGACAAGGGAGGAGAGATCAATGTCCACACCTTGGAGGATCTGATGTCTGAGGGAGGAGGAAACCATGGGGGTATTGAGTGCCAAGGCTGATGGGGGCACAGGAGCTGGAGTGGCTGTAGCAAGTGAGAAAAAGACAGGTTTGGGAGGAGCATATGAAGTGGGAACAAATGAAACAGACTGTAGAGGATCATGCACGAGTGGAATGAGGGGAGTGTGGTAGGCTGATTGATTAATACTGGCCGATGTTGTTGCTGAGACTGCTGTTGCTGTGGCGGCTGTTACTGTAACTGATGGATAGCTGGACTGGACATGATGGGGAGACTGCTGGAATGACTGGCGTGTGGAGGTGGTGGAGATCGAGAAGCCCCGAGGCAGCCTGGTGACGTCATCTATTGACGGAGTCGCCGACCGAGTGACGTCACAGCCGTGCGACTGAGCGGCCTGACGCGACGCGTTTCCGCGATGCGACGGCCGTGCAACATCGCCATCGCCGTCGTCACGGAAGCTTGGTGGTGGTGGAGTAGCCGTGTGAGTACTCGCAAGCCGCACGGCGTCGCCGCCACGAGACGCTGCTGCCGAGCGAGCGACGTCGCCGCTTGGGTTGCGGGGAGAAGAGCGGTGGGTTTGCTGAGCTGGTGTTGACGCTGACGGGCGCCGTTGGTGAGTGAGGTACGGCTTTCGGAGTTTGCGTGGAGTACGGAGGAGGGAAGGAATGGAAACGGTGGATTTAACCTGTCGTGGTGCTGCAGACTGGTGAGTAGACGTAGTGGGTTGTTGTTGGAGACTGGGGTTGTATATATCCTCGTCGGAAGCGTACATTTGTAGAAGGTGTGCCATGCTGGAGTTGCTAGAAGGTGTAGAATGTGTTGTTTGTGAAAAGGAGTGTTCAAAAGTTTGACTGTGGAGCTAAGCTTGAAACGAACGTAGTGCAGCGTTTACTGGAAACTATGCACGCCGCCGTTTTTTCAAGTCGGGTTTATATACCACCGTGATTGGTAGAGGAGGAGTTGTCGGCTTGATAGGAGATGGGTGAGTGGTTGGCACAGGGTGGCATGGGTGGAGTTACCGGTGGCTGGTTAGGGGTGGTAGATTGTCCTCTGCTTGGCCATATCTCCTCCCGAACTTAAGTTGTTCCAACTCCATATAAAGGGGCAATTCTCACCAGGGAAGAGAGCATTGCCTGGAATGTTGAATCTCCATATATGGAGATAACCTACGCATCACACAAAGTCTGACCTCACCAGCCCATACTTGGGCATGGACGACTTATATCTCCATATACGGAGATGGCCATATATGGAGATACGATGACATCACAGAGTCCACAGCTGATGATGTGGCGTGATGTCATACAATAGTAAACTGCTCCCTGACGGTCGCAATGAAAACCTCCACCGGCCGTCCGGCCGTCCGTCGGTCGGTCGGTCGGTCGGTCACACGTCACACGTCACACCTTTGCCCTGCTCATATCTCCGCATCAGTATATAGGGCTTGTTTGTTTATTGTATGACATCACGCCACATCATCAGCTGTGGACTCTGTGATGTCATCGTATCGCATCAGTATATAGGGCTTGTTTGTTTATTGTATGACATCACGCCACATCATCAGCTGTGGACTCTGTGATGTCATCGTCTCTCCATATATGGCCATCTCCGTATATGGAGATATAAGTCGTCCATGCCCAAGTATGGGCTGGTGAGGTCAGACTTTGTGTGATGCGTAGGTTATCTCCATATATGGAGATTCAACATTCCAGGCAATGCTCTCTTCCCTGGTGAGAATTGCCCCTTTATATAGGGCTTGTTTGTGTATTGTATGACATCACGCCACATCATCAGCTGTGGACTCTGTGATGTCATCGTATCTCCATATATGGCCATCTCCGTATATGGAGATATAAGTCGTCCATGCCCAAGTATGGGCTGGTGAGGTCAGACTTTGTGTGATGCATAGGTTATCTCCATATATGGAGATTCAACATTCCAGGTGTAACTATGGCTACCCGTATGAGGTGAGAGGTGGAGGTTGTGATATTTGTGGAGATAAGCGACCAACGGTCGCTTATCTCCCGATTAGGGAGTCTTACTGGTAGTAAACTGCTCCCTGACGGTCGCAATTATCAATAGCAGACCAATGGGCAGAAGTGAAAGCACCAGTGTTTACATTTCATTAGTTACAAAACGAATTTTATATAAGTAAGTGGGGAGATGGATTGCTTAGGTGGAGTACCACTCCTACCATCGGCTCCCAGTACTTACTGCATGACCTGCCACTCCCAAGCTGTGCTACTCCTACGCTGCAGGGATCGAGCCCACTACCTTCTGGTCCAAAGGTGAGAGCTCTACCAACTGAGCAACCCGGACACAGGAGTCCTTGAATATGAAGCAGGAATCTTGTAATTTGTGACATGGACGTCAACAAAATGTTATTATAGTATTTTTTTTTATAGAGGGGAGGGTTATATGTTATACATACTGTACATGTAGACCAAAGACTTTGTGGATATTGTGAACTTGGTGAAGTGGAGAATGAAACTCACTTTTTATTGTACTGCCCTTTTTATCATGACTTAAGAAAAACACTTTTTGATAAAGTACATGTAGATATGTTTCTGGATAGTGATATAGTTAACTATGTATTTGCTAACCATACATTTGCAATCTCCAATTTTATACATAAAGCCTGGAATAGAAGAAGACATGCAACTTACACATAGACAGTGTCACTGTGATGGATCATACCAACCTATACTCAAGTCTGTTTCTTGTCTTGTTCATTCTGTCTTTGTACCTCTATCTCTCTCTCTCTCTCTTGCCCTCCACTCTCGTTCAGAACAACTATTGATGTACTTTTGATCTTAAGTATGCAGTATTACTTTATTTTGTTTATTTATTCGTTTTGTGTCAGCGTGTTGGCACTGGGAAAAAAACGTTATGTAAATTGTGTCTGAATAATCCCGTAAGGGATGGGCTGCGAAAGGCAAGAAAATAAAATCATTCATTCATTCATTCATTCATTGTAACATTATGCGATGATGATCAGCTTGAGGGGAAGCTGCTAGTTCCTATCTATCCGAGTTCCTATTTTTTACCTTCCTCACCTTTTGCAATTAAACCAGCTCACCTTTTTGCTCCTATTAATTTTGACCTGACAGCTTGAGCAGTAACATGGTGTCTTTGGCTTTTTTCCTATTCTTCTCATCTGCTGGGGCAGGTAAGTACACTTACTGTATAGGTGATATTAGAAGATCAACTACCGGTACATATAATGGAAAAGTAACTTTCACTAAAAGTTGGTGCTGATCAGTGATTACTGGAAGTGAGCCCAAGAGTAAGAAAAACATTGGCACACTCTAGCTCCATTATGCAATTTAAATTATGTTTTGGCCCTCAGGCCTTCTTCAAGATAAATAATAATAGGACACTAGCACTGGCAGTCACTGGCACTGGTTTGTATAATGTAGGCAGACTAGGCACATTACGCCCATATACCCTAGTAACACATTTTTCCACAATTAGAAGAAGATCAGTTATCACACTTATCTCAAATAAAACATTTAACCACATTTCTAAAAAATTACTAAAAGAGATTTACACGCTCTCTGTGTTGTTAGCATGTAGATCTGCCATTTTGACATTCCTGAAAATTGTTAAACTAGTTTAAAATGACACATTTTAACTAGATAGGCCTAACATGTATTTCACGCACAAAATAGGAATGCAGATTTGAAACTTCTCATGCAGGAGCCAATTGGTCGGGGATTAATCAGATTCCTAGGAGACTGCTCCTGTGCCGCTGCTGCCATCCTTTAAGGGCTGAAATGTAGAAACACCATGATAGCTTACTATTTCGTTGTTGTCAGGTGAAAACCTTATATTGTCCAAAACCGTTCCTTTTGTATTTATCATTTTAAAAATGACTTAAACTAGTGAAAATAGGCGATTTACAAGCACACAACAGGCGTCACAACAGGCGTTGTGTGCTTGTAGATCTGCTATTTCCACTAGTTTTGTGTTACAGTCTTATATGTGGTGTTTTGAACAAAATAAAGTTCATATTTGAAACTTGGAGATACGAGGTTTCTGCCCGACAGAACGATTTGTTAGTGTCCTGGACACAATGTTTCTGGATCAGTGTTAGGCAATAACTTGTTACTAGTAATATATTACTGTAATATTATTACTTTACCAAGTAACGAGTATACAGTGTAAGGGATTACTCTTCCAAAACAGTAATATTATACAATATTACTATGTTCAGAATTGTATACATAATATTACTCTGGTTTTGTTGGCTGCCTCTTGAAAACATTTCGTTTAAAAGGGCGATTACGAGAGATTACTGCTATATTTTATAGCCATTTTGGCTGATTGGTGACTCTTATTTATTTAAAAAAAAAGATTCTATTCTAAAAAGGAGCTGGCTAAACAGATTGTGTTGTTGTAGCCTACATCTCTTCCTTTTCGCTGGTTGGGGGGGAAAAGTAATATAATGTAATATAATTTAATATATAATGTATTACTCTTCATTCTAAGTAATAAGTCATATTTATTATTACTTTTTTAAGGAGGACTATGTATTATAAGTAACATATTACTCTCCTGAGTAATATTGCCCAACATTGTTCTGGATGCAAGAAGGTTGAGATCTCTTTAGGCAACCCTCTTTTTGCCTGTTTTTGCAGGATTGGCCCAGCAAAGTAATGTGGCAGTGCTTAACATTACTGGACCGAGAGCCGTTCTAGTGGATGAAGAAGTACGTCTGAAATGCTATGGTGACAAAGACTACAATAATACATCTTGGTACCATTGGGACAAACCTGTTGGCCCAGTTGGCTTTAGATCAAAACTAACTTTCAAAGCCAATGTTAATAAATCTGGGGAATACAAGTGTTGCACGCAGCCTCAAGTGTGCAGTGATACATTTGATCTGGTCGTCGTTGGTGAGTATCTCTTTCTCTTTCCATCAAATAAAATATTAGGTAAATGTTGTTTAACTACTTTCAACCTGGCGTTTATATTTTGGATATGTCAGTATCCAGCAAACATTTTCAAATATAAAATGCAAGCTCACAACTTGTAGATGGGCTGTTTTTGTCGGTGCCATGTCATTTTTCCGACCACCCAATTTTCCAACCACCTAAACCTAACCTTAACCCTAACGGTTAACCCCTAACATCAGTGAAAACTAACGCTGGTGAATGCTAATGCTAACCTGGTGAAATGCTAACCTGCTGGCACTGGTGAATGCTAACCTGGTGAAATGCTAACCTGCCGACGCTGGTGAATGCTAACCTGGTGAATGTTAACCTGTTCGGACCAACAGGAGGTCGAACCAATGCTCAGGCTATTCAAAAATAGCAGATCTACTTTTTTTAACATTTTTGAAAAATCTGTGAGTGTGAAATGTGTCTACTCTGTTTTTCCATCATCCACTTCCCCTTCTCCCCGCCCTCCAATCGTCCCCCCTACCCAGAAAAGCTCTCCCCTCTGCGGGTGGTGACTACTCCCAGCCATTCGATCATTGTGGAAGGTGACAGTGTCACTCTTCATTGCGATGCCTCCAACGTCCCCTCGGCTGTCAACTGGTTCTGGCACAAATGGACAGACCACGCCGGCAGGGAAATGGTTGGCAGCAGCAGAGACCTGACCCTCACCAAGGCAGAGGAGAGCGCTCAATATTCCTGCAGTGCACAGAGCGACACACAGGGGATCTCGCAACACGAGCAGAGCCCTAACCACACAGTCGACATCATCGCTCGACCGACAACTGGTTTGCAGTTTTCTATTATTTATTCCATTTTTGGCAAATCTTTGAATATACATGTTTTTTAAGCAAGCATTTTAAACTCCAATCTTTGCTTCTGGAGGTCCCTGGAACAAATTATCTCAGATGGGGGTCGTGGCCAAATAGCCTACATGAAATGTATTTGATCTGAGCACTGATAGGCCTATAGAAACATATGTTTTTCAGAAAACTATTAGGATTTAGAAGACATTAGTAGAATCAGCCTCAGGTCTTAATGGGTCAACAGTAATGTAAAACTAAAAACAGCATGCATAGAACATAATTGATATTATTACTTTTTGAGGTTTTGGTATTGGTTCTGCACATTGGCCATTCATAAATTATAATGTGTCTACAGTTATTCTAATTTCTTTCTCCCTCAAGCTGTTGGAGAATTAGGCTTAGCAGCCTTCCTCCTGTCATTTCTGGCATGGATCGTCATCATCGCTATTCTGCTCTGGCTGTGTTACCAGAGAGCCAAGGACAGAGCAGCTCCACATGTTACCAGTGCACTGGCTAAAGGCAAGCGGCTTCACCCAATGGTTTCTTGTTTAGACATACAAATATGTTAGAATATATGCAAAATGCTTTATCGATCATTACAAGTTCTTGTTTGTTTTCTTAACTTATTCCTCCTTATCTTCAGGTATTGACGGACCTGCAGTGGCACCAAAGTATGTCTTTGATGGGAAAAACCCTAACTGACTCACTCACTCACTCACTCACTCACCCACCCACCCACCCACTCACTCACTCACTCACTCACTCACTCACTCACTCACTCGCAGTGAACTACATCCAGGGACGTGCTGGCCATTGGGAAAAGCGGGCCAACTCCCGAACGGCCGGTTCATTCCCGGCCGGTCCAGGCCAGCCATTAGGAAAAAATTAAAAATAAAATGTCGGCCTTCGTTCCATTTTGGGGGCTGGGCAGCCAACAAAGTAAATCGTCACTGTTGGGCAGAAACCTCGTATCTCCAAGTTTCAAATGTATACATTTTTTCGCAAAGCAAAGCCCTGCTTCATCATATAAGGCCATTGCACAAAAGTAGTGAAAACAGCAGATCTACAAGCACACAACGCCTCGCAACCGCGAGGCGTTGTGTGCTTGTAGATCGGCTGTTTTCACTAGTTTAAATCATTTTTAAAATGATAAATACAAAACAAACAGTTTTGGACATACACGGTTTCCACCTGACAACGACTAAATATAACGCATGTAATTGGCCCACTGGCTTGTCACTTTTCATGATCTGAAATGGCAAATCTTTGAGTAGCAGCAGCGCTATAGAGAGAGATCTCTCTCTATACCACGCAATGATACCTCTCCAACTCTTTTTCCCGGGCTGAATCAGGGGCCCAGCACGTCCCTGACTAGATCTTTAACATGATCATGTGACCCATGTCTGTTCTGAATCTGAACTTCTGAGTAATGACAGCATCATCCAGTGCATCTTTCTGCCACTAGGGTTATTGTGCCAAACATTGAAGATGAAGGAGCGGTGTACATGAACTATACCAGCACCAACCAAAGCTACTCGGACCTGGAGCCCACCTACATGACCGGGGATGACTATGAAAGTCTGTCCTGAACAGACAGGAAGTGCATTAGTCAAGCACCTCGTCATGCCTTAAATTAAAATGACTAACGACTGATGAATGTGCTAATGTTTCATAATTTGTACACAAAGCTGTTCTAAAGATATGTGAAAATGAGCTACCGTTGTTAAGAGGGTGTTATTTTTAGTGAATATGAGAGGAACTCACTATATTATATATTATGTCATAGCAAATCTCACCGTGATGACATCATACCGGTGTGATTTCCCCAAAATCAATCCTCCAGTTCTAGGCAACACAGAAGGGGGGGAACTTTTTAGTTATAGGTATATTATTAAGGTATATTAATGACAATATTGAAAATGGGTGGTTTTCCTCTTTAAATTTGGCAAATTTAGCACAGTTTACTTCTTTTTTTTCTGCCTTTATTCATAGTACAAAGTGGAGACACAGGAAACAGGAGAGAGAGACGGGGAGGGACACGTAGCAAAGGTTGGTGGGATTGGGATTTGCATTATATGTTACAGTACGTTTGGGTAACTCAGTACGTTCATGGTAAGAGCGCTTGTTTTGTCGTTCACCACACACCAATCACCACCAGATGGCGACAACAGCCATTCACTAGTGCAGGCGCTGACGTCACTCGTTTGCGACTCTCTTTCTTTATTTACTAGCCTAGCTCGGCAGTGTTTAGCCATTAGCTTACTATGCCTTACTCTAACCCTAACCCTAACCTAACCTAACCTCAGTAAAACTATGAGCGCTCCATTGTAGTCACTTGGACAGGGCGTTTATCGTGGGCTTGCCCAGGCCTTACGGCCTGGGCATAAATATAACGATTGCATTCACCACGGCTTCGTAACTCGCGCGGCGCTCCGCCGGCCGCGCGGCCCTGGCCCGCTTGCAATGTCGTGGACAATCGAGCGGCTCCGCCTGGAGCTGCGGCGTCATCTCAAATAACGCCAAAGGGACCGCTTGTTCCGCCCCGTGCCACACGACGAGTGCTCCGTTTCTCGATCGTACTGTTTCTCTATCAAACCGTGACATATATATATATATATATATATATATATATATATATATATATATAGAGAGAGAGAGAGAGAGAGAGAGATACTGTAGATATAGATATAGATATGATTTCAATGTCACATTATGATTTCAGAGCATTTAAAGAATTAAGCAAAAACAAATTAAAGCATAGATAAGCATAAAGCATAAGGTCAGATGATGCTTGCACTATTGTATGCACGCACATGCATGCAAACGCTGAGGGATCATATACAAAATACAGTGTATATTGTAGGGAAAATACATGTGAGGAAATTGTACAAATTGTTATTAATCCACGCAATCCCATACAGGATGGCGTTACGCTATCCATTTCAATAGGTTTTGGAAGTCTAAATAACAATAGACAACTTTAAGCGTATATTTGCAACGACTCGCTCTGATATCTAACTACATCCATCTCTCAGTCCCTCCTAATTTCAACATCAGAAACCTCTGCCTATGACCCAATGCAGTGGTCCTCCTCTGTAAATTCATATTTTGCACTTAAACATTAACAGTTTGTTTGCTAAATTTGAACAAATCAAGCAAATGTTTCTCGGAGGTAAGGTCCATTTTATAACCTTCTCAGAGACCAAACTTGATGACTCTACCGGTATATCTGACTCTGAGATCGAAATTGACAACTACTTGGTCATTAGAAATGATAGAAATAGATTTGGTGGTGGTGTATGCATGTATGTTCATAACAGTATTAATAACTCACTGAACGCCATAAACGACTATTACGTCTTTGGTCTCCAGTGCCATAGAGGGACAGCGAATGCATTTTCCGGCAGCGGCACCTGCCGCGACGTCGCCAGACTTGCCGACAACAGCCGCGGCAATGATTCCTATGCCGTAGCAATTATACCTAATCCGTGGCAACGCCGGACAGACCGACAATCGAGCTGCGTCAGCCGCTGTTGCCGAACCTATCCCCCCCCCCCCACCCCACACACACACACACGCACGCAGGCACGCATGCATGCACACACGCAGGCACCATGATCAGCAGTGGACCAACGTGCTCATATAGTCAATTATGTATAAAAAAATGAACGAAGTATTAAAACAGTCATGTCTGCTCTCTCTGGTGGTCGCTTGCTGACCTTCCGGATCTGCTGGTGGACCACCGGGTCCGCCGGGCCACACCGGCAGCCGCCGTAGCCGCCGTCACCTGCCGGGCTTCACCGGCAGCCGCCGCTAGCAGCCGTCACCTGCCGGGCTTCACCGGCAGCCGCCGCTAGCCGCCGTCACCCGCCGGGCTTCACCGGCAGCCGCCGCTAGCAGCCGTCACCCGCCGGGCTGTCTGTCTGTCTGTCTGTCTGTCTGTCTGTCTTGGGTCTTCTCCACCTCGCCTCTCCACTTATATCTATCCATTTTACGCACAGCTGTTTTGCGCTGCACGTATCTATCCCGCCACACACACACACACACACACACACACACACACACACACACACACACACACACACACACACACACACACACACACACACTGACAAGCGCTGTGGGATTACCTGTGCCCATTTTCCCCTTCGTTTTTACCCCTCCCTAGTCCCAAATATACAGTATATTATATACTGTATATAGGCTTATGCCTTATTGTATTCATTTTATTGTAGGCTATAATAGTTATTGACCATAGCTTAATAGTCTGTTATTTGTATTTCTTTCGCCCGGCCTGGCCGTTTAATTATCCATTTCTACCTTCTCATATCAGCCATATTCCATTTTACGCACATTTTACCGACCCCCTCACCCCGAATATAAATATAACCTTCATTTTTCTTTGCAGCTAAATTAACTAAAGGTTCTCCTTAATCGAATTCATCATAGATATGTTTATGTTTCAACACATGTTCTTCATTATTATTATTTAGGCATAATGGTTTCTCTGCGCTTGTCATGCGTAAATCTTTGGATTCATTGTGACCAGCATTCTGCTTATGTACTATGCGGATTTTATCGATAACATGTTGGGTTATTCACCACCTCGGCGTCAGGTTTATTATTAACCAAAGCCATTTCCGAACATAATGCCTTAATGACCCAGTTAGCCTATAAGATATTAATAATAACCAGTAAGACTCCCTGTCAGGTAGCAGCGTGATGTAATAGTTTGCAGTATGATGCCCTCATCATACATGAAAGACAGTATATGCAAAATACCTGTAATGCTCCAAGAAAGAAAAAGGACAATGCGCGTTTCTGTTATACTGACCAGCAGCCAGCAAGCCAGCCATGAGTGTGTGTGTGTGTGTGTGTGTGTGTGTGTGTGTGTGTGTGTGTGTGTGTGTGTGTGTGTGTGTGTGTGTGTGTGTGCGCGCGCAGTGTTTTCCACAGTGAGAGAGTGTAAAATTAAACCAAACGTTCCCCCCCTTACGGGTCCATTTGGTTTCATTTTAGGCCTACCCGCACAAGAATTAAAATGTCCATAAGGGTCCATTATATTCCAGGCGATCGTCTGACCTGGCCAAAACACTGACATGTCTGCTGGGTAGGATTGGGACATGATGCTGCTCTGTTGTGACTGGATCTATCTATCTATTTCTTATTCTTTTTTTAGCGGCCCACGGCGCCTCCGCGTTTTTTTTTTATGTGTAATAAGACATGCAATAGCCTACTAGCTCTATAGGACCAGGCCTACAGTTAATAAAATAAATATATAAAGTGAATATGAAGTGTAGGCTATTGTCTGACTATATCACCATTGACAGCTGCAATGACTCCCTGCTGTGCGTTCAAACAAACAATTAGGTTACAAAAACCGAATGGCCCAATTTTGACTTCAAAGGAGTGCATGACGGGATCAACCGCAGACAATTTAAGTGGCCAATTTGGCCACTTTCTCTGTCTGTCTGTCTGTCTGTCTGTCTGTCTGTCTGTCTGTCTGTCTACGTACCACCCTTTCCTTCCTTAGTGTAGCCTTGTAGTAGACCTAATCATAATAATCAATGTCTATCAGTCCCTCTGACCCTCTCCACCTATTTTTTTATGCACACCTGTTTTGCACGCTGCTCGCATCTTTGTAAAATAAAAAAAAAGGAAACTCACTTTTGTCATGTTGTGAATATCTGCCCTTAACATTTATTCACATTTATATAATAACTTCAAAGCGATAGTAACAAATATAATATGTATTCATCTACTGTATTTGTGGTTGACGAGCAGGGCTTAACTGTAAATACATAAGCATGTATTTGTGGCGTTTTGCCGGGCACTGACTCCAGCGAGGCGAGACAGTGGAACGATAATTCAGCACCATGGACAGCGCCTTTGCCTATTCCATTCCCACACTGTGCCAGATTGGCATATGTGGAGATTTCTGGATTTCTGTTGTCATCAATCCCAGGCCGTAACTGGCCCAAGAGCCAGTTTTACTCGGACTTTTAGCTGGCAATACACTACAAGATAATCGGGCCCGACTGAATCGGGTAGAATTAAACACTACAGGATAATTTTTTCAGATTCTCTGACCAGATAATCTAAACACAGCAATAATAAATATTATAATTAATACAAAATGCCACGGGGTTCTGATAGCTTCGTCTTGCAACACGCACACGCACGCATGTATGTATGTCGCAGGGACGCACGCACTGACATGCGTGCGTTTTGCAAGGCGTAGCCTATTGCATTAAAAAGGATAGGCCTATTAGGCCTGTATCCATTGTGTTTATTTTATGTCCGCTCCAGTTTTATCATTGTCAGTTTTGATAAAGTCATTTTATTGTATAATATTTAAGGTAACGCGCATATTTTCTAAACCTGCTGTCTGTGAAAATAGCCTACTTGTGCGTGCGAAACGCCTGCTACTACGGGCGCGCTGTGTGCGTCGGAGTTGTTAACCCAGCTGGTAGATCAAACAACGAGTTGATGATGGCCCATTAATTAAGCTACACCGCCAATTGGAACTTGAAAGGAGTATGCTAGAGATTACATAACTGCACGGACCATCAGAGAAAGTGACTGACGTGGGGTGAGCAGCTGCTGTTTAGCCTAATAGGCCTATAGTCCAAATGTTTTATACTTCCACCACGGACTAAAATGTGCGTAAAATGGAATATGGCTGATATGAGAAGGTAGAAATGGATAATTAAATGGCCAGGCCGGGCGAAAGAAATACAAATAACAGACTATTAAGCTATGGTCAATAACTATTATAGCCTACAATAAAATGAATACAATAAGGCATAAGCCTATATACAGTATATAATATACTGTATATTTGGGACTAGGGAGGGGTAAAAACGAAGGGGAAAATGGGCACAGGTAATCCCACAGCGCTTGTCAGTGTGTGTGTGTGTGTGTGTGTGTGTGTATGTGTGTGTGTGTGTGTGTGTGTGTGTGTGTGTGTGTGTGTGTGTGTGTGGCGGGATAGATACGTGCAGCGCAAAACAGCTGTGCGTAAAATGGATAGATATAAGTGGAGAGGCGAGGTGGAGAAGACCCAAGACAGACAGACAGACAGACAGACAGACAGCCCGGCGGGTGACGGCTGCTAGCGGCGGCTGCCGGTGAAGCCCGGCGGGTGACGGCGGCTAGCGGCGGCTGCCGGTGAAGCCCGGCAGGTGACGGCTGCTAGCGGCGGCTGCCGGTGAAGCCCGGTGGGTGACGGCGGCTAGCGGCGGCTGCCGGTGAAGCCCGGCGGGTGACGGCGGCTAGCGGCGGCTGCCGGTGAAGCCCGGCGGGTGACGGCGGCTAGCGGCGGCTGCCGGTGAAGCCCGGCGGGTGACGGTGGCTAGCGGCGGCTGCCGGTGAAGCCCGGCGGGTCACCGGCGGCTGCCGGTGAAGCCCGGCGGGTGACGGCGGCTAGCGGCGGCTGCCGGTGAAGCCCGGCAGGTGACGGCTGCTAGCGGCGGCTGCCGGTGAAGCCCGGCAGGTGACGGCGGCTACGGCGGCTGCCGGTGTGGCCCGGCGGACCCGGTGGTCCACCAGCAGATCCGGAAGGTCAGCAAGCGACCACCAGAGAGAGCAGACATGACTGTTTTAATACTTCATTCATTTATTTATACATAATTGACTATATGAGCACGTTGGTCCACTGCTGATCATGGTGCCTGCGTGTGTGCATGCATGCGTGCCTGCGTGCGTGTGTGTGTGTGTGTGTGGGGGGGGATAGGTTCGGGCAAAACAGCGGCTGACGCAGCTCGATTGTCGGTCTGTCCGGCGTTGCCACGGATTAGGTATAATTGCCACGGCATAGGAATCATTGCCGCGGCTGTTGTCGGCAAGTCCGACGACGCCGCGGCAGGTGCCGCTGCCGGGAAGTGTATTCGCTCCTTCTGGTGCCATAAACGCACTTTACGTCTTTTTAATTAATCAAAAGTTTTATCTTTCATACCATAATTGTAATTTTAAAAAAATCGCTCTAGAAGTTAGCCATAAGCCTCCGTGACCGGAGCGCCACGACAGATTTGACTGTAGCACCGGTGTAACACAGTCCGACGGGAGTCACGGGAAACCAGTATAACCGAACATTGGTTCCGGCCGTTTTAATGTTAATCTTAAAACGTTCGTTTATACACTTTCCGTGCTTCCCAGACGAAGTATAAGTACTCAAAAAACTCGAAAAAATAATGCGATTCCAGCCGTGCCATCCATTCGGCCCTTGATAGCGATCGGCAGGGCTCGGAAGTGTTATAGCATGTTAGCAAAAAGGCCTGGCACTGATGTAAACAACTAGGCCACTATCAAAAAAATGGACGTGTCTCTTCCTTCTTCTGTTTGTTGATCAGATAGTAGGAGAACACCACCTGGTGGTTTTCAAAGGCCATTGCACTCCAGAGAACACACAGTCCCATTGACAGCATAAACATATCACAATGATCAAGACATCTTACACATGTTCTATTGAAGCCCAAATCTAATGATAGGATATACCTATATATATAAATATACATGTTTTCCTTTGTAAGAGGGGTAGTGTGGCTTTCGATAGAAGCATAGATTTATATATGTAATTTAAGTACAAAATATGATTTTGGCCCCCATAAAAAGGTAAAATTAAACAAAATGGATGGCATCAGTTTTGTAGATTTTTAATAAAGGGTGGCATTCAGTGAGTTTTTAAGTTTATCCCCCGCCCTGACCTACAACACAGCTCTCTAGAAACTGTACGGGTGGAAGTGATTCTTAAGAAAGCTAAAAACATACTAATCGGTGCCATTTATAGACCACCCGACCAAAATGATTTCTGTGAGTTACTGGAGGAGAGCCTAGCACCAGTGGACAATGTTGAAAAATACATTATTAGCGATTGGAACATAGACATGCTTCGTAAAGAAGCTCCCAAAAAGTTCAATAAGCTATGTAATCAACAGGGTTTCACTCAGCTCATCACCAAGCCAACTAGGGTTACAGATAACTCTCAAACCACCATAGATCTCATTGTAACCACAGACAAATCTAAAGTCACCGCGAGTGGGACTATTGAATGTGGTGGTCTACTCTAAGCGACCATGATATCATTTACTGCACCCGTAAAATACATAAGTCCAAAGCTGACGGCCACAAAACAGTTGAAGCTAGAAACCTCAAAACCTACCTACTTTAATCTCAAACTGGAGAAATCAGACTGGTCCCCAGTACTAGCTAGCACACAGGTCGATGAAGCCTGGCTGGGCTTTAAATCCGTCTTCAACACTACCCTAGAAGAAAGGGCTCCTTTGCGTAGGGTCAGGGTTAAAGCCCGCTCACAGCCATGGTGGAATTCGGATCTGTGAATCAATAAAACTCAGAGACAAAAAATACTCTGAGAAACGCAAAAATAATCACAAACTAAAAAAAGGCCCCAATAAACACCTTGAAGCCAAACTCCAAATAGTCAGTTTAGAGTTTAATAAACTGAGAAACCGGACAACCTCCTTAATCCATTCTGCCAAAAAAAACTACTTGGATGAGAAAGTTGAGGAAAACATCCACAAACCACGAGACCTATGGAAGCTATTTAAAACCCAGCTAGGCTGTGGCGCTAAACTTAGATCCATAGCCAGCAACATATCCATCCAAACTCCCATCACCCTCCTCACTGACAGTCTTGATGTAGCCAAAAACCTCAACATCTACTTCACCTCCATGGCCAAAAATCTGGTCAATAAACTGCCCGCTCCATCTGGGCTGTTGGCTGTGGTGTTAAGCACATCCTGAAATTCTACAGGAACCTTGGGGTATGCAAAGACAACTTTAAACTTGCCACGGTGACAACTGATGAAGTGTTTAAAAAACTGCGCACCCTTCCTCAATACAAGGCCGCTGGCCATGACAAAATCGCCCCCAAATTCCTCATAGACTCAGCTGCCACCATTGCCCCAATCATTACCCACATTATTAATCTATCTATCAAGCAGGGTTATGTCCCCCAGGACTTCAAATTAGCTAAGGTAACCCCCTGCACAAAAAAGGCAGTAAACTTCACCCTGGTAACTACAGGCCAATCTCAATCCTTAGTTCCATCTCTAAGGTAATGGAAAAAATTGTCTATGAACAGGTGGCTAAATATCTTGAAGAGAATAAACTGATCTACGAGTTCCAGTCTGGCTTCAGAGAGTCCCATTCCACAGATACATGCCTCATCTATTTGAATGATTACATCAAACGTGAAATTCACGATGGCAAATATTGCGGCATGGTCATGCTGGACCTCCAGAAGGCATTTGACACCGTCGATCATTCTATTCTAATTGAAAAACTCAAAGCTATTGGTCTTGACAGCACAGCAGTGAGATGGATGCACTCTTAAGGGCCATTTATAGTTACGGATGGATGATTTTGTGTACGTTTGGGGTTGAGGAGGAACTTACGGTAATTGCGTCGACATGCATAGTTCCGTCCGTTCTCTGTGTTATATACGGTTCAATTACATACTGTATCCAATAGATGGCACCCAAATGCATCTTCCCAATGAGCAAACATGTTGATAGGCATCGGCGATTACATGCATTAAGTAAATAGCCTACAGCCGTGCTGTGCGTTCTTTCAATGGCATCGTACTCTATTTTCACTCCATAGTTGATGTCCCTGCACGCCGTCGCCGTCGGAAAATGCTGTTATTAAGCCTATTATTAATATTATTATTTGGATAAAGTAGAACAACTTTTAAAACCAATCATAATCATTTAAAATGGTATCATGATCTGACACTGGCACTTTGCTGCTTCTGCGTTCTGCCTCCGCTGCTGCTGTGTGCACTGCAGTTGTACAAGTGGCAACAGGTCTGCGTCCTGAACGGCTTGTTCACTGTTCAGCGTTTGTGATTTATTTATTTTTTACTTCCTCCTACTACGAAATGGATACCAGAAAAAAAGACGAAACATTTCTCCCTCTACTGCCCCCACGGTTGACAAAAGTTCGCCACGGGTACTTCATGTGTACGTACGTTTTTATCGGTTTTAATCCGTTAGGTTGAGTGTTGTCTGTAACGTTACGGACAGAGAGCTACGGAGCTACGGAGAGACCGGATCAAAGTACTCTCCGTCTCCGTTCGTTATGTATCCCCGCGTTGTTTATGTACTACTATGCATGGTACTTAACTTGGTGGGGAGGGAACAGATGGTGGAAGTCAACGGAACCCTGTCCCCCCCCCTCCCGGTAAACTGTGGAGTACCTCAAGGGAGTATACTAGGACCACTGTTGTTCTTAATATACGTAAACGACATGTCATCTGCTTGTGACTGCAATCTGTTTCTGTTCGCGGATGACTCGGCTCTCCTAGTCTCAGGCAGAGACATATTGCAGGTTGAAAAGGCCCTTAACTGTGAACTAAACATGATCTGCACCTGGCTGAACTGAATGTATCCTCTTTGGATCTAGTCAGAAACTTAGCCTAGTTGAGAACTTCACAATTAAAGTAGGTGACACTGTGATTGAAAGAAAAAAACACATCTGCTACCTGGGTTGCATCCTGGAGGCTAACCTATCCAGTGAAAAAATGACTACCAAGGTAATCAAAAAAGTCAACCAACGAATTTGTTTCTTGCAAAGGGTTGCCCCGCTGATCATTATTAAATCTCGAAAGACACTAGGAGGTGCTCTTATTGGGCCCCTCATTGATTACGGAGTCCTTGTCTGGTATCGCGACGCCCCAGCTGCCTTAAAGTTAAAGCTCCAAACAGCCCATAACAAACTAATTAGGGTTGTGCTTGGTCTTCCATCTCAGACCCACCTTACCGATCATCACCACGAAAGCGTGGGGTGGCTCAAAATAGCTGACAGAGTACAGCATCTTGCAATGGGCCTGGTGTACAAGATTCACTACACCTCCAAGATACCCATGTACCTGGCAAACTACTTCTTAAAGGTCAAGGATGTTCACGATCACAACACCAGAGGCAGCTCCACTAATCATCATCAACGTAGATTTAACACTAAACAAGGCGCTAACTCGTTCTCCTGCTATACCATCAACATGTGGAACGCCCTTCCACAAGCCTTAAAGGAGAGCAAATCCCTAGCCTCCTTCAAAATTGGTATGAAAAGTCACCTTCAGACAGCTGCTAACCGTGACTTGTAAATAGACTAAGCCCCCATGCTCCCCCCCCCCCCCCCCCCCCCCTTTTTTTTTTTTTTTCTCTGCCTTTGTATTTGATGTTATGCTTTTGAAACTGATATTATCCTAGATAAAGTATGTTCTATCCGTCTGTCTTTCAATGTTATATGAGATACTTAAAGTGTGGTTCCTGTGGAAATAAGCCTCGGCTTTCTTGGATCTCCTTTTAGTTGATTTGTACTGTCATGAAACTGTACTTTTTTTCTATTGCAAACTTCTAATAAATTCTTCAATCAATCAATCAAAACCTGAGATTAACTGTAGCTCACTGCTGGATCTGACTGTTGGTTGTATTATCAGAGTAGTTATTTTGCATCTAGGATAATTAGATCCAAGGAGGTGTTTTTGAATATTAACTAAACCTTCGAATCAATATCCCAAACAAGTTAGGCCACACTTAGATTATAGGTTCAACACACCCTATTTAAGCAGATCTCTATGGTTATACATTTCATAATGATGCTTATAAAAATCAGATTTTAGAATGATTTATTTTGCAGGTAAATTTATTAAAGAAATAAAGGCTTTTACAGAAATAGAAAAAGGCAAAAGCATTCAAAGTATATTTCAATGTTCCCAATTTAGTCAAAATCATCGTTTCCATTTTTACACTATAATGATAATAATCATCATAGTAAGAAAGCAGAATACATTCTTATTACCCTTTCAAAGGTTAGAGATGCACCAACCGGTTGATCATTTCCACTCCATACTTTCTTTTACAGGGGGCTCTCTCTCTGTAAGATTGGAGCAAGAGGTCTTTTGGCGTGCGACCTCTCGCTGGGGTAGAGAGCCCAATGTTCCTTCTGAAGGGGACAGTATATACCGGTATACACCTCTGCCAGACTTTGTCTGGATTCACTTCCCCATAAGTGTGCCCAAGTTACTTCTGCATTTGTTGTTTTCCATTTCAACCAAATTTCCCCCATGTCATTGTGTCTCTACATAACAGGATGCAAGTGTGTGGTAATGGTGTGGTAATATGTCTACTGTCTTGTCTGTACATTTCTCTTCACCTTAGTACAAACAACCCACAAATAATATTTTGCATCCAGCTTTTAAGCAGTACAAAGATGCTTGATCTAAAATTAAGGGAAAACAGGGTTGAAACCCTGATTTAAAAGCCCAGTCTTTTAGACACCCCCTCCAAGGGTTTCAACACTGTATGGCTCTTCCAATTTTGCAATCCTCTCACACAACGCATTTCACTTCACACCCTGAAAGCAACAACTTGTCACACACATTTTCCAGAGTCAAACGTTTTAGCAGAAATTACTAAATGAAAAGGAAAGAAAGGTGATTAGTTTCACAACTAGTACAGATCATAATATTTGAGACACAATTTCGATGTCTTCATCTTCTTCCTTGACCTGGGATCTCTTTCATCGGCCTGGCCCATTGGTAATCCTTCTTTCCACTCCTGGGGACCAGGAGCCTGCACAAATAGAGTCTGAAGCACCTCACTTACAAAGACAATGAATAGAAAGAAAAATACATAACAACAAAACGAAATATAGCCAAACTCATCTGCTATCCATCTCAATATCCCAACATCACCCTTATCCATGCCCCAGTGATTCCGAAGTGCACGGGTTTTCTCTTCCTTTGCCATGCTGGTTACGGGTAGGCTACAGACCCTATGGTATTCTGTCCACGACCTAACCTGGACTTTCCCCACGTGCGATGAGTCAACTGGTACATGTCATCAGTTGCGATGTTACAGATTATGAACACATCACTACATAGCTTTAGTCTCCTTTTATAGTCCGGATCGAGTGTGAACCTAAAACCTGGTGGTCCCAACTGGGGTAAAATGTACAAGTTACCTATTCTTTCTAACTGCGTGACTTTTAGTTGGGTCATTCTTGAGTATTAGAAATATAATCCAGACAAAATTCCTTCCGTTACTCACACTACACTTTGGAATAAGATTGAAGTTTCATTACAATCCTTTCCCTACTCACTCCAACTATTTCCTTTAGTTTAGAGTTATGTCAGAGTTGTTAATTCCTTTAACAACTCCTTTCACTTTCTACTTCATTCAGTTTCCAACTCTACTGTATTCAGAGTATCCAAAACTGTTCTCTCATGTATTTAATCGGCTATCTCTTTCTCTGGGTTGACATTCGACCATCTTCCCCCTCTGGACCCCATCATCTACTCACCCAGCTGTCGGCTTCAAGCCCCCACACACTGATGAGTCATGAGTGACGGACAGTCCTTCCTTTACCTCTGCCTGTGGAGAACGGGTACCGGCCAGTCCTCTCTCACTCCTCTGCGGCCATCAGCCGAGGACCGAGGTGCTTCTCTGGAAATAGCTCAACCTGTAGTCCTCTTGACCATACTAGGTTCTATCTTCCAGACAGTATCCATGCACCTATTTGGCACCTGCCAAATGCAAATTATTGTATACTGCTGTGCTACCACTGTGCAACTGAGTTTCCCCCTTGGGATAATAAAGGTATCTATCTATCAGTCCGCCTTTCTTAATTCCTTTCTCTCTTCACCACCGTGACTTTTTCAGCCCAAGGAATGTATTTTGTGCAAAACAAATGCCTGCAATGGATTCAGAATCATGAAAAACCCCTAGTTAGACCTAGCCTCGTACCCGCCTTCTTCCGGAAACCATTACGGAAGTTGGTCGTTTACTAGGCTAAGTTAGACCCCTCACGTGCTACTTAAAGAAGGTTTTTTGGGGGGTCTTTTTTCCAGTATAGTAAGTGAATGAGCAGGTGCATGAAATCATTAAAAATTAACCCCATGAGAACATATTTCAGCTTGGTACCTGGCAGAATCTTAAAATATACCCTTCAAGGATTAAGAAAAAATAGGTGGCGAAAAAAAATCCACCCAATGCGCGTGGACCCCCCTGTCCATCTAGACTATTTGGGGTGGTAGCTGCTCTCAATTGAGGCATTTTAGATCATGTCATTCTCTAACATTAACACTGAGGATTGTGTACTGTCATGTAAACCTTTGATCTAAGGAAACAGATAAACTCTTTGAAGGGGTTTAATACAACATGTTTATTCAGATTTTGATTCAGCAGAGTCAGAAAGGACTGCAGTAGCTGGTAGTACAGTACATGCACTAGAATCTTCTTTTTGTACAAATAGAATTAGGTTATTATTATTATTATTATTATTTTAGCATTTAGTCTCTTTTTACTTTCACCTCATATTACAGAAATAATGATTAACCTCCATCTCAGCCTCAAAATGATTTCGTATATACCGTGTAATAAATCTACATATCGTATCTACATAATTCTCCATTCTTAAAAAAAGATCTACATCTCTAGCCCTCTACCTCCAGTGGCTCATTTAACCGTATCTCACTCTGGAGCCTGCTCTCCATGCTAATGTGAGTGGTGGCTGTGTGAGAGCAAGAATCTCGATTTTTGACCCTCCTGAAGTGGGCCACAATGAACTTTCTGAACTTCCTTGTGGCAAAACAATAAACTACAGGGTCCAGAATGCAGTTGAGCCCCATAAGTAGCAGGGTGATCTGATGTGCATCATTGAGAGCCTGGCGAGTCTGCTGGTCCCAGGACGTGCTGCCCCAGCCTTCCCCGATCTCCAGAACTGCCAGTGTCCAGGGGCCTTGAATTATATGATGGGGCAGGAAGCACACGACAAACACTCCCACAACTGCACCCAACATCTCTAGAGCCCTGCGTTTCACTCCTCTGGGCTTAGTGGCAGAGGATACAGAACGGTGTTGTCGCATCGTAGGTGATGTTGTCAGCAAGGCGCGGGCAATAAGGAGGTTACAAATCACTACAAGGAGAAAGACCACGAAGAACATGCCAATGATGGCAAAATGTGTGGCTGCCACAACCCGTTTCTCTTTGTCACTTTCCCCATGGTATCCCTCAAAACATCGGGTCATGTTCCTCCCATCCACATTGTCCACATTGACCCCCGGTGACAACAGGAAGTGAATGGCCATCGATAAAGTTACCACCCAAATAGTGGCGGTAACAGCAACACCACGACGCCAGTTGTCAGACAAAGCTGCATCCAGAGGCCGTGTGATCGCCCAGTACCGGTTGACACTGATGGCTGCGAGGAAGAGGATGGAGCAGTAGGTGTTGATGAAGAACATCGATCCCGTCACTCTGCACAGGAAGTCAGAGTAGATCCAGTCACCATGGCGACTGTAGTAGCCGATCCAGAATGGGAGGACACATACGAACAGGAAATCTGCGACAGTCAAGTTGGTCATGTAAGTGCGGATTTCGCGCATGGCTTTAGCCCCGCGGAGACGATGCAGGACAAATAGGACATAACAGTTAGCGAAGAACCCCAAGACGAGGATGATGCCATAACCTACTGACAGGAGTGTGTAACGGAACTCTGAATCCAGGAAAGGTCTGTTGGTGACAGCTGGAGAAACCATATTGGAATTTTCTGTCGTACCAAAAGACTCCATTGTGTTTTTTGTAGACAGGTGTTCCATTAAGGGCACACTTTCTGTGGAAATACAGTAGGCAATATACAAGTTATACTTATAGCATACTCTAATAAACTCCAACCAGGTAGCAATATAGTAACATATCATCGCTCAGATCTTGCTTCAAGCAGCCCAGATTGAGTCTGACCCGAGGCCCTATATATATACGGTACACACACACACACACACACACATACACACACACACACACACACACACACACACACACACACACACACACACACACACACACACACACACACACACACACACACACACACACACACCAGCCTGGCAAAGATATTAAATTCACTCGACAGAGCACCCCTTTCTAGTTTACTTTTGGATTTCTGCATGTGCTCCACACATCCATGGAGTAAAAGTACATTTCACTGCTAAATAATAGCACTGATCATATTGAAAGACAAACCATATTGTGCTCCAAAGTCCACGTCTCAAATGTAATATGCATCCCAGTCTAGACAAATCAGAATCATACTAGCTGTTCAAAATTACCTGCAACATTCTTCTAAATGTTCTCTCTGACATTACTATAGAACATAGATATACGACATGACATTTTCTGTGAGTGAGCACAGTATTTAATGGGAACAAAATAAATGGACATCCAAGGTGACAAACAAGAGGCCTACTTACCAAGAAAATAATGTTGAAATCCAAATTCTGTATTGCTTTACGTGGCACAGAATTATGAGCACTCTGCAGTCTTCAGGAAATGATCTGTCCAGATATCTTCGGGTTGATAACTTATACTTGAGCATTATGACGAAACGATCAACACTCCCAGTACCACATCCTCAACATTGCATCAACAGTTTTTTTTTCAACAGTGACTTTCAAAAACAGCTTGCCCATGCCTTTAACCATTTAGACTAGAAAAATTTAGACTAGAAAAAGTAGAAAGGGGCATTCAGTGGAGGGCAAATTAATCTCCGCTAAGAGGCACACCCCAATAATAATACATACTTGGGCATTCACGAATAGTGATTTTTAGTAGGGATGCGGTATCGGTACTCGTGGTATCGGTACTCGCCCCGATACAGGCCTATTTTGCGGTATCAGTACTCGTCAGATACTGCTCACAAAGCGCCCGAGTACCCTGTGTGTTCCGCCACTTCGCCTTTCTCTCTCTCTTAGGGCGGCTTGCACCAAGAGGGATTAAATAAATCTTAGTTTAGGGTTAAGTAGTGGTGCAACAGGATTAACAGTAATCCAGGTTTACAGTGAAAATTCAAACCAAGATTAAAAGGATGGTTTAAAACTAAACCTGATTAATGAAAACTAGATTTAAGGTTTGGTGCAAGCTGATTAAAAGATAAATCTTGATTTAAACCAGTTTAAGGCTTAAACCGTGTTGGTGCAAGCCGCCCTTAAAGTATCAAAAGTAAAAATACAAAATGTTTGAGCATAGCAGATCTAGAAGATCATGCACAGTACAGGAATTTCCATGGGCTAAACCTGAAAAAAAGTGAAATGTGTGGCAGTTGTGCCATGTTCTCTAAAAAAAAAACTTGTACTCGGTCAGCAAAAAAGTGGTATCGGGACATCCCTAATTTTTAGTATTCGAATTATTCAACCTCAAAGTATTCGAATAGTCGAATATTTGGTGAATTCCCTAATACATACACTGTGGCTGGTGCGTATGTGAAAGTCATCCTACACTGTATGTGTAAATGGAACAAACCTTGCAATTAAAAAAGATCAGCTCAATGAGAACAATCTTGTGTTGGAAGTCCTTTGTGAGCCGTTATGAAGATTGTTTTCTTGGGGTAATGTGATGTCACTCTAAACCACTGGTTCTCAACCTTTTCAGGCCGGGACCCCCAAAATAATCATATTTTAACTGGGGACCCCCCCACCCTGACGAGCACTAAGAGTTGAGGCGTTAGATTTTGTATAACACGGTTCTATTGTGAAAATAGCAGATCTACATGCTCACAATGCCTCGCAATGCATGTAGATTGGCTATTTTCACAATTTCTGCCTCTAATGTTTGACAATTTGGCCAGTGTTTCATTTGTCATTTGAGAGGTATTAAAAAGTCCTTACATTGTCACTTTAGAAATGTGCAGATACCCTCTATACACTTTAACTTTATGTTGGTTTGTTTACTGTTGAGTGAGAAAACAATGTTGCACATCAAGTTAATCATCTGGGGACACCCCCAAAATAATTTGGGGACCCCCCTGGGGGTCCCGACCCACAGGTTGAGAACCACTGCTCTAAACAACACAGAGACAAAATCTATATCACTTACACATAGGGGGCACCACAAATGCTACAAATGTCAATGCTTGTTGCAGATGCCTTTATTTTCACAAAATCAGATACAAATGGTCTTGTGAGGGGTTTATACTCACACCGTAATTGCCTTCAAAATATGTCGGCAGGCAGGCCCCATTTCATACAAAAACGCCATGAATCATATAATGCAACATCTAAAAATCCTCAAATTGCACATCTTGAGCGAGGTCTCCATAGAGTTCACCTCAAAACCAAGTCTGCTTGAATTCACACCAGCAGACGCTGGCACATTATGATTGAGCATCGAGTTTCAATGCAAATTCTATGGAGACAAGTGTCTCAGCCTCTTTTACACACCAACAATACAGTATATGTCAACAACAAAAAGCATAGTGTACAGAGCATATAGGTGCCAGGTTATGTGCACGCTCCCAGGGGCTAAACCCAAATCAAGCGTGCCTTAAAACAACAGTATAACACACTCTCTCAGCCTTTACAAGCACCATAATACTGTGTTCAGGATGTATTGACATGTTTGGATTAGGTTATTTTACTTTTAGGGTGCAATAGATTAACCAATTTAAATTACATTTATGTATGATTTATGTATGATAATTACAGAGAATGTTTGAACACTTGATGTGTTTCCAATGACATATTTTGCAATGATGAATGATATGTGATATTTCATATGGCATACTCCAATAATAATGTGCAACATTAAACACCTTAATCATACAATTGTGATCAGGTCTCTCTAAATACATGCCAGTAAGGTCCACACGTTTGCATTTGTAGTTGGAAGGTTTTCTATATTCTCTAAAAATGTTGACGTGATCGAAGTGTGAAAGGCTTTATTTACTTGAGCACTGTGGTTTTAACACCTCTGTATACTTAGAAGAGACTAAGCGATGGGACCGGGGTAATCTCGCTTTTGCGAACGCCCATCATTTCGACCGGAGGGTTAGGGACTCACTCCACGGAGGTTAAGGTTAGGGTGAGGGTTAGAGTCGGGTGTCAAAAAGATAACATGTAGTAAAAGTGACACGTTCCCATGGGACTAAAGTTACCCTGTACCCTGACATTGTGGTTAGCTTAATTTCCGGATGCTGCTCGCATTACTTAGAAAAGCTGAGAAAAAACATACACGTTTCCAACGTACTGTGCACAGTAGCAAAATGTAATTATCGCCCTTGTAATTCAAAGAATTAAAAAAAATCCAAACCAGCGGGAGAGAGTGGTGCCTTAGCCTATATAGTGCGGTATGCTATGTATTCCTGTAGGATTTTTTTGCCAAAATTGATTTTTTTGCTGTTTTGGCTTCTATAGGGACCAAACTATCAGAAAATGATGGGGGTCAAATTTTCAGACCCCTCCCTCATTTCCTGGGGGCGGGTCACTTCAGTTTTGGCCCTTTTCGGCCTTGTTTTCCCAATTTCCCATACGATTTTTTTGCCCAAATTGATTTTTTTGCTTTTTTGGCTTCTATAGGGACCAAACTATCAGAAAATGACGGGGGTCAAATTTTCAGACCCCTCCCTCATTTCCTGGGGGCGGGTCACTTCAGTTTTGGCCCTTTTCGGCCTTGTTTTCCCAATTTCCCATAGGATTCTTTTCCCCAAATTGATTTTTTGGCTTTTTTGGCTTCTATAGGGACCAAACTATCAGAAAATGATGGGGGTCATATTTTCAGACCCCTCCCTCATTTCCTAGGGGCGGGTCACTTCAATTTTGGCCCTATTCGGCCTTGTTTTCCCAATTTCCCCAAAGGATTTTTTTTGCCAAAATAGTTTTTTTTTGCTGTTTTGGCTTCTATAGGGACCAAACTATCAGAAAATGATGGGGGTTCAATTTTCAGACCCCTCCCTCATTTCCTGGAGGCGGGTCACTTCAGTTTTGGCCCTATTCAGCTATGTTTTCCCAATTTCCCAGAGGAGTTTTCTGCAAAAAAAATATTTGTTTGCTGTTTTGGCTTCTATAGGGACCAAATTATCAGAAAATGATGGGGGTCAAATTTTCAGACCCCTCCCTCATTTCCTGGGGGCGGGTCACTTCAGTTTTGGCCCTATTCGGCTATGTTTTCCCAATCTCCCATAGGATTGTTTTGCTAAAATATATTTTTTCTTTTGTTGTTTTGGCTTCTATAGGGACCAATCTATCAGAAAATGACGGGGTACACATTTTCAGACCCCTCCCTCATATCCTGGGGGGAGTAATTTACAGTACTTTATACACAACTTCACAATATATTCTGAGGCTATTCAATAGTTTAGGTAGGAACAGTTCAAGCGAGGAGGATTGGGTAGCATTTATACTTCTGACCTGTTATTATTCTAGTCAAATACAGGATCTATTCATGATCACTGTTATCTATGTCCTCTATGTCTTCAAGTGGATGGTAAGATACAGATAAAAGAAAATATCTGTCACAGATATTTTTTTATCTGTCTTACCATCCACTTGAATGGAGAAAGATATTTCTTTATCTGTTAATCTGGCCCAGTGAGAATGGGCCTTTATACTGTTGGCAACGTCTCCAGTCCAGTGCCATAGCACTTTCAGAGACTGACTGTCCCTTGCAACCTGCTTTGCACCCACATGTGATGAGCTCAAGTATTGCCTTTGGAGCAGGGAGGGCAAGACACCTGACTGGAACATACCCTCCACTCTCTGAATTCCAGCAATTCTCTTCAATTGGTGGAAGCTCAGGGCTCAGGGCAATTGGAGATCGGTGTCAGCAGCCTCTTCGATGTGTGCACCTCCTCAAAATCATGTCCCTTGATGAAGGTATCATATATGACAACGAGCTTGAAAGAACTGTCCCTTGAGAAATACTCAAGCAGTCCCTCTCTCTAGGTCGTCCTCAGACGAGCCTTCCATCGTCGCTTCCAGTCATCCCGGTTCTCCATACATCCGGCCAGCTCGCTGGTGCTTTGCGCTCCTGCGTCTTTCTTGAGTACATCCACATATGTTAGTGTGGGACGTCCTCGTGACCGGTGCCCATGTGTTGGTTCCCACAGCACAGTTTGCTGGCTGGCAGCTCCTGGTGTCTTTGGCAGTGTCCTGCAAGTCTCATTCTCCTGGCTGCTATTTTATCGCTCACCCTTAATATTCCAGCATACAGATTCTTGTTGGTAACATGTGTACCCTTGCTGATGTTGAGCACTACACGTAACATTCTGGTGTAGCACCCACCTAGAGACTTCTGAAGAAATTGGCTTCAGGGTCCAGCATTCACTGCCATATAGGAGAACAGACTCTACCGTCGCATAGAAGAAGCTGAGTTTGGTTTGTCAGGGGAGGTTGGAGTTCCATACACTAGCCATGCCATTCAGGGCCCTCCATGAAAGTGCCTTCCTCACTTTAAGATCTTGCTCTGTTGAGTTGACCCATGAGCCCAGGTACTTGAAGTCCTTGACTTCCTTCAGAGCCGTGCCTCCTGTTGTTATCAGAGGTGGGTGTTCTGATTGGATGTTATATGTGATCACCTCAGTTTTCTTGGCATTCAGCTGAAGGCCAACCTTGGCACACTCTGACTCCACTCTGCTCAAGAGCTCCTGTGCTTGCTCCACGTGGTTGGAGAGTAGGCTGATGTCATCCGCGTAGTCTAGGTCTGTCAAGACTACTGCAGGGTGCCGTCTTGACCTCTTTGGTGTAATAGTGAGGCCAAGATCCTGCTCTCGTCCACTGATGGCCTTCCTGAGTGCGTAGTCCAGTCCCTGGCCTAACACATGTCAACTTCTCCTTGGTTGATCACACAGTCAGGAGTTCCTTGATGGACATAGTGAGCTTCATCTCTGGATGAAGACTTCGTGTTCTTCGACTGATCCATATACCTAATATTACCTATCAAAGACAACTCGACCCTCAACATAGCCAGCCATCATCGTTATGATGCGTTTGTTGAATGCATCCTGAAGATCTGACAGCTTTTTGTCTTTTTCATGTTCTGAAGCAAACCCATGGCATCAACAATAAGAACTTTGATAGAATAATCATCCTCCGTCAGATCATGCTATGGGACACATGGAAGATCTTTCTACAGGGGCTCTGCCCTGGCATCTTCAATTGCATGCAAAATCTGAACCCCCTCATTTCCTGACAGTTTGGTCCCTAAAGAAGCCAAAACAGAAAAGAAGAAAAAAAAATCTATGGGAATATACCGGTAGAGCCGAATAGGGCCAAAACTGAAACCCCCCCTCCCCGCCTCAGGAAATGGGGGAGGGGTATGAAAATTTGAACCCTGTCATTTTCTGATAGTTTGGTCCCCATAGAAGCCTAAACAGCAAACAAAACAATTTTAGCAAAAAAAAATCTTATGGGAAATTGGAATGCATAGCTGAACAGGGCCAAAACTGTGACCCACCCCCAGGAAATGAGGGCGGGGTCTGAAAATGTCAACCCCATTATTTTCTGATAGTTTGTTCACTATGGAAGCCAAAACAGCAAACAAAACAATTTTTGCAAAAAATCCTATGGGAAATTGGGAATGCATAGCTGAATAGGGCCAAAACTGAAGTGACCCGCCCCCAGGAAATGAGGGAGGGGTCTGAAAATGTGACCCCCGTAATTTTCTGATAGTTTGGTCTCTATAGAAGCCAAAACAGCAAACAAATCAATATTAGCAAAACATACTATGGGAAATTGGGAATACATAGCCGAATAGGGCCAAAACTGAAGTGACCCGCCCCCAGGAAATGAGGGAGGGGTCTGAAAATTTGACCCCCGTCATTTTCTGATAGTTTGGACCCTATAGAACCAAAATCTGCAGAAAAATCAATTTTGGCACAAAAATCCTACAGGAGCTGTATTTTGGACATAGCATACCACACTATATAACATACCATAGTATGTACACACAGTATCACTTCAAACACTTCAAGGCTACTCAACAGTGCCAGATGTCAGAATGGTGCCAGATGTCAGAATGGTCACCCAGTGGTATTGCAACTTTTGAGGCCGTACTATATACGGACAGACAGACATATGGACAGACTTACACACATGGTCAGTTGTTGGAGCGGCTGGCACCCCTCAAAAATCATTATTGTAACCAAACTATTGTGATAATCCCATATATGGGCATAAAAGGGACAAGGACGGCCATTGGAGCGTGACATAAGGCGTGACTGACTGACTGACTGACTGACTGACTGACTGACTGACTGACTGACTGACATGAGGCGGTGTATGTATTCCAACTATGAGAATTATAATACAATATGATCCATACAATAATGTCTGTGTCAAGCATTATTATTAAAGGGATATTACACTTAAAAATAAATAAAACATACATTTATCTTTGTCTACTCAGGCTTTTGTGAGCCCCCAGGCAGTTGTCACCACATTTGGTGATATTTAGTATGGCATTTTGACTAGAGGTTCAGGCAGCTTCACCACCCTCACATCTATAGCGTAGGGCTAGGGGGGCACTCATTCTGCCCCTCCTTGACTATCGAGTCCTTGTAATGCGATGCAATTGCCCCCAATTAAAGTCAAAGCTCCAAACAGCCCAAAACAAACTGATTAGAGTCCTGCATGGCCTTCGTTCTTGGGCCCACCTTACTGCTTATATCACTATATACGTAAGTGTGGGGTGGCTCATGGTATAACTGAGAGAGTACAGCATCTTGCAATGGGCCTGGTGTACAAGATGACAAAATACGGATGATTACCACAATCACGATAGGATGTCCACAATTACAACACCAGAGGCAGCTCCACAAATCCCGTTAAACCCAGATTTGACTCTAAAAAAGGTTCAAATTCATTCTCCTGCTATACCACTAACATGTGTGGAACACCCTACCACAAGCCTTAAAGGATCGAGTGTAAATCCTTAACTTCCTTCAAAATCGGTCTGAAAAGTCACCTACAGGCGGCTGCTACTCAAAACTTGTAATAGACTAAGCCCATACTTACCTCCCCTTTTCCACTGTAAATATCTTCTATTTCTTATTATTTTATTTCCTTTTCTTTTCTTATATTCTTCTTTATGGCTGCTTTTTTCCTTTTGTTATTGATGATACCCTATGCATAGTACTTTGTTATCCGTCTGTCTTTCAATGTTATATGAGATACACAAGGGTTCCTGTGTAAATAAGCCGAAAAGCTTACTAGGATCTCTTTTTAGTTGACCTTGTACCAATGATTTGTACTGTCATGAAACTGAACCTTTTCCTAACCTTCTAATAAATTCTTCAATCAATCAATCAAAAGCTCTGAAAAGCTGTGCATGTGCAATAATGTACTTGCATATAAATTGTAATTGTAGAGTAAATATGAAAATTGGAAGGATCAAATGTAGTGCATTGGATTTCCCACTGCATATATTATTATTTGAGCATAGTGTTGAAGCAAATGTATGACTGGTGTGATAGAAGAAGGAAGACCAATAAACAGCACAACACTCAATTAGTGACAAGGATAGTAGAGAGTGTAGCAGTGCATTTTCTGCACTTGAGGGCAGCAGAGGCCAATTTCCCTTTCCACATGTGTTTTGACTGCATAAGAGCCCCTGGGTTGTTTCTGGGAGGTAGAGAGATGCCACTGTATGTACAGTATGTACTGTATGTATGATGAAAAGGCCAAGAAACATAGACTACTATTTTAATCACAGTAAAAATGTAATTACAGCAAGTCTTAATTACAGATGACACAAAAACACTTATTAAGAAGAATTACAATTTACAATTTAAGAATCTTGAGTAACTTACAATTTGAAGTGCACTTTGTAGCTAGAGTATAGATAATAGAGTAAGTGGCATGAACCCAACAGGGCAAATGGTAAACAGAGTGCAAAGGAAACATTTAAGTGTTTAGGTGTTTTCAATGGAAACACATGACATTCTCAAGCAAACTCATCAAAGTGTCTTCTAACATCACCACCTGGTGTTGACCCCATTATAGCCTACAAGAAATGTCACTAGGTCAGATTTAGACAACCACATACATGACTGGGGGTGAGTAAAATTACTCATGACTGATGATTAACGTGAAAATATTGTGTAAAAAGCTGAAAAGGCTTTTAACGTTCAGCATGGGGTCCCATCGGGAAGTTCTTCTCGCACACTCGGAGCCAAGGAACGCATTAAAAAGCCTTTATTTGACAACTAGGGCTATTACATATTAAAACAATAAAAAACCAATAAAGCCGACCGGTTTCGACACAAAGAGTGTCTTCTTCAGGGCGTGGCTATAGGGGGATGGCACCGTAGGTGCATGTCCTCTTATACCTCCTTGTGGCCAAGGGAACCAATCATAACACATATATATCTCATCAGGATCAGTGTAAGCAATCTAACTCATATACATAATAAGTATTGTGTATTTACATTCATATCGCCCACCTATACCAACAATATAGACATATATGACAAATTTCATAACTCATACTTTCAATATGTAAATAACCAAATAAATCACCTTTACAGAAATGGTTTAAAATCAATTTCTTCATTTAGACCAGGGTATACCATGGCGTCAAAAGTAAATATCCAGTATGTTTCTCTCTGCAGTAACCTCTGTAATCTGTTGCCACCCCTTGGTGTTTGTTCAACTTGTTCAATACCCTCTACTTTGAGGAGGCTGTCATTTCCATTGTGGACACTGTGGAAATGACGTGCCATAGGGTAATCTTCGTTATTTGTTCTAATGGCATATTTGTGTTCAGCCACTCTGTCTTTTAACCTCCTCTTAGTCCGCCCTATATAGAAACAGCCACATGGGCATGTAAGGCGGTACACTATGTAGGTGGAATTGCAATTAATAAACTGTTTGTACTTGAAGGTCTCCCTAGTTTTGATGTCTTTAAACTCCTTTTGTTGTACAACATTAAAGCAGTGTCTACAATTAGTTTGTAAACATTTATATGTGCCTATTGGTCTATTAAGCCAATGGCCCTCTCTCTTGGCTTTTAACGTTCTTGGAGTTCACCCATTGGGATTCAAAAAGCTGTTCTAGAGAAATGTGAAGCTACTGTTGTCAAGACTGTTATATTGTGTGCAGATATTATGCAGAAAGAGAGAACCCACAGTGCCTGCCCACCAGGCACTGTGGGTTAAAATCCACTGTGGTAGATATGGCTTCGTCGATCATCTATATTATGAACACAATTGACCTCAGCAGGGAGTGTTGGGCGGGAAGAGTAAGACAAAGGCTCTACGTCCTCCCGGCGGGGGCTCCTCTGGTGAGTCAGTAGGATACAAGAGCAGTGTCACTGTCAACACAAATGTGTGTGGTGGAGGAGAAGCAAAAATAGACAAAAGAACAGTAAACACACATACAGACACACACACAAATATTCCATATAGCCTATTAGTCCATAAGTTGTATCCAAAATATATTGTAAGGGAATTACACTTTGAACCTAGCCTCGTAAACCACCAACTTCCGGAAATCACATTAATCACATTAATTCCAGAAGATCTTCTGAAAAGAAATATGTTTTCCGGAAGTTGGTGGTTTACGAGGCTATACTTTGAACCACCCCGGCCGTGTGTATTCACATTATCATGTGTCTTCTGCACGTTCTGGCCCCAAGCGTTTGATTAGATTTCTTTTTTTTTCTTCTTTTTTTTCTCATTTTGGATTCTGAACTGAGAATGTTATATTGTAATCAGCAAAATAGGTCAGTGTTTTCATAGCACCTGTGGTTTTAATCCTGTTAGTTACATCCATTAGAAGCATCTTTAAAAAAAAAAAAATAAGAACAGCATTTAGCCACTTTGGAGATTCACCACATAATAAAAATACTTGGCACAAAACTACTTGGCACAAAAACAAATTCATAAATAGGAATAAAAACAGCTAAAGTGTTTACTTAAAGTGCTACGTCCTGAACCGGGAGCATCATAATGACAACACTTTTTGTGTCGAGCAGAGCCAACCTAACTCAGGTATGATGTTGAAATGGTTGTGTTCAGACATCAGGTTAGAGATGGTTAGGTTTAGGTATGGTTTTGCTGTGGTTCAGGTCAGGTAAGTGTCTGAGAGAGTGGTTAGACACTGAAACTTGTAGAAACTAGATAGCAGTTCAGGAGTGACAACCCCATAACAGAGCCTGACAATTTCATTCTACACACACTTGTATTTCAATTAGTAAATGGTGGTCTTAAGAAGTGGCCAAATGAAAGAAGGAAGGCAAGAACTTTCTCACATAACGTGGCCAAAACATGTATAGTGTTAATAATTAATATACATCTCTTATTTACATTATTTTCAATTTCTTTCAACGTTTTAAGTCTCTCTGTCTTTAGTCCTCTAACTCCAGTGGCTCATTTGACTGTTTGACTGTCATTTTGTCTCTCACTCTGGTGGTTACTTGTGATGGCAGTGTGTGAGCAAGACTCTCTATTTCTGATTCTCCTGAAGTGGGCCACAATGAACTTTCTGAACTTCCTTGTGGCAAAACAGTAAACTACAGGATCCAGAATGCAGTTGAGCCCCATAAGTAGCAGGGTGATTTGATGGGCATCATTGAGAGCCTGGCGAGTCTGCTGGTCCCAGGATGTGCTGCCCCAGCCTTCCCTGATCTCCAGAACTGCCAGTGTCCAGGGGCCTTGAATTATATGATGGGGCAGGAAGCACACGACAAACACTCCCACAACTGCACCCAACATCTGGAGAGCCCTGCGTTTCACTCCTCTGGGCTTAGTGGCAGAGGATACAGAACTGTGTTGTCGCATCGTAGGTGATGTTGTCAGCAAGGCTCGGGCAATAAGGAGGTTACAAATCACTACAAGGAGAAAGAACACAAAGAACATGCCAATGATGGCAAAATGTGTGGCTGCCACAGCTTGCTTCTTCACGTCACTTTCCCCTTGGTATCCCTCAAAACATCGTGACACGTTCCTCTTCTTATCTACATGGACTGCTGGTGACAGCAGGAAGGGAATGGCCATCGATAAAGTTACCACCCAAATAGTGGCGGTAACAGCAACACCACAACGCCAGTTGTCAGACGAAGCTGCATCCAGAGGCTGTGTGATCGCCCAGTACCGGTTGACACTGATGGCTGCGAGGAAGAGGATGGAGCAGTAGGTGTTGATGAAGAACATCGAGCCAGTCAGTCTGCACAGGAAGTCAGAGTGGATCCAGTCACCATGGCGACTGTAGTAGCTGATCCAGAATGGGAGGGCACATACGAACAGGAAATCTGCGACAGTCAAGTTGGTCATGTAGATACAGAGCTCGCGCATGGCTTTAGCCCCGCGGAGACGATGTAGGACAAATAGGACATTTAAGTTAGCGAAGAACCCCAAGACGAGGATGATGCCATAACCTACTGACAGGAGTGTGTAACGGAACTCAGAATCCAGGAAAGGTCCGTTGGTGGCAGCTGGGGAAACCATAGTGGAATTTTCAGCTGTAACGAGGGACACTGATGTCTCCACTGTGGGCTCTGTAGACGACGTGTGTTCCGTTAAGGGCAACATTTCTGTCAGTAAAATCAGAACAGAGAAGGTTTCAATCAGGACAGCTCACAAATTGAATTAAAATATTGAATGAACATTAAATTAAGAATACATTTAAATTTGGTTTGACAATGAATGGATATGCTTTTAGATACTGTACTCCGGGGAGCACACTACAGCTCCCTTCCAATTAAGAGGCGTTCTGGGGAGGTCCATCAATTCCTAGGAGGGCAATGCAGATCTATATAAAAATGTGTGAGGCAAAGATCCTGAAAAGCTACCACTTACCACCTACAGACTATTATTTCCTCATTGTTTCCCATTCCAAGTTCATTTGTCTTATAGGCCCCTTACTTATATGCTTCTTAACAAAATTCACATGGTATAATAAAAATGTAAGGAAAACCTAAATCCAGTGTTTTGCAGTAAGCCCAGTCAGTGTAGCTGCAGTAAATTGCCAAACTGCAGCCCAACCCTTATTATTGTCCATATGATGCACTTTGAATAACTTACTGTAAATGTGTCTGCAGCAGTTAGTCACACATATCTGAAAGTCTATGGGGGGAAGTTCCACTATCATTGATTGCAGCATGATATTGCAACACTGCAACAGCAGGGAAGAATAATAGGACAGGACAAATTGCAAATCACGCTGTTTATTGTAAGCTCATGGAATACTTCACTGATTTAAAATCCATGCCAAGGACCACCAGATTGACATGTTTTGGGCTGTGGACCCTCATGTCAAAAGATTTTGTGCGAGTGATCCAAATAAGGGAAGATTTTTGTGAATTTTTAAAGATTCTACTTAATAGCCAATCAAAAAGCCCACAACGCATCAATACATTGTGGGCTTGTTGATCAACTATTTCCAATTAGCGAGAGTTACAGTGGTTAAACTGTTCCCCATTTCGATGGGGACCCCTGGCACCCCATCAAGGACCCCTGTGGGTCCCCAGAACACTTGAAGAACCACTGTCCTAGCTAGTCTATTGTGACAGAATGTTTTTAATATAGCCTATAAATTTAACTCAGTCATACACACTGTTTATTCTCGAGCGCAGCAAACGCTGTACATTTATATAGGTCTACTTGTCGTTAAAACTATTCTACAACATTATATCATTATGATATATCAATATCAGCTAGCATAGTAAGCATACCTAATCCCCGTCTCCAACTAGGCGACTAAACATCCTTGCACATTTTAATTCAGTAAGGTGGACTTACCCAAAGCACTTGCTTGCGGTTCAGAGTGTAACAAGTTGAGAAAGGTGCTGTGGGAATAGGCATCACTATAATAGTGAAACAAGTTGAAGTGGGTGCTGTGCAGTGCATGTTGCCAGATTTCGCAAGAGAAATAAGTGGCCATGTCTGTGAAAACCAGACAGAAGAAACGACTACAGGCCAAGTTTTTCCACTTACAACACCTATTTGAAAATAGCAGATCTACAAGCTCACAACGTGTCGCGTTGTGAGATTGTAGATCTGCTATTTTCACAAAATATTGAAAGAAAATTGGGAAATATTTTGAAAATCTTGTATGGGAGTCCCTGGCACGAAATCTTTTCAGATAGGGTTCCGTTCCGCAGACTAATACATATTAATCTAGGGGTCCTTGACATGAAATGAAACTAAAAAAGCAAGCCCTAGAAAGCATGTTAGAAACAACAAAACCGCAACCCCGCAACTACCAATATTTACAAGTGACACAGAAACAAGACCAACGTCGCTTAAAATAAGCAGACATGGCAACCCAGGTGCTGTGGGAGCGGTGTAATTTACACTTGGTGTGTGAACTTCTCTGAGCTGTCAGGAAAGCCCATGATGATGCAACACTTCCTGCGGTTTTTCCACTCGCCTCTGGGTTGGAGCCCACAGCTTCTCCACACTAGTTTCACATCAATCAAATTGATCATATTTCACAATTTACACTACTCCTTCAAGATTTCGCAATTCCTTTGCTGCATGTTACAGAATTCAAAAATGTATACCCTGCCCTGAAGTACAGCCTGTGAATGTATGCATGTCTAGGCCAGTGTTTCTCAAACTTTTACATGTTCAAGGTCTCCCCTTAACTGACAGTATACAAATGGAACCAAATATGGTTCCATTTGTATACTGTCAGAGTTACACTTGCATTAGACCCCCATAAAGGAACCCACAAAGTCCCTGGAATCCACTTTGAGAACCACTGGTCTAGGCTTTACTATGGTAACCACTTAAAGTGGCACTCTATAACTTTTTGTTTAGTGAACAAAATGTAATTTTGTCCAATCTGTATGGTAGAGTAGGCTATATGTTAATACAATATTACTTGTACTTCTAGGGTGGTTGTATTTTGTCTTCCTGCTCTTCTATTGAGACATTTAGATCGTGTCAAAAGTCACATCTCACACCTAGACACAGGATATGACACAAATTGACATAAATAACAGAATTCACATGGTATAATAAACATGAAAGGAAAACTAAATCAAGGACCCCTGTGGGTCCCCAGACACCAGACCACTTGAGAACCACTGGCCTAGCTAGTCTATTGTGACAGAATGTTTTAATACAGTCTATAAGTCGCAATATTGACACAAATTGACATGATCAAGGTTTCAGCACTTTCACAGGAAAATGGGTTCAAATCCTGGGTGGAAGAGGAAAGTTCAAGCGAATTGTATCATGACACATTATTGTAGTTCTGCTATCTTCCTTAATTTTGGAAATGCTTACCCATGCATACCCATAATAATATCAATAACTTATTATTTTTTTATGACAATACACAACATCACTTTCATCCAACATAAAGCCTTTCCCAGCCTTTCAACCATCCTGGTTGAAACAGATCTACATAAACCACAAACTAAAACACACTGTGCCCACAGGTATAAAAGGTGGAACAGAAATACAAATGTCAAAAATAGGGACGCCGGGTTGAAAGTGGTTCAACATTTGCAGGGGATAGGCTCGCTCATTTCTTTACATTGTGACTTTTTTCAAATTAGGACAGCTACTTCTCGTCTATGAGGCTTAAGCAATATTACACGAGAGGGTGTGCATTAACACGGTTATCTGGCAAGACAGCCTTGCCGCAGGAACGAGCCGATCATGCAGGCGAGTTCCGTAGGCAGGGCTGAAGTGCCAGATTATACAGTACAACCATACTATATAACTACCTCAAAGTTATTGTCAGATCACAGTTTTACTGGCATAAAAAACGGTGAAATTCTTTGTCATACAAACTCCATCACTGCAGTTCAAGAAAGGTGAAAAGAGAAAGAAAAAAAAGAAAAAGAAACGGAAGTCAATAGAAGGTCAGTCACAGTATATCATTTCAAAAAATCATGTTGTGCAAGACCAGCTTTACAGAAAAAAATCATTTGTGGTGGCTTCAGGACAGCATGGCACTAAACAATCTGATGGTAGCCAGGTAGAAACTGTTCAGAAAAATCTGGTGGTGCATAGCAGGGTGAACAGATTGTGGCAAGGGTGCTGACTGTCCTTGATTATTCACTAAGCTTTTACTGTACTTCTCATACATTTTGGGAGACGGATTAATGCTCTTCTAGATTGCTCACCCCTTAGATACCAAGAAAGGAAAGAAATCCCAGCAACAACAGTGTTGTAGAGTGTCCACTCCAAGTATTTTGACTCTCTGAGTCGCTGGTCAAGAGTTGATTCCTAGACTTATCGGAGATGGGGAATTGGCTGTGAGGTTGACTCCCCACCACCACCATTAACATTGAGGTCACTGCAGAGGTGGTGTAAGCTGGCGTGCTGCTCACCACATGTTTCTTTTCATCCCTGAAACAAAATAAGTCACATATCAGCTTTAGAATATTGTTTTGTCTAAGATACTGATATTATTTCCCATTCTCTTGATCAGTCAGATTAATCTAATGTTAATCTTACCTGTTTTTGTAATGTTCATATATGATATACTTTCCGAGTTTTGACTTTGGATTCACACATCTTCTGTTGTTTTCTGCTGTTTCCAGTTCCACACTAGAGATGTATCAAATAATGTGACATGTAATACAAATCACAGAAACATAACCTAGGCCACTATGTTTAATTTAAGAACATTCTGCTTACATAATCTCCCTCTGAGGACAGAAGGGACTTGCTTCATACACCTGGTATTTCTTGATGAGTGTTTTGTCTATGTAGTTGATTGCTCCATTTAAACACTTGCAGGAACTTGTATTACTAAATTGACCTGTGGAATGAAAGGATACAACACTGTTAGTCAGACAGTGGCATTAAAATAATTTAATAAATCATAATCACTCTTTTACTGTCATTAGCATAGATGTAAAGTAAGTTCCCAGATGTAAAGTAAAATAACAGAACAAAAAATAGATGATAGAACTGTAAAATGCATGACTTCCAGGTCAATCAAACAATCTTCTAATAATTAGAAATGGCTGTGGCTGGTATTATCCAAAGCGACTAGATGTACAACTATTGTGGCCTCCTGGTGGCGCTATAGTAGGCCAATGTGAAAAGCGTGCCATATCTTCTTTGGCCTTTTGCGGCAATCGGAAACTGCATTCATGATTTGAGACATCTTGTTCCAGAAATTTGTTTTGCAAAAGTCTACCTGCTGGTGGCGCTATAACCGGCCAATGTGAAAAGGGTTCTTCAACCTAGTGGAAATGTGAATACAGTTTCACCGCAATCGGAAGCTGCAATCAAGATTTGCAGCATTTTGTTCAAAACGGAAAATCTTGAAAGATATGCAGTTTCGCTGCCACCGTGCCTAAAGTGCCAGAGATTAGCTGTTCACAGACGGACGGACACACAAGGACGGGTGGACACACAAGGACAGACGGACGGACAGACAGGGTGCCTTTCGGCCTGGCAGAGACAACAATATAGATTTCTGTAAAAGCCTCAGCCTACCTGGTACATGAAGCAGAAGCAGGCAGACTAGAAAGATGATGACAGTTGATTTCATGATGGTTGTAATGGAGAGATACTTCTTCGGGCAGTTTTATTGTTTCCAATGTTGATAACATGAGAGATGCTCACCCAACTGGCCTCAGTCAAAAGACAAATAACCATCCCTAGCTCTTTTGGGAAACTCCAGATCCAGTAGCTGTGGAGGTGGAGCTCCAATGAGAACCTGTACCAGACACAGGAATGTTACTTTCCATTTCTCGCTCACTGTAAGGAAAGCACACTGGGTTTTATAGGGGATATCCAAGTCTGTTTCCTGCAGTGACACCCGGAAGGAATTTCATGGAGACAATGGCATGAATACATGTAAAAACCAGTAAGACTCCCTAATCGGGAGATAAGCGACCGTAGGTCGCTTATCTCCACAAATAGGGCAAAAATGTGTTTTTCCAAAATCTTCCTGATCCATGTTGATGACATGAGTGTAGACATGCTGTGTAGTGATTTTCGTGATTTTAGGGCAAAATCTGTAGGAGCAGTGTCCAAAAATGTGTTTTTAAAAATCGGCCTGAAGGTGGCGCTATATGGGACAGATTCATGTTGATGGGATGAGTGTAGACATACTGTGTAGCGATTTGCGTGATTTTAGGGCAAAAACTGTAGGAGCAGTGTCCAAAAATGTGTTTTAAAAATCTGCCTGAAGGTGGCGCTAGAGGAGGGCCATGTGAGAAATGAGGGTGGGGTCTCCGCGTTGCCTTGGCGGACGAATAGGTACCGGCCCCGGCTCTCCCGGACGCTCCTAGGCCGAGTTACGGCATTTTATGTGAGCTGCAGTGGAGGGGGTCCTCCACTGGGGGCGCCACCACTTTTGCATCCGTTCTGGAGCACCAGGAGTGGGTGGTCCCCAGGAATTCCCCGTGAGCAGCCCCGTTGGGGTGGTCATTTGGTCATTTTTGCACATTTGGTAATTTTTTACACCTGGGGGTCCCCCAGGGACCTGGGGGTCCCTAGAGCTCCGGGGGTCCTTGGAGGTTGTAGTTTGCCAGGTAAGGAGTGTGTGTGCAAAATGTGGCATGGATGGGGGCAACGGTTGTGGAAATATGAGCAGGGCAAAAGTGTGACGGACTGACTGACCCACAGACAGCCGGTGGAGGTTTTGGTAGTAAATGCGAACTGACGGTCGCAATAATAATAAATAAATAAATAACTGTCAAAACACACTCATCATGTATCAATGCTTCACTATCAATTTGCTTAGCAAATTCAAACTTAAGATGTAGTAGGTAAACCTTCAACAAAACTAACAACAACATGTATATGCAATCTAAACCCATGCATAGAAGGAAGCATGTGTTGGAGACAGCTCAAACTCTTCTAAGAGCTGGATAAGATAGAAAAGAATGGCTGCAAATAATGTCTGTAAAAAATGCAATAAAATTGTAAAATAGAGTCATGTTGTATGGGTGTTATTGAATCAGACATCATCCAATGAGAACCTGTACCAGACACAGGAATGTTACTTTCCATTTCTTAATTTCACTTTCTTTTCCCTCACTGTAGAAGCACACTGGGTTTTATAGGGGATATCCCAGTCTGTCTCCTGCAGTGACACCCAGGAAGGAATGGACCAATCCCCAATCACATACACACCCATTGTAACAGTTACAATGGGTGTGTGATTGGTCCATTGCATTGAGGCAATGGCATGAATACATGTAAAAATGACAAATTAAGTATTGTGTCATTCCTTGACTGATAATTAGGCCTACATGTAAGCACATTATCTTTCTGTATTCATATATAGGCTTAATACAAAATAATACAAAAATAGCATCAGGCCTAAACAATACATTTAAATATTCGATGTGTGAAATGTAAGGCAAAACAAAGACTGGTTTGTCAAGTTGTGTTCTTTGTTGCATAGCATTTTAATGCGTGACCAATGCAAGCTTGCTGTTGTGTGTTGTAGGTGCGCTATTGAGTTTAGCCTGGCATGGCCAGATTAAGAGATTTATTTTTTTAATCATGTTTTTTTTCTTCCGATTATCAGTTCTATACAAAATTGCAATGCATCCAGCTTACGAATATAATATAGAAATACCTTTAAATTTGACGTGATCTGGGTATAGGTTGCCTACTCAGGGCCCGAAAACCTTAGTCATAACCGCATGGAATCTGAAAAATGGAACTTATACAGTACATCTTGATCACATAACCCCAGAGAGAATGTGGTCAACATCTATTGGAGTAGTAGTAGTAGTAGTAGTAGTAGTAGTAGCTGTTAAAAAGGATAGGAGGATAGGTGATTGTCTGTGGGGTAGGCTAGGATTTTTATTTCCTTTGTGCATGTGGTTCTGAAACAAACGATATGGAATCATGACAGTAATCTCATAATATCCCATAACATACAATAATGCACGCAAAAAGACTGTCAAAACACACTCATCATGTATCAATGCTTCACTATCAATTTGCTTAGCAAATTCAAACTTAAAATGTAGTAGGTATACCTTCAACAAAACTAACAAACAAAATGTATATGCAATCCTAACCCATGCATAGAAGGAAGCATGCTGCAATTAAAAGGTGGCTGTAAAATATTGTCATGTTGTACGGGTGTTATTGAATCAGGTGCCTCGGGTAGAGAGGATGAAGACATCAAGACAACAACCCAAGTGTGTGTACAGTTAGTACACAAAACAAGAAAAGAATATAAGGAACATAGCAATTGTAATGCAGTATGTTTTATATAGTTGATGACATCAACTGTGTGTGTTTTTATCTAACTCCATGGAAAACATATGTTTACATTAAAGTTACCAAGTTAAATTGACCTTTAAGGCTACATGCCATATACCTACTTTGAGACTAGAATAGTAGGCCTAGGAGGCAAGCTAGGCTAGACTGAGGAGGAGGATTGATTGAGGAGAAGGAGAAGTTTGCATATTTGCAAATGTACAGTTTTATGATGACAGTATACAGTTCACTGTCTGGTGCACAGTCAACTAAAATGATAAACCCTGCAAGAAAGCCTCTGGGCTTGTTTCAAAAAACAGTACAGTAGAGAGGTCAAGGGGAGGTAACAGGTAAGGATAGGCTATGTCTTTTTTTTTTTTACCAGTTTTGAGTAGTAGCCGCCTGTAAGTGACTGCTACTAGCTACTATAGAATTAGGAAACTTCTGTTAGTGAGTGGCCTACAAAGGCTATACTATAGGCTGTTTAACTTTTCCCTTACCCCAATGGGATCCATAGTGGCAGTTGTAGGCAAGTCTGCACATAGTTTAATTTAGGTGTGAGCATCCACACATCCCTGGGTATGATAACATGCAGAAAGACGACACTAGAGGTCATCAGAGGATAAAGTTATGATCCCAGGACAACATGGAGCATCTACTGACTCTACTCTATGAAGCTAGATAGACCTAGACATGACATTCATTAACTGCTACAACGAACATTAAAATGGTCTAACCTCCCTTCCTTAAGGCCCATTCCCACTGGGCCAGATAACAGGTAAAGTAATCTCCATTCAAGTGGATGGTAAGATACAGATAAATGATATTTTTTTTATCTGTATCTTACCATCCACTTGAATGGAGAAAGAGATTTTTTTTATCTGGAGAAACTAAGAGATTTTTTTTATCTGTTATCTGGCCCAGTGGGAATTGACCTTTAGGCTATGCACATTGTTCATTGAGCAAAGTGTCTGATTTGTGGTCTTACATTCAATATTCGGTATAGGGCCGTTTCTGTAAAACATAAATAAAAAAAAGTTGCATCCACCCAAAGGTTATCAACAGACCAGCCTAAAACGTATGTTTGTGTTATAGGCTAGCCTACCAATAAAAAGAAAGAAAGAAAATCCAACACTATTGCCATCAAACATCTCTGTAGTTGACAGCACTTAGACACTAGACAGGTCGTCATGTTCAGATGAAAATCTGCCTGTCCCTTCTTGATTCTGACCTGTATTGTGATTTTGTGTCAAGATCACAATCACGTTCAGCTTTTTGACCAAAAATGTAAACTTTGCCTCCTGATCTTTCCCGCATTTGTGGTTGTTCAGGGGAGCTCATAGATCATTCTCACTTATGACAATCTGCTGAATCTGGCCAGGCATTCTCAAGTTATTTCGCCAACAGACACTGATTATAACCTTCGCCTGCCCTTTGACCTTTAGGACCCAAAAGTGAAATTCTTGTATTGTTGTTCATTGTTGTTTGTAATGTGAAATGTTTGCAAAATCATGATAGTGCTTTACCGGGGTTCTTTGTAATTAATTCTTGAATTGTAGGCAGTGAAATCATAATATAATGTTTTAAACATTTTGCATTTTCTTTAAAACACAAAAAATAATCGTACGCAATTATTCTCCCACACTCACTATTTACTGCATCATGGTCCCAATTAGCATCTCGAAGCGAAAACCTGTAACATCAACATATAAAACAGGCAATAACAGAAACTTGTAAGGAAGCATGACCTTTTTACTTGAAAAATAAGAATATTTCTATATTTTCACTTCAGAGAAGGGAGCAAAACACTTAACTGGAGGGGCCTCGACAACACATAACCAAAGGCAATTTTACTGTGGCACCCATAGGGGGCACCAAAAGTTGGAGAAATGTTCTTATTCTTTTATTTTTATTTTATTTTTTATCCGCCAAATTAGATACAAATGATGTCTAAGCCATATGATAATGCCCGTCAAACAAACTCCAAGGAGTGCTCTTAGTTCCGTTTAATTAAGACAGTCAAAACAAAATTACACATCCTATATTCCTGAAATAATATGTACACAGCACAATTTATACTGTAACACTGCTTATGGCAGCATAGGGTCCGGGACCCCCAGAGATAGATGAGGGGGTTCCAGGGGGGTTCCCCAGAAAAATGATTTATATAAAGTCAAAATTACTTTAACTTTAACATTAGCCCTAACATAGCCAATCTACAAGCGCACAATGCGTCACATCATGACACGTTGTGAGCTTGCAAATTGGCTATATAAAAAATGTAATAAGTCTCGATCCTCGATTGGGGAGTCCTTAAAGGAGAGAACCACCCATTTTCAATATTGAACTATACCTTTGGGTTGTTATGTGGCCTATAAACTGGAGGATTTGTATTGCTAAGTACACCACGGTGTACTTTGCAATACAAAACCCAAAATCAATCCTAACATAATTTTGTGATATATAAGCATAGATGACAAAAGTTAAATGATGTAGGCTTATTTGGAGAGTTGTTAGCAATGTCACAAAGCAGGATTAGGAAGTTAGCCAGAAAACTGTGAAAACAATTGTATGTCTTGGCGATAGTGAAATAAATCTGCTAAACAAAATATGAAAAACAATTATTATTAGGTTTAGCAATATGATTGCATGTTGATGATTACTAATAATCATAACACTTTTTAAGCTACCTAGCTAACTTGATAATTCTGCTTTGTGAAATACGGTTCCTTATTATGGTTCATTATGTCCAACATTAATTACTAAACATTACCGCAATAAAATATAAACAACAGACAATACAGATTTAAAGGGGACATTCAGACCAAAACATACATATACCCCCAAATATGCCTTTTTTCATACATGTTCCTGTGATAGTGTAGGCCTACACTGTAGGCTACTATGCTAGAAGCGTACTACGAGAAGTGTACGTTATCATTCATACTACTGGATTCAAGCGATCAACAGACTAACTAGATTATATTCTTTTGCTGCTATATATTTTTTTCTTATTTATACCACGATGCTGCGTGTATATACTGGCTGTAATAACTCCAGGACAAAGACTTCTTTACGCTTCAGACGTTACGCTTTAAGCGTAGTATAGCTGGAAGTCTCGCGATGGATCTCATAATTCTCGTAAACAGTGTTTACAGCCTGTTTCTCATCCAGGTCAATATGTGGTCGACTAACAACATGTCGTTCATCTCAGGGAACTATAAATATATGGTTCATAAAGAAAAAAGTAACTTTGGAGCGGCCGAAATAAGCAATTTTGGGAGAGTATCACCAGCCCCATTTTAGCTGTGAGGATGGGTTGTCAAAACTCTGATGAGGAGCAGTAATGAGAGAAATCCACCAAACCAGGTAGGAACATGTATGAAAAAATCAAACCTCGGTTCGAAGTGGAGCGGTGAATCTGTGTGTGTGTGTGTGTGTGTGTGTGTGTGTGTGTATGTGTGTGTGTGTGTGTGTGTGTGTGTGTGTGTGTGTGTGTGTGTGTGTGTGTGTGTGTGTGTGTGTGTGTGTGTGTGTGTGTTTGTGCCTGCACAACAGCGCCCCTCCTTTAACTTGTGTGGCCACTCAAGGTATTGCCAGGCTACAGACATACCCAGCCAGCCAGCCAGCCAGCCACATAGCCAGCCAGCCACAGACATACCTGTCTATTGGGAGCGCTTTCACCGCTCCAAAAAGGCACATTTAGGGGGATATGTTTGGTCTGAATTTCCCCTTTAACTGATTGACTTGATGATTCTCAGTTGCCATTGGTCACATGAAGCTTGACCAATCCTCAAATCCATTATATTGTCCAATCAGAAATAAGGGACATACGGATAAGGACGTACATATGGCCTACACAGTGTATCAAATACATATTTTGTACACACAAAGTCACGTATTGGAGCGGCTAGCACCGCTCAAATCACATTGACTTTAACCACAGTACTTGTAAAACTGTTCCTACAGTATGTAAGAGATGCTCCCACAAGTTTAAATCCTGCCTTGGGCTCCAGTCTGCCATCTCATTCCTGCTGTCACATAAATTTGTCTATGAGACCGTAAGAGCCCTGACTGCCTACTCTGCCCTGAAAAGATAAGACAGATAGGCGAGCCCTGATGTTCTGCACTGCTGCTCAGGTCAGTCTGTGGAATCCCTCATCTTCACGGCCATTGGACAACAGAGAGTATGGTATGTCTTCAGGCCAGGTGTGCAGAGACACAGAGAGGGAATGCTGGCAGGACCCCAAGATCTTTTTTTAATAGGATACTTAGCTATGGCGTTGGAATAGTTGTAGTCGTTGGGTTTGTGCATTCCTCAAGGAGGGAAGGAGGATGGTGTTGGTGCTGTCTGGGAACACCTCTCGTCCTGTGGACACCTCCCGCCCTCCCCCATTGCTGCCATTGCGGACGCCCTCTCACATGAAAGTCAACAGAAGGGAACTTCATTTTACCTGTGCCAGGTAGAGACATAAACCTAAGCATTTAGTAAAAATAGGGGGAGTGGGGTAAATTATGATAAACTGGTAGAGAACTTGGGAAGATCTGGAGACTGTCGGTCTCTCCCTGGCAGATTTACTGCAAGAGGCCAAGATTTGAAGAATGTCCCCCTGGAGTGAGAGAGAGAGGGGACAGAACAAGAGACACTGAGAGAAAGAGAGAGAGAGAAACAGCGAGAGGCATGTGAAGGTGAACTACAGGGGCCAATGCATCCAGTACCAGTAGGTTGAGATACTTTTGAATCTAACCGTAAGGCTAGGAACTGCTCAAATCAAGTAGAGATAAACAAATAAATAGGTACATTTAGAACTTAACTTGTAGGAAAAACAAAATCAATATCAGCCAGATTCAAAGCAATTTGAAATAAATTCCAGTGATTTGGTGGACCAAATCAGTCAAAGCTTGTTTTTTTAAAGATGTTTTGGGGCTTTTATGCCTTTATTGATAGGACAATAGACTGACAGGAAATGGGGAGAGACACACAGCAAAAGTAGTCAAGATCGGTAATTGAACCAGCGGCACGCTGTCAGACTACACTGAGCCTATGTGGTAGACCTATGTGCCTGGACCGGTAGGCCAGCGAGCAACCCCAGTCAAAGCTTGTTGTAGTGAACTGAACACCTGGTGCATGCTTGTTCTGTGAATTTGTGCTGAAAGCTGGTGAAGGATGTTTGTATTTAGGAAGGATGTTGGCTTGAGACACAGCTCTTCCCGACTGTGTTTGCATGCCTTACACAGTACATGGACATTCACTTCCCTGACTGAGAGCTAATCTTCCTGTATTTCATTGTGGTCTGTGTTATACGTCTGCATTATATTTCATTTGATGTACTCATTCAAATTCCCCAAATGTCAGAAACCTGCTTGTATGTGAGCCAAACATCTTCAGATGGATGAAATACAGGAGATACATATCCTTGTAAAAGAGCATTTTCCATGTCTGTCTTTACTTCCATGGCCTCTTGCTCTTTCTCCTGCTCTGTTGGGTTTTAGTGGATTTCTTCTTCAAGGGTAAAGGGATATTTATTTTTAGCCCCTCTTTGACTAAAGACCAGACATGTCCCTATGGAGAGTCTCCCATATGATGACTTCTGAAGTGTTTTCTCTGACTTTGTCTGTCTCTGTCTCTCAAAACACTTAATATGTCTATAAACAAATGGACAAACAAAAATAGTGTATATAGTGTACAGAATATATGGAGCGTACATTGTATAAAGGAGTAAAGGACACACACATTCCGGCACTTGTCTTTCTTGACACTTTATTAAAGTGCTGATACGTGCCTGGTTATGCCCTTGGCCCCTGAAGAGATTTAAATTCTCTTTGATTTTTTGCTATCTTTGGCCTTTCTCCCCACCTGGCAAGAGCAACAGCATAACACTATTTTCACCTCGCCCAGCTCGTTACGTCAAATGATACGATCAGAGAGCGATATAAGCTTTTGAGAGGGTAGGGATGTTTAATGAGGGGGAAACAATGGATTGACTGTGAGAATCTCAAGAAAGCAGTGTTTTTATTACACAAGTGTTTAGGTCATGCCAGACACACTTGAGGTCACAGTGGAGTGGGAGACTTTTGTCATCCAATATTGACCCAGCCCCTCTCTTTTACAGAATGTTAACGAAGCTCAACTGCAGATGTTCATTCTCAATAGCAACAGTGACAATAGAGGACTTTGTTTTGGGGAATATAGGTAAGCGACGACAGACAGCAATGTTTATGGCCTCCTCTGATGATTTTGACCCCAAAGACTGATGATGGGATACAAGCTTTTAATTGTTATGAACTGTTCTAGAGATGTAAAAACACAATCAGGAGAGAGCGAGACAGAGAAAGAGCAAGAGAGAGAGAGCGTACGTGTGTGTGTGTGTGTGTGTGTGTGTGTGTGTGTGTGTGTGTGTGTGTGTGTGTGTGCGTGTGCGTGCGTGTGCACGCGCATGTGTGTGTGCGTGCGTGCGTGTGTGTGTGTGAGACAAGCAAAGCAAAAATGGACCCTGAACTCTCTGTTAAATTGCTCCACATGTTACTATACAGCTCCTTAATGTGGGTCTGCATCATGTAACTCTGGTCTTTTTAACACACATAAACACACACTGTCAGTTATGAAAGCAATGCCAACCACCGTGGTTACAACACCAACAGAAGACAATGACAGACTTGTGGTTAATAAAACTTTAACATTTAGTGCCTTATAATCATGCTGCAATACACAGTAAACAAAAGGCCTCTGTTGGGTTATTGCATTTTTTTTAATCACTGCAGGGCATACTATCAACTTGATGTGGTGCCAGTTGCCCTGGACTTCAAAACCAAACACGTAGAGTAGACTGTGAGAATTACATGCTGTTGGTTTAACTCAGAGGGTGTACAAATTGACCCTAGTAGGTTTTTCTTTTTTTACTCTCAGTTAAATTAACACAGATTTTGCCATGCAGTGTTCCAACATGTCTGAATGCCTCTAGGAGCCCACTGGGGACTGTGGGACAGACAGTTTGTTCTGGTGTGAACTGCTACTGGTGACAACCTGCCACTCAGCCAGCCTTATCTGATGTGAATGATGTGGCACTGAAAGTCACACACAGCTGAGGATCTAACATGGGGTCGGAACTACCTGTTCTATAATCTACTATAGGCAGTGGTGGACACTGGACAGTGAGCTTCAATAAATTTAAACCCAGATAGGTCCCCCCAGGGGTCTACACTGGGCCCCCTACGTTTACCTCTCTTTGCCGAAAACAGCCAATCTGCAAGCTCACAATGACTAAAGTCAAGCTTGTGGATCTGCTATTTCAGCTGAACGTTTGCCCCAGAATAGGGATGCTAGGGTTCAAGACACAATGCATTGGTATAAGAAACAATTTACTGAATAGGAAGAATTAAATGAACCATAAAGTCAGGATGCTGGGATCATTAGAGCCTATAGGACTGCCAACAAAATGCTCTTTGTAAAGCTTAAGGCCTAGGGGGCCTAAATAAAACATGGCACATTCAAGACAGAATGATGTCACTTTATCCATTTCTCACCCCGTAACCATAAAAGGTGCAGAACTTTTTTGATGTTTCCTCCCAGTACCAGGCCAGGCCCCAGACTAACTTGCATTCCTGTGGTGGAGGAGCCCATTCAACTTGCAATGCCATCCTTTTTTGGGCAATTTTTCTGATGACATCCTGACTGTATGTATTCCATGCATTTTGGGTAGGGTATAGGCTGAGAATATTTAAGGGCATTCAGCTATATCTGTGTAGTGCAGTGGTTCCCAAACGTTTCAGGTCGCGGGACCCAAAAGAGAGATTAGACATTTTTCCTGTGACCCAAACTAGTGAAAATAGCAGATCATATTCAAGCTAAACATTTGTGTTTAGCTTATTTGTGTTTTTTGGGGAATGTTTTTTCAAAATGTTTTGAAATAAGAATAATTAAAAACAAAATGTAGGACACCAAAGGGTTAGGGTTAACCCTAACCCTAACCAGGACACCAAAGGGACCCATACAAATGTGTCCGTGACCCACAGATGGGTCCCGACCCACTGTTTGGGAAACAGTGAAGTAGCGTATGTATACTGTAGTGTACTACCGAGCTCATCTATTTAGCTTGAATTCGCTCTTCGTCGGGAGAATGGGAGAGAGGCGGGACCTTACAGCCGGGAAGGGCGTTCTTTTTGCGGTCAGCCCGAGTAGAGTCATTCCAAGGGGTGGGTCCTCCGGCGCAGAAAGGAAAACCCACCTTTTTCATTGTTAGGGACACGGTGGAATGTGATGGTTTGATCCTACAGCGCAGGGAGGGGAATGTAGAGGAAAAGGAACAACGAACCCAAATTCGGGGAGTGAAAAAAAAATCCCCCCGTCTATCCCTCTGCCTCTGGTCTTGTCCGGCTAGAAGAAGAATATGTGGAAGAATTTACTTACGCTCAACGACACAGAGTCATCTGCCCGCATGAACTCTCCGACACGAATCGTGTGAAGTTGTGGATTACCTGACCTCCCCACCCCGGGCCCCCCTCGCTTATTTCCCACCGGATCCATAGATAAAGGGTAAGTTAAAGACTGTAACTGTGGCTTTGTGGTGTTTGGGATGAATTCGGCGCTGCTAACGGTTCAGAGTCAGACCGACAGACAGCGGCTTCCTGAGTTCCACACAGTCGGGACTAGTCGGAGGACTGCAGAACTCTTCTGCTGCGGCAAGTTTTTACCCCTCCTCCCCTTCTGTTTAAAGGAAGCATAGGACAGGACGGGACTGCGGCGAAAACCAGGTGGTGAAAATGTAGCGGTTCCCACACCACTTTTACACCCTTTCTGTTGTTGTAATCAAATCACAGCGATTAACATGCGTACAATTATGTGGCAAGCCAAAACGTTGCATTACATGATAACTTTATTCTATATTCTATCGCTAGCCACTACACATAATAGTTGACTGAGCATAAACAATCCCGAACCCCCCTATGTACGTCAGCATTCAGAGCAGGAGCATAGCGCATGCATTGGGTATTTTTTAGGGATTTTTCTACTTAAAAAAAAAAAAAAAACATTTCTTTCTCTCTTGCTCTCTCTCGCTTTTATTTTTTCCCTATTAACATACACAACAACAGTGAGCTGATTTAAATCTAGATGCTATATAACCTACCACACGAGGCATTGTTTTTTCCCCCCTTCTCCCATTTCCCAGTACATTACAAGTGAACAGGAAAGGAATGTTTAGGTTTACAGCTGTAACAATGTAGCGAGCTGCAAACAGCTCGTCTTTTACAGCAGAGGTTTTCAACCCTTTTCATACCAAGGTCCATTATTTATTCAGCATTTAAGCCACGGACCACCATTCGATGATATTTAGCCTCACAGAGGCGACAGAGCCAAAACTTCGAATATTTTGTTCGCGTTGCATAAGATTTTGAATTTCCTGCTTTATGGAAGTGGTAGACCTACCATAAGAGAGAACCGGCAAACGTTGTCCAAAACAACAATTCTTCTTCATTCTCTAATTGTGTAGACTTCTTGTAAATTAAGTATGCAGATGTTTAACAATAATGCAACTCTTGAGAGTGTAAAATGAAACCAAATGGTCCCCCCTCAAGGACCACTGGCACAGTGGCACTGGTGGTCCCCGGACCACTGGTTGAAAACCACTCTTTTACAGTTTAAAAGGACTAGTTTTTGTGCTCTCCCACGTAGGCTGCAGCTTTGGTTAAAGGTCTTGTCTCTCGAAGGTGCGTTTATTAGAATCACAGTATTTCGTAGTTGTGTGGCATTAAAGACAACGATAATAGCCTCCCTACATATCAGATGGGCATCATGGAATAGAGTCAGACTATTGCCTGCCTGACAGCAGTGGGAAAATACTCACTTCAACTTGACCTCATGGTGACGATTCTTTTGTGCTTATCATGTTTATCTGTATGGGTATTTGGATGATGTGTGACTTTGATGACTATTTTTGCCACTTGAATTTCACAATGTCAACATCTTGACTGTTTCCCTGGTCTCTTTGTGTGTCACAGGCCATATCGTACTGTACTGCACTACCCATGTATATAGTATTAATTTATGTCTGAACATTATAATGTGAAAGGAAAGATGGTTAGAACCTTGAGTCTGAAAATGGGCCTCTAATGTTCCCTTACTAGAGCAGAAACATTAGTGTAGTAGTGTGAACATTTTTGTTCATATACAGTACATAGTAGTGTGTGTAGGACTGTACTGTGCATGTCTGTGCGGTGTGGTGTTTGCATGCATGTGTGCAAAGTATAGTACTGTATGTGTGCTGTGCTCGTGTCTATGTCAGCAGCAGGAACGGTAGTGGTTGGTGGTGGAACACTAATCTCCCAGGTGGGGCTCGTAAAAAGCAAAGGCGGGAGGGATATGGAGGGGGACCTGCCTTGACCTGTTTCAGACATGAAGGAGGCAACATCACTGATGGCTTTCCAGTAAGGCGCTGCCTCCTTGCCAGGTGCACTTCATACCAGCTTCTGTACCAGCTCTGGTGCTCTGCCACCACGGGCCAGACCCGCATGTGTGATGGAGGTAACAGCACAAGTATCTGCAAGTCAGCTTGGCACGGAATGTCGATGCGATGGGCACAGACTCCTTTTTAAAAGGGTGTTCTCTGATTTGAGAATCAGCTTGAGGATTCATATATAATGAGGAGAGGAGGTGACCTTTTTCATGACTGTGCAGTTCAGGGATCTGCAGGGGCAATGCAATAAAAGTTGAAAGTCAAGGAGTGTGAAGTGTTTTTAAGTAGTCGTTGTTAGACAGATCGCATGTGATGACTGCTGAAGGTTTTAGTCCTGTTCTAGATGTAGAACTGGACAAACTGATTGTACTCTTTGATCTTTGTCATGTAACTTAACTGAACATGACAAAGAGGGTCCATGCTATTGACACAGAACACAGCTAAATCCTGAGTTGTAATTTAACTTTTGAGTGTACAAATGGACTCATAGGACTTTACTGTGAAGGAGTGTCTCCACACAGCTAATAGGACTTTGTCTTTCTTCAAGGTGAATTTATGACTATAAAGCGTTAAAGTAAAGCAAAGAGCATAGATTGTATTATGTATTGTGACCTGTCTGATAACTGTCACCTGCTGCTGAAAAAATGTGACACGTTGTTGTGACCGTCAGGTCGCAGTTACTATCAAAACCTCCACCGGCTGTCTGTCAGTCTGTCCGTCAAACGTCACATCACAATTTTGCCCTACTCTGCCACCGTTGCCCTATCCATACCAAACTTTGCACACACACTCCTTGGCTGCCAAACCACAACCCCCACCCATTTCTCACATGGCCCTCTTCTAGCGCCACCATGAGGCCGATTCTTGCAAAACACATTTTTGGACACGGCTCCTACAAATCTTGCCCTAAAATCACGCAAAGCGGTACACGGTATCTCTAAAGTCATGTCATAAACATGGATCTGTCCCATTTCCAATATTCCCTCCTGATTGCCTACCATTGCCTTCTAAAGTTTGTGTATGCGACCTGACGGTCGCTTATCTCACGATTAGGGAGTCTTACTGGTGATGCAAGCTTAGCTTGAAGATCAGTTATTTTAGGCAAGCGACCGTTGTGCGATTGGAGTATAAATTAAGCCTAATAATTCTCTGCCCTCTTCTCTTTTATGACCTCGGGCCATACAACGCACGATTGGTTTTCCACTCCATGGAACGTTGTAACCGCCCAATGAAACCGCCCATGCCGCTTTGGGGCGAAACCAAAAACTCATCATTATGGGTGTTCAATAAGGGTAATTATCAGACTAAGCGTTGGACCTGGGGATTACGGTGTGGCTAAATGACTGCTCTGGGGATTAAATTAAAATATTGAGGTTTTCTGCCTGGGAGAATCAGACCACTGGGCACTTCAGACCCAGCCCAGTGATGCTGGTATTACTGCCACTCTTGCACATCACGGTTTACACAGAATACCACTATTATTTGTATTGTAGGATCACATAAGTGTGGAATTACATTGGTATTTATAAATAGTGTAATAACTCTTTGAAATTGAGCTGGAAGCGTAGATGCTTTGCTATTTCCAAAGTGGATAAAGGCACAACCCCAGGAACATCTGAGCTGCTTGACTGTGATCATTTGGAAATACAAACAGGCGGGGGAAAATGTCATTTCAGAGTAGATCGGTTGCACTGTAAAGTTATTATCTACACCAGGGTGAATGTATAAATATGAGTAATTATCAGAGTCAGTGCATTAACACCTTTCAATCATGAATAGAGACAGACACTGACTGACTGACTGACTGACTGATGCCCTACATTCATACATGGTTGTTGTTAGCCACTTTCAGCCTGGCATCCGTATTTTGTCTTCGGTGAAAAGTGAAAAAAATCTACAATTGTGCATTGTGAGATTGTAGATCAGTTTTGCTATTTTTGAAATACACCATCGTAAGATGAAGTATAATCTAGGGGCATACGTGGTCGGATCAGGCTCTGTGTGTTCTTCTAGGAACAGTTAGGATAAAGTGTATGCACTGTGTTCCTCTAGGATTGGAGTAGTTAAAGTATGTCACTAAGTGCACAAGCAGAAGTGACGCACAGTTTAACCCATATACGCATCTTATTATTCTGAAAACGGATAGCCCAGATAGAATTAGGCCTGGCTTGTGCGGATGTGTGGTAGTTAGCTATTCATAGTGATAGACTTTCACTTTTAGCTCCAGGCAATAACCCTCTCAGCCAGGAATAAATCTGATAGATTCGCACAAGACAGGATGATGTTTGGAGTATTCAAGATAGGGTCTTCCTTGAAATAGCACAGACGAATCATGATCGCTTGCAGAGGCTTTGTATAAAAAGCCCACACACAGCTGTGTGTGTGTGTGTGTGTGTGTGTGTGTGTGTGTGTGTGTGTGTGTGTGTGTGTGTGTGTGTGTGTGTGTGTGTGTGTGTGTGTGTGTGTGTGTGTGTGTGTGTGTGTGTGTGTGTGTGTGTGTGTGTGTGTGTGTGTGTGTGTGTGTGTGTACTTTGTGATAATGTAATAATGTGTTCAGTATCCGGGACAGAGACTGCTGTTGACAATACGCAGGCCAGCTGGACCCACTGTTGTCTGCCTGTCTAATAAGTGTTGGCCGACCAGCCTTAAAGATGTGTCTTAATGTCTTTGCAAGAAAACATACAACATACGTAAAGGGTTGCAATATGTTTTTCCTGTCTGCACATTGTGCCTCATGTTTGTGTGCCTGCCACCAGTGTGTTGGTCTTAAAGCTGCCCTCGTGTGTTTTGGGATGTTTGTGTTTACTGCTGATACCCTGGGAATGTTTTTCTGTTCTCCCCATGCTTCTTCTCTCCTGACTCTCCTGTACAAATTCCCTTCTTCCCTGCTTCTTTCCTTCTTTCTCCCATCTCCTTTTCCTGTTCTTTTACCCTCCACCTCTTCCTCCCTCTCAACCTTTTTTCTCTGCCTCCCTGTGTGAAGCTTTTCTCCCCTCTCCCCTCTTCCTGCCTGCCCGCCCTCTGTGCCAGCTTTCTTTATCAGTTGTGGGCTGGTGGAAGGGCAGGGCCCTGTGATTTCAGCTGGAGTTCAAACTACTTGAACTCAGTTTTTGGGTGGGGTGGGGGTGAGGTGTGTGTGTGTTGTGCGTTGCGTGTGAACTGTGAACCTGCCAAATACTGCTCTGCTTCAGCTGTCATATTATGCAGCCTGGCTGTGTGGAGGGGAACGTGCTGTATGTGCCCTTAGGTGTTCATGAATTGTCTAACCCCGTTAGACGACTTCTTCTTTTGTGTATCGGCATCAAATGTCCAACTCAGTGTCGTGCAGTGCAGCCACACCCTCGTCTCTGGTCTCACTAGGAAGAGGCCTTCCTCTGAAGGTCTATACAGGCAACAGGTGTTGACTGCTGAAGTTGGTCTATATATTTGGGAACCAAATGGACCCACGCAAGTCCTTTTGGTTCCTACAGTAACTATCCCTGGAAGGCTGGAACACCCTCAAGGACCCCTGGTGGTTCCCGGACCACACTTTGAGAACCAATATACAGGTGACAGGTCTTGACTATGTGATCGGCAGTCTGCTGAAGCTACCTGCACTTGCATGCTGCGCTGTCTGCCAGGCCCTGGGAGAGTGTTTTTTGCAGGTCCGAGTGTGAAAACAGGTCTGAGTGTATCAAAGTAGCAACTGGGTTAAGCACCATTGGTCCGATCAGTTTAACACTCACCAGGTTAGCATTCACCAGCGTCGGCAGGTTAGCATTTCACCAGGTTAGCATTCACCAGTGTTAGTTTTACTGAGGTTAGGGTTAAGGTTAGGTTTAGGTGTATCTCCGTCCCCCCGACTTTCATCACCTCTGCGCAGCCAATACACTCGGACCTGCAAAAAACAGTCTCCCAATAGGCCCCACTTCCCGTTAGCGTGCTTTGCAATGTAATGCGTTTTGAGCTTGTAAATCTATTTTGTGTACATCTTTAAGAACTTTTGAATGATTTCACTATTATGACATACCCAAAATAGAGATGGCAGGTAGAAAAGTGGTTAAAAATCTGGACACATCGGCTACGTAATTCAGTAATGGTCTGGCTGTAGTGTGCGTGCCTGCGCGTTTCTGCCAAAGGGAATTTTGGCAGTGTATCGCTCCCAGCTATATGTTCATCTGTTGTCACATACTTGAAAGCGAGAATGTCAGTCAGTCATCAGGTAGCCTGCATATATACTCAGCCTTGAGAGTGTTCACACTATGGGGCTCGATTCGTGCCAGCGACACAGACACACACACACACACACACACACACACACACACACACACACACACACACACACACACACACACACACACACACACACACGTCATGCATACACACACATACAGTCCATTCCAAAATATATCTAGCTCTTCAAGACTCCCATGTTGAGTTGAGAACTGAATCTATTGACCAAACATTTCTCTGTGTGTGAAAAATCAGTGTGGCAGCCCTCTGCTGTGAAGCTGCCCCTGTTATTGGTCCTTAAACGTGACAAACGGCCCCCTCATTACTGGGTGCCGTGGAGAGGCTCTGACAGACCTCTGTGTCAGGCGGCAGTGAGGCCTCAGTACTTTGTCTAGTAGTTGCAGGTGACGGTGGATTCGCAGGACAAGGGGCCTCCCCATCACGGAGGTCTAAGTACTGAGTTCTGGTGGCATATACTGTTGATGTGACAGTAGGGGGTTTGTTATATATGTCAGTGGGTGATTATATTGGACTTGGTGAATTAGAATGTTATAAATTACAAGGTCTTCAAATTCAAATGATTGACCATGAAATGATGCCAATATATTAAATTATTCCCATGACCAGAGTCATTAAATGTGGAAGTATCCCCCCAAAAAAATACATAAATGAAATCAGTGAAGCCTTTAGCTTCAACCAAACCAACCTCTACTCTTTTCATGCCCCTCAGGCCCTCAAAGTGACACATTTCACTCTTTTATGTTCAACAAGCTTGCTCTCCAGTCATGTTAGCAAGCTTGGCAGACTCACATTGTCTTTCCTTATAATTATGCTGAAAACCCCATGGCTCAATTGAAGGCTATATTTGAGCAGCATTCCCAATTATGCTTGTAAATCTGCCACTGCCCTTGAGGGTGACAATCCATTGGCTAGTAAGCCAAGAGGATAACATGATAGTTTGTTATGCTTTGAGCTTGCAGCTGCTAATACAGAGTTACAGACGTGGTAACAAACATACAGCATATAAATTGAGATGTTCAGAACAACCCAAAGTCCTATGCTGTGTCTTAAACTGCATTCTGGTCTTCATTCTATCCACTTTTTAAACTGGTTTTTGGACCTGTGTATACAAGAGCGGCTGTACCGATAGGATCTGGAGGAGGAACGTGATTCGAGACATCTTTTATGGTGAGTTATAAAACGGGCCATAGACGCACTGTGAAGTGTGCTGACTGTAAACAGATGTCTTCAGTTCTCCCCCATCAGTATTCCTCAGGAATTATCCACAGGTTGTAATGTTGACTCTTACCAGACTTCCACACTGCCTCATCGCCCCATATTTCAGGAATTCTTATTTATGTGCCACGGCGGCCATAGCTCCCCTGTAGCTCTGCTCGCAACCAGTCCACTGACCTGCTGCTGTACACCAGTTGAAGGCTTTGTGAAGTAAAGCATGTTATACTAAACAAAAGAGAGTGAGAGAGAGAGAGAGAGAGAGAGAGAGAGGTACCACCATGTCATCATCTGGTCTTCATTTGGGCTCTCCAACGGTCCACCATTTCCTTATCACAAGGACACAGACAGACGTGCAGTCAGTCAATGCTGTGTCCGTTGATGCCACACCAGAATGTAATTATGTTTTGTGGTTTCTGTTGCTTGATGAGTCACACGTGTGTGATAGTTTTCCACCAGCACTGCCTCTGGTGGCGGCCTCCGCAGTCTGAGTCCAGGCCAAAGCATCTTTTATTTTGTGCTAGCTATTTAGCTTAGTTTTCACTTGTTTTCAGGGTTAATTTGTCGTGTGAGTCAGCTCTATACCTCTCTCTCCCTCTCGTAATCCCCCTCCTTTCCCACGCAGTGTCAGTCTAGCCTAATTACTATAAAACCCCGGCCCAAAATATACATGTGGCTGTTAGAGATATCTTGGTACTTGGTAGCTGCAGGTGCTAAGTCCTCTAATGTTTAATCAGAGGTCTGGCCAGACCCCATATGGCTGGAGTTTGGACTGCACGGACTACGCTAGTATGTGGGTCATTGTGCTGCTACTGTGTGTTTTCAAGTTGACCTAAAATCATTCTTTTCCTCTTGTATTTTTTCTTTAAGACTAAATGGCTGCTGTTATGGGGGAGTTTGGTTTCTGCTGGACATTACAACTCCTCAACAAGTTGTTTTACAGAAGGTCCCCCAGTGCCTGTTTTGTTCCCTATATGTCTCAAAAATGGCTACTTCTACAATCCTGCAAGAGAAGGATGGGAGGGGGTGTAAGAGAAGCAGACTTCAAGAGTGTGTAGGAGGCACAGCAAGCCGGGGAGAGGGAGGGACTGAGAAGTTTTAACAGGGGAAGAGTTAAAGTTAAAAGACATTTCTTGTAAATTCCTCAGCCACATTTTTTGTGTGTTGTTGTTGAATCTTCGTAACTGGCCAATATTTCCAGTAGAGCCTCACTCCTTGTGATTGTTATCAGTTCTCTCAGTCTCTCAGTCTCTCTCTCTCTCTCTCTCTCTCTCTCTCTCTCTCTCTCTCTCTCTCTCTCTCTCTCTGTCTCCCTCTCTTCTGGCTGTTCTCACTATAGTAGAGTCCCCCGTCCCCCCCTTTCCTCTCATTCTCCTCCCCCGGCTTGGTCCAGGGGTATTTTTGGAAGTTAATGAAAAGAGAAATCTGAACTGCTTACCCTTAAAAGGCATGTCTGGGTCAGCTGGGTGGAAACTTGCGTTATTAATGTCCTTAACATTTTCTGTGTGAGGTTACACAAGTGTGTATATGGGTGTTTTGTGTAGTGCGTGTGTTTGTTTGAAAGCATCACAGGCGTTCACACGCCGGGCACTGTGAGGAACACAGGAATGCTGTGGTTTGTAGGTGCTGGATGTGAGGGAGGGTGGGCTAGCTAGCTAGTCCACGTCTTTTAGAGGGGGGAAACGGGGGCATATTTGGCATATTTCAGGAGCCATTCCAGTCTGGTTCAAGGTGCATTCTTCTCCTTCCGAGAGGTCTGGCCGGCTGAATAGCCAGTTAGTCAGGAAAGGAAAGGAAAGGAAAGGAAGAAAAGGAAGGTGGACAAAACTCTGTGAGGAACATCACGCTCTATTTCCCTACAGGGCCGCAGGTTCACAACAGTCCGGTCTCATGACACTGTTGCCGGGAGACAGCCGGGACGACAAGTCATTCTTCAGTATTTATTTGGAATCTGTCAGCCGAAAGAGATGCTAACCAGGAGCCCCGCAAGATATGAAAGTACAAACCCACTTGCCACCTACCCACGCAGAAACAGATGTCAAACTCCTGTGTAACAGCACAGTAATATCCATAAAAGGCTGCATTTGGAACCACTGTCCCTTACTCAGTGGTAGGTTTGTGTGTTTTGGGTCCCATCACTAGAATTTAATGAATGTTTATGTGTGGGAGCACAGTAATAAGTCTCTTTCAACTCCTCTTCCATGGCATCGTAGTTAAACAAATGCTCCCAACCCTCTCGTTCTCTCTGCTAGGATTTGTGTTGTTTTGGTCTGTTATTTTCAGCTGGTAGCCTTGACATCTGGCTGAGTGGACAGTGGTTCTGTTTTGTGGTACCCGTCCAGTGTCCAGTGGAGGTCCGGTCATCCTGAGGTCATGGTTTGGTTCTGAGGGCATCCAGATGTGTCCTAACAGCGTAGGCTGGGTAATTAGATACAGTAGATACTAGGGTTGGGAATCGGTGTCCTTTAGGATGTTAACGATTCCGGTTCCTTAACGATTCCCTCTTAATGGCCCATTCCTTCTTATAGGGGGTTCCAAATGGTCCCTTACAGGTCTCTAACTCTGAGAGTGTACAAATGGAACCAAATCCATTTGGTTCCATTTGTACACTCTCAAGAGTTATGGTGGTCCTTGAAAAAAATAAGTTTGAGAACCGCTGGTATTGTAATTGTCTAGCAGTAGGGTTCCAACGATTAATCGATTAATCGTAATCGAATCGATTACTCAGTTAGTTGCCAACTAATTTAGTAATTGTAATCGAATCGGCAACTAATAGCTGGAATTCTTATTAATACCATTACCCTTTAGCCTGACAAATGTGTAGCTATTCTTTAATCAGTATGCCGTCAGAAAAAGGTATTTATTTTTTGTCTTTTATTAGAAACCTAATCGGCAGCTGAGCAAAATTTAATAAATGATGTATCTTTGAATGAATTATTCATCTTTAATGTATTTTTTGTTAGTTAAAAAATGTCTACAAGAAACTCATATCTAATGAGTTTTTTTAATCGATTAATAATCGACCGATTAATCGATTATGAAAATAATCTTTAGTAGCAGCCCTATCTAGCAGACGTGAAGTCCACATACCAGCTCTGACAGTGTTATAAAACCGGTTCCAGAAACTGTTCCAAATGTGATGGAACCGATTCTGGTTCCTTGATGTTGGATCTGTTTCCTACAGGTAGGGTTCAGGATCCCAACCCTAGTAGATAATTGGTATTCTTACTTATATTGTGATTTGTGGCCATAAAAAAATTGGCAACACACCATAAGATCACCGGGGGCATCAGGATTAGGACTATTGTGATTTCATATATGTTAAAGATTTGTGTTGGAGGAATTGCGGTAATCCGGAAGGCATCTCCTGTTTTGGTTTTGGAGTTGGACCTGTTGCTTGCAGAGATGGAAAGATCTTTAAACAGCAAGTACAACGACAAGTAAAACGTAAGCTCTTGTACTGTGTTTGGGAATATTATAGGTTTTACCCAGAAGTTATTGATATGCGTCCCGACTCCCATGTCTACAATGCATTATTATTATTATTATTATATTATTATATTATTATTATTATCTGCTTATGGCGCTGTATAACACAAAGCATTTTATAATTGCTGGACACATTTCTTTTTGCAAGGATCATAGGCTATTATAATTCTCAAATTGAAAATTTTAATTTTAAGATTGTGCCCTAAAATCATGCAAAGCGGTACACAGTATGTTTAGAGTCATGTCATCAACATGGATAATAATGTATTGTACAACTGGTAGTTCCGACGAAGCAATCTTATTGGTTGAAATAGCTCTCTAGTCTCTACCCGTGTGAATAACGAACACTACCACACAGGTCTAATCAAACAAAGACGCAAAAGAGCTGAAGCGCTCCCCACACTATGCTAGCGGCTAGGCTAGCAGTTTTCATGTAAAGTTAAGGGACATAGTAGCTAGTAGCAATGTGGCATTACAAAATTACAATGAAGTTGGCGTGTTTTTTTAAGGGCAACAGTTGTATAATCACAATATTACACTCGAGGGTGTGGGTTAAGTGATTATTGTACCTTCTGCGCTGCCTACGGGCACTCACCCTTCGGGCTTGTGTTTGCGGCAACGCAGGCGGTACAATAATCACATTAACGCACACCATCTTGTGTACCATTGCTTAATTATGAGTTCTTATAACTATAATTATACAGTGTTATAAGTAGATTATAATGCATTATATCTATGTTTATAATGCATAGCAAGTGTCAGAGCTTATGTCCTTAATATCGGCAGCACCAAACAGGGATTTCCCGTTATTTTTTTTGGGATTTGCACATCTTTTGTTTTGCTAGTAAATATCGGTCAAAACCTCTGTAATCTGAGGTCAGGGACTCGTCGATGTTGGAAACTGCATAGGACCCAAAGATCTGGCATCTGTTGGGCGCTACATAAAACACTGAATGTCTCTCACATTTGACATACAAGTTGTTCCTGCTAGAAGGTGGCTGACACACATTGTGTGGTGATGGAAGCCTGAAGAATATTGATTACATTTTGCCTGAGGTACAGTAGCTCCTCCTCAGAGCTTCCTCTTCTGTCCTGATAATATTCATGTAAAACCGGATGGAAGATAGCTAGGCAAGTTGTGAGGCTGTTAATTCCTTCCCCATCCTTCTGCCCTTTAACATGTTCCATACTGACCGTGTTTGTGTATCAGATTCCTCAGCCAGCAGGATTCCGTTCTGAACTCGAGAGAGGGAAGGAGAGAGAGAGAGAGAGAGAGAGAGACCTCAGCCAGCAGGATTCCGTTCTGAACTCGAGAGAGAGAGAGAGAGAGAGAGAGAGAGAGAGAGAGAGAGAGAGAGAGAGAGAGAGAGAGAGAGAGAGAGAGAGAGAGAGAGAGAGAGAGAGAGAGAGAGAGAGAGAGAGAGAGAGAGAGAGAGAGAGAGAGAGAGAGAGAGAGAGAGAGAGAGAGAGAGATGGAACGATGAGTACAAGATCCACAGTACGAGAGAGAGAGAGAGAGAGAGAGATGGAACGATGAGTACAAGATCCACAGTACAAGATCCACAGAGGCTAGGAGACAGAGGGAAGCAGCAGGCTACCTGTAAAACATGACTTTTATAATGATCGGGAGCTGTGATTTATCTGTTCCTTGAGAAAGAAGGAGAGGCAACATAAATGGGGATTGTGTAACAGAGCAGCCCTGGACCAGCAGGAACTTGGAGCACCCGGCAACCGATCAACCAACCCCACACAGAGTCTGGGCTAATTTATATCCGAGGACCAAGTGTACATTTGCCATTAGTTTGACACAGGGCCTGTGCAGACAGACTAGTAGGTTACAGCGTATGGTGGGAATTCAGTGGTCCAATCCTTCTCCTTTGGACTAACTTCGTTAATGTCACTCTGCCTGGGAGGGAGGGGGGGGACAAACGTGTCCTCGGATCTGTGCGTCACGGTGAACAAACATAACTGGACCTCCCCCTCCTTCTCTCTGTCTGTCTCTTTCTCCCAGTAAAAGGCAGAGCGAGAGTGGAAAATGGTCTGAGAAAAAGACAACAGGGTTTGGGAGTGTGGTGACTGAGGGAGAGATGATGACTCAGACACCTGTGTCAACATCCTCAAAAGTGGCATTCAGAGACGTACTTCCTTGATATCCAGTTAGAGGCCCATACCATGTAGACAGCCCTGTGCAGCCTGTGGGGTAAGAGGAGCGTGAAGAGTGTGTGTGAGAGAGTGAGCACAGGGTGACTGACACGCACACACACACACACGTACGCACGCATACTCATACACACACACACACAGGACTCCTCTTAACACATTGTTTCTCAAACAGCGGGTTGGGACCCATGTTTGGGTCACGGACCCATATTTATGTGTCACAATCTTTCAATCTTTCAAAATATTTTCCAAAATTTAAAAGAAACATTTCCAAGAGAATTCCATAAAAAAGAAATCAAACTAAGTTTGAAGTGAGCGGTGGTGTGTGTGTGTGCGTCGCCTTGTGTGTGTAGCTGTAGCAGTTCATTTCAGGGTTGTGTGTGCGTGTGTGATTGTGTGTGTGTGTGTGTGTGTGTGTGTGTGACTCAACAGTGCCACTTGGTCATCAGCGGTATTGCAGCCCAGGCTACAAAGTAACATGGATAGATGGTAACATAGACACACACGGACAAAGTCACTTAGAGGAGCGGTTGACCACCGCTCAAAAAGATCTACACGCTCACAACGTGTTGTGGTGCAACACGTTGTGAGCGTTTAGATCGGCTATTTTCACTAGTTTGTGTGATGGAGACATAAAATGTCTCTTTTGGGTCTCGAGAGTAAAAAGGTTGGGAACCACTGCTCCAACACTCCAAAGTGTGTGTTTTCATGGCCCTACCTACTGTGGTTAGTGAGACTTTCCCTGCAATCTGAAGAACAGACACGTTTGTTCACATCCCCCACAAGAGAGAGTGAGTGTGTTCCTGTCAAACATTCTGGTCAAGACACTGAACCCCCTGCCTGTTCACTCATTGTAAACATCAGGGAGATCTGCCAGAAATAAAGAGGTAAATGGATCCAATTTACTTCACTCAAAAGTTGATGAATGCATGCCATCATGCATCTATTCATGCACAACTGTGTGCGTGCGTGCGTGCGTGCGTGCGTGCGTGTTCTATTTTCACACAGTAGGTGGTGAGGGGATGACATCAGTGACAGAGTGATAAACTGGTGATGGATGGAAGCCATTTATTCCTGTTGCACACACACAGACACACACATATATGCGCGTGCACACTTGCACCGGTCCCTCTGACCTGTACTAAGCCCGAGATCTACAAAGCAGCTCTGAAAATAAAATTCCTCCGGCGGATTATTTTTCTTGTGATCAGAAAATATACATGTTCTCCGAGAGAGGAATGTTGAGGCGCCATGGCAACCTGGCCTACCCTTTCCTCCCTCTCTCTCTCTCCCACTTCCCCCTCTTCTTCTGTTTCCTACTGCTTTTAGCTTTTCTGCTTTTACACTTTTACTAACTTGGATCGAACTTCTTAAACATTAAAACGTTTGCTCGTTGAATGTAAAACCCTTGGTTTTTACTTCTGTCTCGTTTCCTTTCACTCTTTTCTTTTCCACTTCCCACCCGTTCCTAAAGAGCTTGATACAATTTGTTGCACTCGCACACAGAAAATAGACGATAAACAAGCTCACAATGCATTGTGCTGAAATGCGTGAGCTTGTAGATCAGATATGTTTGGCGCACGAGACCGGCGTGCAAGGAAGCATAACTCCAGCTTAACGAAAGAGTACTTCCCCCATCCTTTTCCCAAAGGCTTCTATCCTTCCGTTCGTCTATTTATTAGCATGTCTGGTTATAAGGGCTGTCATCATTGTGGAGCTGATGCATACAGAGACAGACAGCAATAGTTATTTTCAGCCTTTCTCTTTTCCTGCTCTCTCTCATTCTCTTACTCCCCCCCCCCCACCCCTCTCTTTCTCTCTCTTTGGTTTTGATTTTAGAGGGGATCTCCAACATCCATCATCGGCGCTTGCATTTGTGAAGGAACCAGATGGGTTTGGGGGGTTTAGCTGTTCCTCATGCCAGAGTTGCCTTTGGAACTTCTTCTAGTGCTCGCTGTCCCAAACAGACCTCAAGAGACAGACCATGAAAACAAATGCGTCCAGTAGAAACCACTGAATGAACATCTAGTTTAATAGGGAAATAGTAGTCATTGGTGGTGGAGTTGTTTTTGATGGTGGTTAGTAGTAGAAGAATGAGTAGTAGTTGCAGTGCTTTACTATTACGTTTTAACTTGCCAGAGGCAGGCATTGAAGATGCATGTATTGCATAGTGTTTGTTTCTATTGTTATTGTATAGTGTATTGGCCTATAGACTGTTAACCTTCACAATGACATGTGTTGGGTTGCTGAGGCAGTGAGCACGCACACACACAACTACAGGGAAACCTACAGACAGAGACCATATGAGAGTCATCAACACTCCACCATCTGGTGGGCTCTCCATCTCTCTCCATGTCTCTGTCACTCTCTCTCTGCCCTTCTCTCTCTCTCTCTTATTCTCTCTCTCTGCCTCTCTGCCCTTCTCTCTCTCATTCTTTCTCTCTGCCCTCTTTTTCCTTCCTCTTCTTCATTATTTTTCTCTGTACCCATAATAGCTGCACTTTATTGCAATATCAACAAACACTTGGTTAGCTCTTAGCACTGCGTATTTATAACACAGCCATCATTGAACGAAGGCTATATATTGAGTTACAGTTAATGAGATCGCTGTACGCTTTTATATTATATTTTTCCATGATCCCATTGAGGGCGATTAACTCTGTCAGATGTGATTGTTTTATTGGTCAGCATTCACCCATCAGTGGATAAAGCCCTTCCTACTTACATGCATGGAATGTCTGGCTCACCTTCAACAGTGTGTGTGTGTGTGTGTGTGTGTGTGTGTGTGTGTGTGTGTGTGTGTGTGTGTGTGTGTGTGTGTGTGTGTGTGTGTGTGTGTGTGTGTGTGTGTGTGTGTGTGTGTGTGTGTGTGTGTGTGTGTGTGTGTGTGTGTGTGTGTGTGTGTGTGTGTGTTCGCGTGCACATGTATATATGCCAGGAAGGAGTCACAAGGACACACACACGAGAAATTGAGAGCACGCGCGCACACACACTCGGACACCAACGTACAGAGCCCCACAGGAATCCTATAACACTCCCAAGTCCCGAGTGGCTCCTTTGTGCACTGTGGAACATTGTGGAATACCAGGCATGTTTTATGATCCAGCATTTATCCGTCTCCCTCTCTTTCCCCCTGAGTCTGGCTTTATTTGTCAAGCAGACTCCCTCCTTCCCCTTAACCCTCCCTGAGTGGAACAATGCCAGCTTGTGGCTCTACATCAACTGGTAAAGGACACCAACTGAGACAAGCCAAAGGCTTTCTTGTGGTGTTTATCCTTTTAGTTGACCTTGTACCAGTGAACTGTACTGTCATGTACCTTTTCCTATGCAAACCTCTAATAAAGTCTTCAATCGACCAATCAGTTCCCAAGCACTGGGTCGGGACCCATTTGTGGGTCGCGGACACATTTTTATGAGTGTCTTAATTTTTGTTTCCCACATTTAGTTTTTAATTATTATTTCATAACATTAAAAAAAAAAACATTCCTAAAAAAGCTATGATTTTCATGAATAAAAAAACTAATCTTCAGTGAAGATAGCCAATCTGCAAGCTCACAATGCGGCGTGAAGCGACACATTGTGAGCTGCTGTTTTCACTAGTTTGGGTCCCGGGCAAACGTCTAATCTCTCTTTTGGGTCTCGAGCTAAAATGTTTGGGAACCACTGCTTGACGGCCGGACCACACCAGAAAACGTGCGTGTACCCGCGCGCTGTCTGCGTGTGTGAAAAGCCCCTGGCTACACCAAGGAGGGAGCATTTGTGTGGGAGACGAGTGAGTCTGTGTACAAAACACATGCGCACGTACAAAATAGAACCAATCCTATTTTTACAGCATGCGTATCTGGGGTTCGCTCTATCCGTGAGCCTGGTGTAGCCGGCTGAAATGATATACATTGGATCTTTCCAAACGCACAGAAGCGCACACTCCCCGCGTACGCACTGACGCGCGTGAAAAGCCTTGGTGTAGTCCGGCTGTTACATGATAGCCTCGCCTGGATGGCTAGCTTTACACCGAGTGCAGGACAAACATGCTCTGCTCAGCATCCTCCTTTAGTCTACTCTAAACCACTTAACCCCATATCTGTACTGTGGGGAATGATTTCGCTTTGAAAACAACAGATCGACAAGCTCAGAACTCCTCGATTGGATAATTTCAGCAAAAGCTTTTCCCACAATAACAGAAAATATTGGCCTGGGCCTGTGGTCCAGTGGTCCAGGCACCTAGGCACATAAGCCTTACAGTGAAATGTGGGTTTGAGTCTCGTTGCCACCGATCTTTACTGCATGTCCCTCCCTGTCTCTCTACCCGTTTCCTGTCCATCTCCACTTTCAACTCTAAATAAAGGCAGAAAATCTCAAAAGACATCTAAAAACCGTTTAAGTGGTTTGGCCTGATTTATACTTGGTTGTGCACCGGTGTTGTGCGTCGAAAGTAGCCAAGCTACGAGATTGATCTTGTAGATCAGCTATTGTCGGTGCACGACACGTGTGAGACACAAGGATCTCTCTGTAAGTGTGTCTGTGCGCGTGCGCGCATGCACCTTCTCCCGTTGTGACTTAAAAACGGGGCTACCACATGTGGTTGTGTGCGTTTAATTTTCCTGGTCAAACAAGGGCACAGAGGCACTTGGTGCCAGAGCAGAGGTTGAGAAGGCCAGTTTATATTTTGCAGCACAACCTCATTTTCAGCTAGCAACATGGTCATATGATGAAGTGTTTGTAAATTAGCACTGAGAGCAAACTCTCCCACTCACTCTAACCATGTTTGTACTCTGTCCATTCCACTTGTTTTATCCCCTTCATGTCTCCCTCTTCATACCGTTCCATCCCCCTGAAAGGTTCTTCTCACCCACTTGCACTTTTCCTTTACTCTCTCTCTCTCTCTCTCTCCCGCCCTCTCTCTGTCTGTCTCCGTTTCTGGTTCTCCCCCTTTTTAGGTGTTAGTTTTGGTGAAGAATGCAGTTAAATCATTGTTTTATCTCTGCAGCCAGTGAGTTCCATCTGGTCTCTCTCGTCCATGCCAAGCCTCTGAGACACAATTGACCTTAAAAGGAAACAGTAACTGCCTATCAACAATACTGAGCTTCCAGTCTAGGACCGAATGTCTCCCTGCTGAGACCTGGAGCAGGACTGATGTTTACTAAAAGGCAGAAAAATAGGGATATGTCTTTAAGTATGTAATTTATGTTCTATTTAAAGCAGCGCTATGTAACTTTTTAACAACTATATAGCATATTAATGTCCCACAAATTATAAAGTTATACATGTTTAAAGTTATACCATGTAACTTTTTTTATAAAACAAATCTTAAAATGGTCCTAGCTGTTAAATCGCTAAAGTTTTAGAACCCCCACTCCGTTATTTTCAGCTTCTAAAGCCTTCTCTTTATATGTTTTCTATGATCCCTGCCCGGGACCGGTTTTCGCGGAAAAATTGCGTCATCACACTACCGGCCAATCACAGCGAGGGTTATACACTGCCGGCCAATCACAGCGCAGAACATACACTGCCGGGCTCTCTGGTGGGTTTAGGAAACACGCCTTCAGGAAGTACACTGCAGTGTTTACACTGGAGGAGTCTAGCATGTAACTCCCCAACCGCTGCTCGTAGAAGGACACGGGAGACCTCATTGAAAGCGTCTCGGCGAGGCGAGGCGGACGCGGTGGTCTGACGGCCCGGTCCGCGAGCGAAAAACGGACGAAAACAGCAAACGCGACCGCGGTTTGCTATACTGCTACAGACCACCAGTTGAGCAACTTACACAGTATAGCTTTAAGCAATAACATTCATCCTTCCATAAATGTATAGACTCAGAGGGGTCCCTGCTAGGGGCCTGACCATGGGTTTCATCCTGGCATTTGCCAAGGCACCAAGGCAGAACTGCCAGCCGAAGTGAAGACTGGCCAATCACAGTGTGTCCTCTCCGGGCATGCTTGCAGAGACTCTTGGGTAATGAAGTCAAAGATGTTGGCTGCCATGTTATATGTGTCCACAGCGGCCACTGATACCCCAAACGACATAGTGCTGCTTTAAAGTATTTATGTATGCACAGGAATACCCCCACGTGCAGGTAAAGTAATTAGGTCGGAGAGGAATATGCCATGGCTATTAAATCCATTCAAAGCCTTTGTTTAGCTGCGAGACTTAGCACTCCGGGTCTGTTAATAACAAATGTTAAATTCATCTCAGACTCCAATCCCATGCTCTGCATTTATAGATGTTTCTGGTGGACCATGACAGGAGATATTTACAAACCAGTTTGTCATCTCCTTCCCATGGACCCCACGTCTCCGTTCTTCGAATGCCTGCTAACAAAAACTTTTCTATGCACTATATAGGAGTGGTTACGTTTGTATGAATATGATTTTGATTGTGATACTGACACAATATGTCCATATATGGGCATTCCCAGATTTGGTGTGTGGTTGCCGTACACTGACTGGCCAACCCAAACCATCAGTTTCAGGGCCGAGTGTTTGTGCCGCTGCACCATTATAAGTGGTAGTATGTACAATGGAACTAACTCCTTTCGCATAGAATGTACGTTATTAACACAAAATCAGCAGTTTTTGATGATGTCAATGATCCCTGTATCTCTTATGGATTGGTCATATCATAATGGTAGTGGGTACTGCAATGGGTACTCTGAGAGTGAGTACAACGGGCATTGCTTAAATGGGTGGGGCATGCATTCCTAACTTGCATCATTCCCAAATTGCACATTCCCATGTACATTCCCAAGCGGAAGGTGCCGTTTAAGCCATTAATTGGCCTGTATAGTACTGTGTACTGGTAACGGCTTCCGCCTACCGCAATGGGTACTTCAGCAA
>NC_137827.1:28598969-28608969 GCF_963921795.1 Nannobrachium achirus
ATTTAACACATTTCCTACACTGTTTTAGCTGTTTAAAGGTACAGTACGTTCGATGGTTCGATGGTCCGATTGTTCGGTTTTTATTCAATCGAACGAACCTTCGTAGGTTCGATGGTCCGTTCGGAAAATCCCCCCGAAGTTCGAATCCCTAAAACAGGGCTAGATTACAGCCCTAGCCAGCAGAGCGTGCAAGTAGGTTGATGAGTGCTTTCTGTACAGTATGTGGGGATGTGGCTGAAAAAGTACAAAGGTTGGGCCTTTAGCCAATGAGGGAGCAGTGTTCTCGGTGACGTCACCACCAACCAACAAGTGCGACCGGATACATATCAGGTCACTTACCCACATACATACAGACAGCACTCATCACCCTACTTGCACGCTCTGCTGGTCGCACTTGTTGTTTTCCTCGGAAAGTTATGCTAATTACCAGCCATATTTGGCTATGACGAGTGCACAAGGGACAATTTGGCACTTCCACAGAGTGCAGTCTATTTTCTTCTGGTGCTCCTAAATTTTATAAAGTGGGAGCACCGGTGCCACCAAGTACAAAAAGTTAATTTTGAGCTATAGCTACTGTAAGTTTTTCTTGAATAGGCCATTTTGGAAAACCGTAAAATGTTTGAACTTTTTTCAATATGTTATTAAAAAGAAAAAGAAACACACAAATATATGGAGTGTGTTGTGTAACCTCTGTGGTGTCAGGCGCAAACACAGCAGTCAGCTTCGTATGTATACAGGCACAAAAGGGGGCATGCCCAATTTGCCCATATATGGAGTTATGGACTGACAGATACAGAGATCTCCATACATGGGCAATTTGGGCATACCAACTTCCCTGGCAATTCCCTTCCTTTAAGTCATCACCTCAGTTTATTTCCTGTCCCCTCCCCTTCCTGCATCTCTTCCCTTTACTGTCCAGTACAGCAGGAAGGAACACCGTAGAATCATTTTCATAACAAAACTATGCATCCTGTTCAAGAGAGGCACATTATGATGATGACTGGCTGTCAGTAGGGCTGTCACAATTATTACATAATCGTCTAATCGTGATTATTTGACATTATCGCAATTATTTTGTCATAATCGTCATAATCGTGAATGTTGAAAAACTTCCGAAATAGTGGAAATAGCCGATCTACAAGCTCACAACGCGTCGCATCGCGACGCGTTGTGAGCTTGTAGATCGGCTATTTCCACTATCAAAGTTATTTTTTAAGTAGTAAGTTGTCAAATATGTCAGTAATTTCTTTGTATATTTAGGTTGTGTCATATCTACCATGTACAACTTCAAAGCCTAAAAGGCAAACAGAAATGTAATTAACAACGACAAAAACACAATTAAATCGTTAATCGCCAATTATTTGAGTGACAATTAATCGTCATGTAAAATGTCATATTGTGACAGCCCTAGCTGTCAGTGATTCCGGCAGCCACACCAGGAAGGAGTCGGTTCCACCGTAGCTTGTCTGCTTGGTAAAATGACGAGTCCCTGACTTGACATGTCACGATGTGCGTGAGGGAAAGGACAGCGTGGAGGGACAGTGGAGCTGGGAGGCAGACCGCTGTTTCCGTTTTTGTTTGGTCATTGGTTGAAACTAGCGGACTGGCTGGCTGAATGCTGCCCCCCCCCCCCCCCCCCACTCCCAACATCCACAACACATACAAACACACACACAAACATGCGGTTACTGGTCGCTAGGGTATTTGGAAGGATTAGGCAATTTTGTGTTTTTCGGAAGGATCTTTAAGGAATATGTCTGGATAAAGAAAAAGAAAATATCTGCTGAAATGTATACCGTTATTTACTTGTCAGCCACCTTGATGCTAAATAATGTAATGTTTTGAGCTTGGAGTTGCAACATAGGGATGCTGCCTGAGTGCCTGTATATAGTCACCTCCAAGCACTGGTCAGATTTATGCCGTTTAATGTTTGCTAAAGCCAAAAGAAAAGAAAAAAGAAAAGAAAGAATGTCTTAGAGACTCAGAAAGACCCGTTTGCAAATCACCTTTGCTTTGCAGTCTGAGCGTGTGAGCTGATTCAGCAGAATCATGTGTCTGTGTTTACGTTGTGCTTCGGCCCGCCATGAATCTAACATGAGCTCGCCAAACACAGAGCAGCCGGCCTCTGCAGTGGTCCTTGGTGAGGAGGTGAACATTGACAGCGAGAAGGAATGGAGACAGTCAAGAGGAACAACATGAGTGCATGAGAAAAGATACGTTATAGAGAGGAGTGAGAGGACATGTTCTGCTTCTCCCTCTAGCAGTGCTGTCTTTCCTGATGGCATTGTCTGTATCTGACTGGCAGTGCTGATGTCTCTTCTCATGACACTGACACACCGTTCACCTACTGTACTTACCGGAGTCTTCAGTTGCTGTCCTGTACTTCACAGGAATGTTTCCCTTCTCCATCATCCTCAACCCTGCCACCCATTCCCATTCCCCCTCTCCCTCTCTCTCTCTCTCTCTCTCTCTCTCCCTCCCTCTAAATTCAGTCCAGACACCAGCTTTAAATCTGGATTCTCTCTGCTTAACCAAACATATGGAATGCTACTGTAATGGAATGCTTCAAGTCTGGATTGCTCTTTGTGTGCACAAAAAGAGAGAGAGAGAGAGAGAGTGTGTGTGTGTGTGTGTGTGTGTGTGTGTGTGTGTGTGTGTGTGTGTGTGTGTGTGTGTGTGTGTGTGTGTGTGTGTGTGTGTGTGTGTGTGTGTGTGTGTGTGTGTGTGTGTGTGTGTGTGTGTGTGTGTGTGTGTGTGTGTGTGTGTGTGTGTGTGTGTGTGTGTGTGTGCATATGTTTGTGTGCAGGATTGTGGTGTGTACATTACACGCGTATGTTTGTATGTGTACACATGCACGTGCAAGCCTAGTGCATATTTTTTAGGTAAGAGTAGAGCGCTTTTGCGGTGATGATAATAATGATAATGGTGTATTTCTGTTGGTGCGTGCGTGTGTGTGTGTGTGTGTGTGTATGTGTGTACACTCAGAACAGAAGACATTGCCTGCCCAAAGCCTTAGCCAGATACAGCTGAATGGGGCCTTGTGTTGTTGCAGCCAAAACTGCTTGTCTGCTCATGCATGAGCCCATTGCAAAGCCTCAGAATGCGTCCCCATATCTGAGCAGTTAGCTCATTCTGAGCCCGTTAGCTCCACTGTGAATGCTCTCTCCTACAGTGATGGCATTGTCGGCTTGGCCGCAGCCAGGATCTCTGCCAACTGCCAAGCATAACAATGGTGAAAGGATGGCATGGGTATGTGTCTTGAGATTATGATGACTGTGGCTCCCGGGTTCACCAGATGTAACCTCATGCCCTGTTTGTGTCATGTGTCATTTCCAGAGAATGGAGATCTGTCTGGGATGAGAAGCCTAAGGTGCCACCCATAAGAGGCTGGAGAAAGTAAGTTTGTGTTGTACTTTTTCTATTTTTGTGTTTTGAAGTATTTTGTGTGTGTGTGTTCTGCTATCTTTGTGAGAAGAACCAAATGAGGCAAACGATGGAAAGTGAGGACCATATGACAGAAGGCAGGCATGTCGAGGCGATGTTTAAGGTTTGGTAGGGTTAGAGGTTCGGAGATGAATATAGTCGGTGGAAATCGTCGTCAGGTGAATGCCCTCACAGGTATAGCATTACACAGGTGCCTGTGTAGTCACTTGGAAGGCAGGGTCAGACTGTCGTTCTAGATTCTAAGGCCTACTGCCTTTCCCTGCTTCTTTTTCTTTTGTTCTCCTTCCTCCTCCAGCTCCTTCCTTCTTCGTCTTCTTCTTCTTCTTCTTCTTCTTCTTCTTCTTCTTCAGTCTTCTCTATACTGCCCTCCTTTTCCTCTGTTACCCTTCCCCTCCTCTGGTGCTCTTTGTGAGGCCGTTTCCTGTTGGGTACTAAAGCCGGCGCCATGCTTCCTTCCCTGTACCCTGAGCGCACACACACACACACACACACACACACACACACACACACACACACACACACACACACACACACACACACACACACACACACACACACACACACTCTCTCTCTCTCAAATGCATTCTGTATTCAGGCCGGCCAATGGACACATGCACACAAATGACTGTGTTCATTTTCACACATGGTTGTGCATGCACACACAGGTTACTGATCACCCTCAAACATGGGCAACTATGTTTGTTGGAACGCCCGGCCAAGCCGGGGGCATCTCAGAGGAATGGAACTTTACCCCTGCACCACACAGGCGCCCACAACACATTAATAGCAATACGTTTACATGCATTGCATTTCTGATCACTTGATCACCTCTAGCCAACCATTATTCACATTCACATGCCATTACAGACGGGCTTAATTGCTGATCAGTGAACAGCTGTACTGTAGAAATGGGTCGCAGTGGTCGTTGTGAGTTTATGTATTTCATCAGTCAGACCACAGCAGACAGGAATCAACAGATAAAATGTTGACCTGTCCCAGACAGTATTCTGACTGGCTAATGCAGGTAATTGTAAAAGAATAACAAAATAACAACAGAATTATTAACTATCTTTTATAAACACTTGGTGCATCAATGGGATATTGTGCTTTGCAAGGTTACCTGCTGAATAGCAGCAGCCGGTAGCTCACGTCTTGATGACGATAGCGCTTTTTTTTTACCTTGATAAAGGCCCTCCCGTCCGCTCATCTAGTTCCCCCATTGACTTTACTTACCTCTTTCTCCCTCGCAGCATCGTCATCGTTTTTTTGCTCGCTTTCTCTTTTCCTCTCCTCCTTTCCCCTCTCCCTCTGTCCATCAGCCAAGTGCTGCATTCTCACTGCAGTGGTGTGCTCTGCATTGTGAGCGCTCGCTCCACACAGTCACACATCGCTTTCACTGTACAGCAGTGGTGTAAAGTAACTAAGTACATGTACTCAGTTACCGTAAGTACCAATTGCAGGTACTTTCTTTTTTTACTTTACTGGAGTATTTACACATTTCCATACTTCTACTTCTACTCCACTACATCTCAGAGGCAAATATTGTACTTATACTCCACTATAATTATTTGAAAACTTTAGTTAGTTTAGTCACCCCAACAAGCACTTGGAATTGAAGGAGTTGAGGCATTACATTCCACACATTACAATCCACAAATAAATATTGTGAAAATCTACAAGCTCACAGCGCACGTTGTGAGCTTGTAGATCTGCTATTTTCAATATCTGGTTGAAAATCTTTTATAGTATAGTATATTTTCTATGTATTAATAAGGTTTTAAAAGTCCTTAAATTGTCACCGCACCGTCATCTGGGGACCCCTCAAAACAAAAATCATGTCTGCGGACCCCCCTGGAGCTCCTGAGAACCCCTGGTCTATTATCTCTATATACAATTTGAAACTGACAGAACGGTGCATTCGACATACATCGACATACATACATACAGACGTCCTCACGTCACACCAGCGCCATACGTGCTGACGTAGAGTCAACACCAGGCTAACAGTTAGCTAAACAAATGATGTACTCACGTTTGCATAGTCAATAGCACTACTGTCCACATTCCAGTACATTCCATCACTTAGGCACGAGTCCCGATCACATTAACATAATCTTCATGTATGTACATCCCATTACAGCAACGTAACGTTACTCTTTTTAATTCGCGGAGTTCTTCACCGGAAGTGCGTCCGGCCGTCAAATATGTCCGACCGGAAACGTGCTGCGGCACAATAGTTCCGCCACAATAGTTCCCCCCCCAAAACAATTTTTTTCCCCTTTTTTTTCCTTTTTTTTTTTCAAAAAACTTTTTTTTTTTTCAAAAAATTTCTTTTTTAAAAAAAACTTTTTTTTTAGCCATATGAGCTTTTCACGTTAACAACGAGGCGAGGGGGCGTAGATGTGAGCGGCGCTACGCGCCGCGAACCTCTAGTTACTCACAATGCACATTGAGCATCCACCCTGTTCAAGTCTCTCTCTCTCTCTCTCTCTCTCTCTCTCTCTCTCTCTCTCTCTCTCTCTCTCTCTCTCTCTCTCTCTCTCGACCTTTGTCCTGAGACAGTCACTGAATGTGTGTAGCCGCAGAGGGCTCCTGATGCCAAGGCTTAAGCTGGCAAGGCTCTGCCAAGCAAGTTCTTGCTGCGTTTGTATGTGATGATGTCTTGTGCAGGCCTGCAAGAGTGAGAAACGCTGCATATTAAAAGAGGCTTTTAAATGTATCTCTGAGGGGAGTGTGTGTAGGTTTCTCTCCCGCACACTTCACTGAGTGGATGTTGCATGTATATACTCTGTGTGTGTGTGTGTGTGTGTGTGTGTGTGTGTGTGTGTGTGTGTGTGTGTGTGTGTGTGTGTGTGTGTGTGTGTGTGTGTGTGTGTGTGTGTGTGTGTGTGTGTGTGTGTGTGTGTGTGTGTGTGTGTGTGTGTGTGTGTGTGTGTGTCTCTCTCTCTCTCTCTCTCTCTCTCTGTACATGCCTTTGATGCTTAAAGTGCACAGTAAATCACTGTAGATCACTGGTTCTCAATGTGTAACACTGAGAGTGTACAAATGGAACCGTAATAATGGGGATTTTGCAGAGTAGATTGGGGCTCCAGAAATCCACATATAAATGGGCGTCTGTGTCCTAAATAATGCATATCAAACTGTGTGTCCTTGACATTAAAAAGGTTGAGAATCACTGCTGTGCAGACTAGAGAACTTGACTGATCAGCTCCCACTGCCTCTGTGAGCCCCTGGGCTACTGGGGGAGGGGTGGATAGAGAGAATGAGTAAGGACAGAGCATAATAGCAGAGGTGGACAAGCACAGGTGGGGGTGGAGTGACATTGAGAGGAGGTGATGTGAATGTGGGGATGGGGATGGGACAGGAGAGATGAGGAGGAGAGAGAGAGTGGTGGAGAACACGAAGAGCAGGAGTTGAGGGAACAGTAATGCGGTGCTTCTGCTGTCTATGACCTTGGGTATTCAAGATGAGAAGAGATGGGGGTCACATGCTCCATAAACAATAACAAATAATATCAAGTTCTGTTAATAGAGTATCCACGAGTTTCCAACGCCCCATAGTGCATTGCGCAGACGTCTGTACCGAGCTTCCGGCGCCGATTTACAAGCTCACAACGGGCTGCATCTGCGACGCGACGTGAGCTTGTATGTCTGCTGTTAAACCCGGAAGTTTGGTCCCGATAGTCTCCAGCAAACTCCCGCGGAAACTTGTGGATATGAAGCATAATTAGAATAGACATATGAAATAGAAATAAAGCATTTAATAAAAAGAAAATCTGTAGATTTCTGTAGTACTGAATGTACTGCGGTTATTTCTTTAGCTTCAAAGTTAGTATTTTTTTATTGGATTGTGTTTACACAATGTCCTGAGACCAACCAAACCGCTGTTTTGACCTCACAGGCACCGTTACTTGTCAAACAGACGAGAAGATCCTCTGCTCCTCCCCTCCCTTTCTAGGCTCTCCTCTCCCTGCTCTGGTGCAGAGCAGAAGCCGTTTGACAAGTAAGGGTGCCTGTGAGGTCAAAACAGTGGTTTGGTTGGTCTTAGGACGTTGTGTAAACACAATCCAATAAAACAATACTAACTTTGAAGCTAAAGAAATAACCGCTCTAGCCTAAGGACTATCTACTCTGTTAGTTATGAGAGGGCCCGCGAAATCTAGCAAAAGGGGCAGCTATGAAGAAAATCGACTAAAGCATGTAAGAAGGGGTATGATAAAAGGCAGATTTAACCCTATATCTGTTTTGGTCTGAACGACTCCTTTAAGGCCTTCGGTATGGCGTTCCACATTTTAGCGGTATAGCAGGAGAACACATTTTATTTTACCCTTTGTTTGAGTCGAATCAGGGTTGAACGTGATCTGTGGAGCTGCCTCTGGTGTTGTAATTGTGGACATCCTTGACATTTTAGAAGTATTTTGTCAGGTACATGGACATCTTAGTGGTGTAGTGTATCTTGTACACCAGGTCAGACAAGAAAAGACCAAAGGGTAAAGAAAGAATTCAACATAGCTTTACTGACTTGTGTTCACCAGTCAACGTCCTGCCTGCAGTTGGCCAAAGTAAACAGCATGTTGCCAAGGTGGAGTCACTAGCATTGTCATCTCTCTGTCCCACTCCCCCTCTATGTCTGTCTCACTCTCTGTCTGTCTGACAGTTGCATAGGCATTATTCACTCAACAAGCAAACACACACACACACACACACACACACACACACACACACACGCTCGCTCTAGCACGCACAGTCGCACACACACACGCTCGCTCTAGCACGCACACACACGCACGCGCACACACACACACGCACGCACGCACGCACGCACGCACGCACGCACACACACACACACACACGGACACAAGCACACACACACACACATACACACACACACACACACACACACACACAAACACGGACACACACGGACAGTTAACAGGGTTATCAGCTGTTGATAGTTGTCCTTCGTGGTTCCCAGGTGATGAGAGCCATCGTGTCGTCATGTTTGCTTATCGGTGTGAATTGGTGGCACACACACATTCCTCCATAAGCAGGTCAGAGCTATAATAGATACCCACACGTACACACACAGCATATCTCTGCTCATCATTGGCTCATATAAGTGTTCCAGTTGACATCTGCTGATACCTGAGAATGTTTGAACAGCTGTATGAAGAGGTTTTAAATAGTGTTTGTCCTGACTACGCTGTCTGTTAATGGGCTGTGGCCAAAGACTGTAAAAAGTATGTCGCTCTCCAGCTGGATTTACGAGAGAACGGTTCTGTCATTTTAATAAGGTTGCCTTTTTTTAACCGATGTTCCTATTCAATGTGAATTAACAATGAGCGAATAGGCAGGAGTTGAGAGTGTCACGTTAAAGGACAACTTCAAAAGGAACGGCTCGCGACCTTTGTTGCACGTCATCCACCAAAACGGCCATCATCTCTCTTTCTCTCAAGTGTACAGAAATGTACACCTTTTTTCCCATTATCATTCAGTCATTCATATAGCAAAAACCTGATGAAAGGTATGGGTATGTTGTAGGCTACACTACTTCCTCTGCTGTAGAGGGGTTTTGTTCCAAACAGAGGACCTGTTGTGTATTTAAGAAAAAGGCCTGTTCTCTCTCCGACTGCCCCAAGGCTGCTTGCGGCTCATATTAATGATGTCACGGTGTGGCTGGTGCTCCATGTGGGAGGGGTGCTGTCACAGCCTTGTTAGATCTGACTAACATAATAACAATGACTTCTGCCATTGCTTCCCTGTGCTTCCACAATAGGGGCTTCCCATGGTTTCACACTACCAGATAGTGAAACCATAGAACTCACACACACACACACAATCACTCTCAAACTCATACACAGGGTGAGAAATTATCTTTAAAAATGTTGGCTGTGTTATGGTAAGCCCGTCTACCAGCCACTTTGGCAGGATATCAGCCATTGTTTGGTTGGTAAAGTAGGGAAAGTGTGGCAGCTGAATTTAAGAATGCACCAGTCATTGTGGCCGGTGGACAAAAATAATAGTTTCCTGCCCCATTTGTAAACACCACATCCTCTGTAACAGCTCCCTCTCTGGTGACAAGTTGGAAGTACACATGACATGTTCTTTTTTTTGTGCTGTAATCCTCCAGATTATGACTCTCGGACTCCCACTCCCAGTCACATATCCTCCTGGTGAGCTATTAATGACCACCACCACACTGATTCACTGTCCCCCATTTGGCCTATAAATATCTCTCTGGCTATAAGTCTGACACTGAATGCAGCTCTTAGTCCAATCCACTTTCTGTCAACAATCCTGATGTCTTGTAACTTCCATTGCCATATCCAAATACATTCTTTACCTATTGTTTTTAATTACAAGGGGCTATTTATTTTTATGTTTTATTATGTTGATCTAGGGTGGGATAATATGGCATCCAAACAGATAAGACACCTAGTGCAAATACTGTGGATGTGCTCAGCTTTGTTCGCTTTTCAGTTTGAAACACCAGAATATGTTATTTTTCATTTCCCCAAATGTCTGTGGTGGAGTGTTTGCATAGCATATAGGGATGG